>NC_086324.1:44675067-45275067 GCF_036172605.1 Pelobates fuscus
ATCTGCCTGTGACAGACAGTCCCCCTACTGGTGAAAAAAGATTAAAAAAAAAGCTTGAATAAAGCAATCCATGTAAAAATAAATAAATATATGTATATTTATGATATATACATATATTGTCTCTATATATAATATTTATATATATATCTTATATATATAATGTCATACTAAGTGTATTTTTATAGTAATATATACACATATTAATATAAAAACATGCTTATAATAAATTACACACGTGTGTATATATATATATATATAATATATATAATAACTATATATATTGTGTGTATATATATATTGTAAAATCTAAATAATAACTAAATAAAAATTAATAAAATATTTAAAAATAATAACATTTAATTGTTTTTATATATTTATATATTTCATTTTATTCTAACTGTATTTTGTTTGTCAATCTTTCTTTTATTATGGCATTTGAGTCACAGGGTACAGAATAAAGAAGAGAGTTATTGCAAGGTAACACAAAATAAAGGTATCAGCGTGATTCTGAGTACACTCCCCAGAAAGACTGCCACATTTTTAGAATAAATGAACATAATAAAACAGGCAAGATTTAACTGTTGCGTGTGAATAATTAAAAATTACTTAAAGGGACGCTATAGTCACCAAAACAATTATAGCCTAATTAGGCTGTTTTGGTGTCTCACTGCTCAGTTCTCTGCCATTTAGGCGTTCAATCACCTTGTTTATGCAGATCTAGTCACACCTACCTGCACATTTCTTTTTTTCTTTATGATATTGAATAATGGTATGTAAAGAAAGCCCTTCTTTTCCTGAAAAAAAACTATATAATTTGTATAGGAACAGTAAATGAGAGAGAGGAAAATGACAGCTAAACGCAAACACCACAAAAGTGTTAAAACAGCTCTGGTCCTTAACGTACAAAATGGCCAAAAACAGTCCCTTAAGGGGTTAAAAAGGAAATAATTTTCCCCTTATGGTTTTATGTATCAATATTTCACTGTTTTTGAGTGGGACCTCGCTCAGATGTACGTACAACTGGAGAAAATGAATATGACATGGTTTGCTTCAAATTCTGAAAAATCTATCGAAAACATAGGCACCAGGAAGTATTACTTTACTGAGAGGGTAGTGGATGCATGGATAGCCTTCCAGCTGAAGTGGTAGAGGTTAACACAGTAAAGGAGTTTAAGCATGCGTGGGATAGGCATAAGGCTATCCTAACTATAAGATAAGGCCAGGGACTAATGAAAGTATTTAGAAAACTGGGCAGACTAGATGGGCCGAATGGTTCTTATCTGCCGTCACATTCTATGAATAAAATCACCATTTAATGACTTTTCTTTAGTTATCACTTTTTTTGCTTCACGGACACAATTCCAGATACTGAATCAAACGAACATGTTTGATCATTGTGTGCATCTTTTGCTTCATATGGCACTCCAGAGATACAAAAGCTGGTTGGCGCAAATTCAACTAAATTTCAAATATGTATGCACAAGTCTATTGATATCACTATGAGACTTGTGGTACTAGATTTTTTCTATGTTTCTATGTTTCTACCATAACTAGAGAAATAAGACTCCATTAAATAGTTATTTTCTTTTCTGGTTTATTCACTACTATTTAAATACCTAAAGCCTGCTGAGTTTATTTGAAAGTTCTCAACTTGAGTCCCCATTGATTTGAATAGGAAGATGGCTTCAACACAGATTGTTTAAACTATAGTACGGTTTGGCTAAAAGTATCCAGTGGGCTTTTAGTCCTGTACTGTAAGTACCAATTCCTGTCCTCGTGTTCCAAGCTAGACTCATTATCACATATCAGGTCAATTCAGAGTTTTAAATAAACCTCTTTGTAAACACAAACTGGTTAACACAGAAGACTATGGCGAGGACCAAAACTGAATCAACCCCAATATTCGTTACTTGGTGTTCTCACATTGGTGATTTAATCATGTTATTTGGATTCACATTGGCCTCACTCTCCAGTCTAACTCTATATTGTCTCACTGGCCTCATGGTCTGCTAAGTACTTACTGACAAGGTTTGATCAAGAACACCCAGGCTATACCCAAATAGACTTGAGTTGTAGCTAATTAGCTCTGCTCAAAAGCAGATAGAATACAATGACAATATAGATATATACATCAGATACCTGAACTACATTTGTCAGCTTTATCAGTGCGCATGCATTGTATGTAGCTGAAACAGATACACAGACAAACATGAGGTATGTACAATGTTCAGGCACCAAACCCAAAGTAATCGGGTTAGTCACTAAATTGACAATTCAAAGCAAATTCAAAGTGAATTTACAATGTTAGGCCCAAATTTCCAAATACAAAGCATAACTGACTTATTTTTTCCAGTCTAGGTATTTTGGCCTTAAATCAGAAATTTACTTTGAATTCACCCTGAATTTTCAATTGAGTAAATAACTGTGTGTATTGATGCTGTCTCACTACTAATCTGTAAAAAATGTATAGTAGGACGTGCATTGCATCTAGTAGCCACTGTGTTGTATTTTCAATCCCAGGAACACTGCTCGTAATTAGTTCCTCCTAAATGCACGTCAGTTATTTTGTTTCTGTGCCAGAACTACATATATTAAATGTGCAAAGTATAATAACTGTTACTATGAACTAACAATAAAAATACCTCTGCAGCTCCTTCTAGAGGCAGGAAGCAGCACTACACCACCACTGCCTTAGTCTGAATATCCACAAAGTGCTTCTGGAATGTGGAGGATGATTAAAACAGAGAAAATATATTTTTAGATTAAAAAAAAAAAAAAAAATTATATAGAAAAAATACAAAAGAAACGTGATCCCACTTGCCTTAAATTGATACGTTATAGTGTAACCTGTACAGCAATTGTTTCATAGTGGGGGAACTAAACAGGTTGAGGCTCTATTAGAAAGTCAAGCTGGTCACACTCTATACTCTATACGTTGGGCATGCTTAGCTCTTTCCAGCCCACCTGCCATTTCTCTCTTTCCGGTGTATCCAACTGCAATCTTCTGATATATGTTGGCAGTTTAACTAAGGCTGTTACCCTAGTTTTACAGTAGCCCTTGTTACAGACTGGTTTAGTGGTACATCTTATTGTACAGTGGTATATAAAGGGACACTATAGTGACCAGAACAACTACCGCTTAATGTAGTTGTTCTGGTGTCTATCACATGCCCCTGCAGGCTTTTTAATGTAAACACTGCCTTTTCATAGAAAATACAGTGTTTGTATTGGTACCTAGTAACACCTCTAGTGGCAGTCACTCAGACGGCCACTACTGGTGCTTACTGGGTCAGTGCTGCACACAGCACTGATTTTCAGCATCTCCACGCTCTGCCTGCGGACACTGAACGCTGCCCATAGAGTTGCATTGATTCAATGCATCTCTATGAGGAGATACTGACTGACTAACTGGCTCAGCACAGCGTTTTGCTGCGCATGCGCAATAGCCTCCCAAATCCTTATCTATGGAAAGGCATTGTATTAGCTAAAATTGTCAATTTTGAAGCTCTCAGCCAAGGAGGCGGAGCGGGGCGGGACCAACTCCTAGCTATGCTGTTGTGGTTATGGTGCTTTGAAAAAAGGTTAGTTTAGACACCTTTTAAAAGTAAGCAGAGAAGGGTTTGGGGCCTAAACAGAGCTTTTAAAACTATAGTGTCAGGAATGCTTTTTTTTTTTTTCTTCCTGACACTATAGTGTTTCTTTAAATTAGGACATGCTTTATATAATGCATTTCCTTGAATACACATCAGTTTGCAAGTAAGGATGACAAAATAGAAATAAATAAATAGTGTGCATCTAAACTTCATTAGTACTATTCTAGCTAGTAGCTATGTGAAACGCGTTAATTAAAATAAATGACTACACTATTACGTTTATTTATCTTATTTTGTTAAATAGCAAAATAATGCAATTACTTATAAAAAGGTCTTGTTGTGGGCACTCTTTGCATTTTATAAAGATGATTGTCTAGTTTATATTTTGGGTTTTATAATGCTCTATTACCTTCGGAGTCTTTTTTTTTTTTTTTTCATTTTCTTACAGTCGTATAATTTTTTTTTTTTTATATTCATATTCAGTATGAAAAGTTACACGTGTCCTTTGAAACCTGGAACAAATACATCCTCAATGTCCTTAGGATTTTTTTTTTTTTGTCTTTTTAATAATAAATATTAATGAGAGCAGATAGATAAGTATCTTTCACGCTAAGGATTCTGCATGAATTTGAAATTACTTTGTCTTCTTCATTGACAAAGTGTGAACATTTTGTATGTCGTGTTCATTTATCTCTGATTTCCATCGGCAATTCCGTGAGATCGCACATCTTCCGTCTGACTTTTACTTGAACGTTCTTTAAAGTTGATGCAGATACAAAGCCAAGATTAGGGATCACATTTCTGTAGTATCTACTCCATAACAATCCATTGGACAAGAAATTGTACAGCTTCATAACTCTCTGCTACTTGATAAATAGCTTTTTAATCGTCAACTCTTGTTCCTTTCTGTTGTGGTTATGTTACATGCCATATTTTGTGGCCTGTCACTATGAGCTTTAATGTATCAGTGCTTTTTTTGTAAGTACCTGACAAATCTAGATATGACTTATAATGACGGTGGGAGGTATTTTAATGAAATATGTTGCAGGTCTCTGGTGAGGAAGTTATAATGAAATAAGTCATATGCTTGACTTACAAGACAGATATCTGTGGTATGCTTTCATTCGGATGTAGGCTGTTTATGAAAAATGCCTATGACAATGCAGCAAATCCCATGGTGCCCTGGAATGTGTGTTTTAAAAAGGCAAAAGGACATTGAATTCAGCCACAATTGTAAACTGAGCTATGTGGTTAAAAGCATTGTGCAAGCTCCACATTTAAAGGGACAATGCAAGCACTATAACTACTACAGTGCTATGTAGTGATTATGGTGCCATGAATGCTCTACTGTCCCACCTTTCTAAGGAGTTAAAAAAACATTTTGACTGCTTACCCGGGTTGTGCTGGGTGCCACTTCTCACCTCCACTACTTCATGCAGAGAGACAGAAGTGTTTCATCCTTGCTAAACCCTGCAGGGCAAGGCTTAGCTCATTGGCTGAAAGGGATTGGCTGAACTCAGGCTTGACAAATACACCGTGTGTGTTGAAACGTTGCTCAGTCCACTTTTATGATGGAATTAAAAAAAAAACCTCCAATTGCATAATTTTCAGGTGTTGGGACTCTATTATTGCTACTTGTATAATCTGAAGATTTTAGGGGGTGGCTTTGGGAGCCTCCACCCACATTGTACATTAGGAGTGCATGACCTCCATATTTGTCTACTCTCAGCCAATGAGTTACCCCTGCACTTCAGGGCTTAGCTCAGAAGAGCTAATGGAAACTCCTAGAGTGGAAGTAGTGTAACTGGGGAGTGGTGCCCAGCAAACCCCAAGTACAAGAGGTTAATTAATGCTAAGACAGTTTGACTCCTTGCAATGGGGAGTGCCAGGGCATTGCAGGCACCATAACCACTACAGCACGCTCTTGAGCTGTGTGTACCTCCGATCCACGCCCCTAAATATTATAGCGTTATGTGGATTTCCATACCATTCCCTTAATTAGAAATAAAAAATGCTGTAAATTAAATAATTCAATAGGTACAGATTTCCAGCTGTTCGACTGGTGGCCATAATGTGTCATCTTCTGTACATGGAGATCGGAATCCGTTAAAAAGATACCAAACAACTTACCTGAACTTGAAAATAAAAATAGAAAATCATGAAAAAAATACAAATAAAAAACCAGCCTCGAAGATCAATGGCTGAAATACAAATGGGAGAATACATCTGTTCTCGGCCAGTCACAGCACCCTGTATGGTGCCAGTTTGCATGAGCAGCGCTCTTCTAATGCTAAATGAGCAATGTATGTCTGAAAACATGGTTTGATGGTAAGTGTCCCTAGTGATTATTCCTCAGTCTTTGTACTTATGTTGCTGTGCAGTATACTTGGCAAGCACGTGATGTCTGGATGTATACTCGAGCTTCTCCTATTTGAAAGCCAGACTACATTTCCTTTGGCAGTGACCATTAGAATTAGCAATGCCTTTTAACTTCTATCAGCGGAGTAGAAATAGTTCTGTGTAATTAAGTAGAAAGGGTGTCAGTAACACCGGAATGTGCCACTTATGCCATTTACCATGTACTTTGTGGACTTTACTTATATCCAGGGAGCCTTGCCAGTACTTTATTTCTGGATTAGACGAAACAAATCTTAACTTATTCAGTCGACCATTTATCACATCGCTAACATTATTTAGAAAAGTCAAATTGATAATCCCCTAATGTCACCATGTCTTTTTACATCCAACAAATCAGTCTTATTTACAGTGGTCCTTGTGTAATGATAAATTAAAGGTATCAGTACATTTAATGGTATATACGATACATGGTAATATCGAATGTTATTCCTAATGAGTGAGTCTGACATTCTAAATGTCAACCCTAGTCACTGACCTACTATAACCAAAACCCTAGTTAAATATTCTAAAATATGAGTCTGCATTTGTAACCCGACTATAAATGGCCCTTTATGAAATTCCAGGTTGTACCCATTTTAAGATCTACAGTTATACCAGGGAGCTATTTGTAATGTCGTTTCTGGGAAGATGCTTTCTATATTTTCTGCCTGGTATAGCTGCAAATAGATGTCCTGTTAAGAAATATTCAGATTTACCATTAGAAACTGATTACCTATATTTAGCCCATATTAGGTTATGTGCCCTCTCTCAGCCTCGTCCCTCCAGTTCCTGTGCCCCTATACCAACCTAACTCTCTATTCCGTGCAAGAGGCAGGAGGGACATCACCTATTGTCCACCTGATTATAATTCTGTGAGCAAGCAGTACCCTCTTTCTAACTTTCTTATCATTGTTAGTGAAGGCCTGAGTAAAGCTGTCTGTGTGAGCTTTGGGATTGTGTGTAAATATACTCCAATATGTAAACTATGGTGACTGGGTACTGTGACGGTAGTCACCATCTCTGGAAGCAAATGTCTGACACTTCAGGTAGGTCCCCAGATAGCTCTTATGTTGAAGTCACTCTGTGCCCATTATAGGTGCAGGGTGTGTATTGTAATGTTGTTTGAGGGATGGCTTGTGTAATCTCATGTCTGGCTGTTGGGCCTGTGCAGCGCCACAAATTGGTTGTCAATGAGTCTGCAACAGTTTTGTGCAGCACCACCTATTGGTTGCGACAGTGATTAGCAGTACCTGAATAGCAAGGCTTGATAATTTGAATATTCAGGTAGATTTGCATATTCTGGTTTATGGAGGCAGGGGGCATATTCCTTGTTAGGCATTGTCATCACCACCCATTTATTAGTATTGTATTGTGTTGTATGAGTGCTTGGATGATTCCCCATATGATGTTGTTATATGTATTGGATTTAGTGTGTTGCCATCAGTGTAATGTAATGCGGATCGGGGTTAGTCTTTAGTGTAACTTAAGAATTTTCCGGACCTGCTTGCTGGCTCTACTATTTCCTGGTCCTGGGGATATGTCAAGAAAGAGATAGGCCTCAGAGTCACCAGTGTCTTTGTAAAGGTAGTAGTTGAAGGCAGTGCAGGCAGAGGGGATAATATCTGCCTCGGAGGAGGAAGCACTGGTAGAGAGGTCGATACCTGCCTCGGAGGAAGGGGCACAGGCAGTATTGTTAGTAGTTAGAAGAGGTGTAAAACCCCCGGAAGTAATTCGTCACGGGTACAATATTTTACTCATTCAGCAGATTATCCATCCTGTGGCATAGGAGTCTGTTAGACAATGTTTGAGTGCCAATGTCAGTGCCGGGTGGGTGCAGAGATTGTATAGTACCCATCAGAAAAGTCATATAATGCTTTGGGATTAATGAAATATTGTTAGAAATTTAACTTTATCCAATTTTTTGCTTTACAGTTTTTTAGGTGCAATAGACTATTATCATAAAATATAGTTAAAACAATATCACTACTAAATAATAAAACTAAAGCCATTACTATCGCAAATAAAAAAAATAACAGTAATACTTTTCAAGTAAACATATTTTTTAAATTTCATTAAGCTGTTAGCATGGCATTTTGATACATTAATATTCCTTTATTAAAATAAAACTGTACGGAAGAGATAAAAATAATGCAGCAAATTAGGCAATATAATCTTGTCTTTTGTCGTTGCCATGGCAACCCTGCACCGTTACCAAAATATGCTGAGTGTGAGATTCCCATGATATGATTCAGAACAATAAAACAATTTCTAATAGAATTTGGAGGAAAAAAAATTCAGTTTGGAACTGAAAGTATGACTCACAACAAGCTGTGAAAATGGTGCTACAGAGCAAATCTATAAAAAAAAAAGCAGATCTTTAATATTCCTTAGCTCCTTAATGGCAAATGACGGTCTAAGTCCTCATTGTAATGCATTCTTTAAGGGTCATCGTCAGAAACCTAACTACCCACTGCACTAGTCTCACAATTCCCTATGAGGAAGCATTTGATTGGCTGAGATCATCAGGATTGATGATCTCAGCTGTGGAGGCTGGGAGGCCCCGGAGAGAGCACCGCGGCTTTGGAGAAAAGGTAAGTAAAACTACCTTTTTAATTGACATCAGGGAAAGGGGGGCGATAAACTGAAACGTACATAGGTCACTTTGGAGTTAGGAATGCATGTTTGAATTCCTAATGCTATAGTGTTCTTTTAAGGTGAGCATGAAGCATTAGTTGAAAAAAAAAAGCGTCACTCATGTTTGGAACAAATAACTCCTGATTCTTTGAATTATACAACGTCACCTGCTGAGATATACTTAAATTTTTTTTTTTTTTACTACTTCCATGTCCCACTACATGACTACTCAGTGCTCTAGGCTAGGCGTGAAGCTAAACACCAACTGTTCAAATATTCAGCAGTACAGTTCATAGTGATGGCTAAGCCACCTACTCTGCCATGAGAGCCAGCAAGTAACACAGGCTATAACCAGGGGATTTAGACTTGTGGAGAATAAAAAAAAAAAGGATTAAAATTAAATTAGCCAAACTGGACAAATTCTCCAACACAGCTTTTTTTTTAGTTTAAGCTATTTTGGCTTACATTTTGTATTTCCCTTTAAATTCTCCTTACAGTCATTGTTTAGTGAATAGCTCTGTAGTTCTGCAGTAATTTATTGCCCTTTAACATTCTACACATAAGATACATGTATTTAATTATTTAATGATACAAATCAAGTGCTGGATTCACACTGCTTACGGAATAGCAATTCCTCCATTGAAGTGTAAAGGAGAACTGCTATTCAATAAGCAAGGTTAAACCTTATTAATAAAAACTATTATTTTATTGAACAATTTCCTTTAACAGAGCGTGTGAATGAAGAGTACGGTGTACACATGATTAATTCATAAACATTCCCCATGGTTATTCTGCACACTCATTATTAGAGTATGGCTTAATCGCGACTGTAAAATGCAAAATAAAGCTGATTAGTTGTCAGATATATGTGTTCTGTGTATTTATACACAGTGAAAGAATTGATGTTAGTATAAAAATTACTGCATTATTACTGCTCACAGCATGTCCTTTATTAGAATGTAGACATTCCCCGTCATTTTATAGCGCAGTATACTTTGCATACCTGTAGCTGTGCTTGCTTAGTAACATTAATTAGGGACATTTCATTTCTTTGCTATTTTCAAATAAGAAACGTATACACTGATCAGTCATAGTATTAAAGCCACTGAAAGGTGAAGTGAATAACATTGATTATATCGTTATAATGGCACCGGTTAAGGGGTGAGATATATTAGGCAGCACGTAAACAGCTAGTTCTTGTATTTTATGTGTTGGAAGCAGGAAAAATGGGCTAGTGAAAAGATCTGAGTTACTTTCACAAGGGGCAAATAGTGACGGCTAGACGAATGGTCAGAGCATCTCCAAAACAGCAAGTCTTGAGGGGGGGTCCCAGTACGCGGTGGTTAGTACTTACCATAAGTGATGCAGAAAAGGAGAACTGGTGAACCAGTTCCAGGGTCATGGGCGCTCAAGGCTCATTGATGCAAGTGGAGAGTGAAGACCAGCCTGTCTGTTCCGATCACACAGAAGAGATACTGTAGCTGAAATTGCTGAAAATCTTAATGCTGGTCGTGATAGAAAGGTGTCAGAACACACAGTGCATAGCACTTTGCTGTGTATGTGGTTGCATCGCTGCAGATGGGATAGAGTACTCATGATGACCCCTATCCACCTCTGAAAGCCCCTTTAATGGGGACGTAAGCATCAGAACTAGACCATGTGGTCTGATAAATCACATTTTCTTTTGGATCAGGTAGATGGTCATGTGCATATTGGTCGTTTACCTGGGGAAGAAATGGTAGCAAGATGCACTATTGGAAGAAGGCAGGCTATCAGAGGCAGAGGCAGGCTGCTCTGGGCAATGTTCTGCTGGGAAAATTGGGCCCTGGCATTCATGGCAATGGTGTTCCCAGATGGCAGTGGCCTCTGTCAGAAGGATAATGCAACCTACCACACTGGAAAAATTGTTCAGGAATAGTTTGAGGAACACGACAAAGAGTTTAAGGTGTTACCTTGGCCTCCAAATTCCCCAGATCTCAATCTGCTTGAGGGGACCAACACAATATTAGGCTGGTGGTTTTAATGTTGTGGATGATCAGTGTAATTTTTTATGTCAAAAAGGATGTTCTGTTCATTCAATATAGGTCATCACTCAACAGCTCTGCTTTCCTAAAACATACAGATTATTTAAAAAAAAAAAAAAGACTTGTTTAGACATCATTCTGTACATCCGTGGTGCTGTAAGCTTGTTTGGGCAGGGCCCTCTTTACCTACTATTCTGGCAGGTCAATCATGAACTTAGTGTCTGTCTTGCTAACCTATTGTACAGCGCTGTGGAATATGTTGGCGCTGTATAAATAATTGTAATTGATAAAATGCACATGTTTAAGGAATATTTTGGATATCCTGGATGAAGAAGAGATTGGATTGATCCATAATGTTTGCCTCACATGCATACTAAACTTTTCAGTAATGTACCTATTTATATCCCTCTAGGGCACGCACACTGTAAAACACACAATCAAAAATAATATACAGCTATGTAATTACTTGGCTTTTTTTCCCACTGATTTAAAAAAAAAAAAACTGAAAAACATCTGATGCACAATCGATCTTTTATTTCTCATGCAATTGTATTTTCCATTTATATTGGCATACAGTTATGACCCCTATTACCAAGATGGCCTGTGTAGGGCTTTCATGCCAGTGATTTCTAATTTTCCAGGCTCATTGGAGAATTCTATAAACCCGTGTTCTCAGCCAGTGAGATCATAGTCTACATAATGCCAGCCATGACTATGCACAAGAGATTTGCTATATTTAAGGCACAGATCCATTTTCACTTCTGTCTCTGTCCTCTGATAATGGCCAGGCTGGGTGAGGGGTAGGTTTGCTGTGATTTTTTAAAATTTATTTCAAGATTGACCACACACCTATCATTTGATCTCCCTCTGCAGGACACCCACAGCTACTGCCAGATGTTAAACCTCTCAGCTGAAGGTAATATGATTTAATAACTGCCCGTCCTTGCTTTGGCATAATTTTACTAGATGACTTTGAGATCGAAACAAAAATCCCTAAAATAAGAAATTGAGAATTATGCAATTACGTATTATTACTGATCTATATTTTATCCTTATTTCTTATAGTGAAACAGAAAAAAAAGTCTTCCTTTGCTGCATTGAACTATTTGTTACCTAACTTCAGTTTAATCTTTTTAAAATAATCTCATAATTTTATTTATGTATAACAATGTTTCTCAGAACAAATAAACAACATGTAGATATGTCTGTTTGCCTAGTGGGAGAGATTTGTACGAAGGGAACAATCGTGTCAGGGTGCCATATTCTGAACAGATGGTGCAAAGTACTAAATGCGGGGCAATCACCATGGAAACCAGTGGACCCAGCAGGCACATTCCATAGGTGACTCCACCCTTTTTGCATCTTTTCACCACTTTTCAGAACAAGACACTTTGATAAATCTCACCTAGTGTGTCAAACTTGGAAATGGCTGTCTCAACTTCAGAAGACTCACTGCAGTTGTTCACTAAATACTCGATTTTAAGGCTACAGTGGGCATGTAATCGCCAAGAGAGAGCAATGCAGTCTGGGAAAACTATGCCTGATCTTATAAATTCACAACTCTGCCATCATTTACTGTTAGTACAGTTAGAATAAGGGGTAAGCAAAATAAATCCACAGATCCCTTTCAACCTCATGTCTGCCATACAGGCTGCTGGTGGTGGCGGCAAGTAGTGGTTTCTCTCTCAATTTGCCAACGAATACCAATTAAAGTGTATGACAAAGCCCATTACATGATGAAACTAATGGGCATTGTTTTATATTCTTTTTACTACATTTTATTTTATTGTTTTAAATGAATACATTCAATGTTTTATATCCAGGACCTTACATACTGCTGCCTGTCTCCAGATTGTTATATCATTGGTGGGGATAAAAACTACCTATGTACTTGGACTGAGCAATCTGAAATTACTATTGTCCATGTAATTAAGTTTGTATTTGTTTTCTACTCTTCCATTGTACAGTATGCACTATATATTTGTATTCTCTTTTGTGTCTTATGGAGAGCACCAGTACCCACCACATATCCCAGAGTTGGGGTCATGCCACTCCAGGCTATACCCTAGGAGTTATTGCTAGGCTCCAGAACATGTGAGTGTAACCCTATATACTTACTTACCTCTGGAATGCTATACTGAATATACTACACTATGTTATTTTATTATGTATGAGATACTCTGCAAGGAATAGCTATCAAAAACACAAGAGCTACACTGTATCCTTAAACCGAGTCTACCAATGTAGACTTGACAAGGTTTCTACCCTAAATTGGGTTTTTGGCAACCCCGACTCTTTTTTATTTGTTTCCTGCTTAAATATTCTTTCATATTTACTCAGCCCATTTGTATTCTTTACGTTTTAAAGGAAAAAAAATAGTTATGTTTATGACATCCTGTTACATCACATAATATACGATTTAGCACAAGTTGTGCATTTATCAAAATTTTTTTACTTTTTGTCTGTATTGGGTTTGACTTGTATGGATTGGGAAGAATATGCTGTAAAGTAAAAACAACATAAAAAAATGTCCATTTGTTTAAAAGTTAATGAGTGATGTTTGTTATGTTTTTTCGACTATGTAGCCAATGATCTAACACAGGGGTAGGCAATCTTGTGGCACTTCAGATGTTATGGACTAAATCTCCCATAATGCTCTTACACACATAATGCTGGCAAAGCATTATGGGAGGTGTAGTCCAAAACATCTGGAGTGCAGAAGGTTGCCTATGCCTGATCTAACATTTGCTATGTTCTGCATGTATACTGGGACTGTACCAATGTCACTAGAAAATAGAAGAAAGGTCCAGGCACTCCAAGGTACAAAAAGGCAAATTTATTGAACCCACTGCCACTCACAAAGACCTATACGGTCTTTGTCAAGCTCTGTACAAAGCTCACCAACATTTACCTACCTATGGAGAATGCTTTAATTGGCAATATGTGTCAAATGTTACCATACCTACTGATTGTTTAAACTGGATGTCTTCCGATCCCTATTGCTGCAGGCCTTCCTGTGACTCGCCATTCTCTTCTGAGAATGTTGACATAAAGGGTGGGGGGGGGTTGAAGTTTATCACTAATTTGTGAACAAATATACAGGAAAAAGGAAGTTAACAATAATGATCAATTTATTTAAGGTACACTATCACAGAAACATATTGAAGCCTTGTGTGCGATATGAAGTAATTTTAAGGTTTTACTATTCTCAAATAAAATCACATAAAATTAATTGTTTTGTTTCTTTGACTTTTTTTTTAACCATTATGTTTTTGTTTTTGTTTCTTATTTTGTTTGTTTGCGTCCTTTCTTCTGAAATAACAATTATAATAATAATACCAATAATAATATAACCCAGCATAGTCTCTAAGTTGCATTTTCCTGTATAATTATTATTGTGCTTGGCTGGTTCAGAGTCGAGCTGTGTCAGGATTTATTTACACGCACTGGTTGAACAAGAAGTTCCATATATTTCTATATTTGTTGTTGGTTGTTGATATGTACTTACAAGTTGTGTCTATTGTCTTATATGGGAATCACAGATTGTGTTAAATTGATTCTCTGTAAAACTTTCCTATACACAAAGACTGTGTGCTGGGTCTATATACAACATAGATGCTAATTGTAGTTTTTTTCTAAAGCGCTGCTCTGGGCACCATGATAACTTCATCACAATGATACCCGGATTGTAACTTTAAATATGTGTTCTGGATTTTAATATTAGTTCAGCATTGTGAACTTGTACTCTATTGTTTATTATATTGTATTTTATCAATATTCTGCCTAGATGTTAGTGGTCTACATCTCCAATGATGCTCAGCTAGCCTTTAGCAGAAATGAACAAATTAAAGGGACACTCTAGACATCAGAACCGCTACAACTTATGGAGATTGTCCCTGCAGACACTTTGTGCCTGCAGTCATATTTTTTGCATATAATATAGTGAATGGAAGTTGATGGATCCATATTTTCAAATTCCCACTTTTCCCATTAATTTTTTGTCAGTGACTGAAATGTCTCTGGTAGTTGCATTATTTTAACACCAGGAACTTGTCTGTTACATTGGAAATCAGTTTAGGGGATTCTGGGTAATATACAAGTGAACAGAGTTCCTATTAGAGTCTCTCATTTCCTGTTCTAAGCAGAAGACCAAGGGGTGGAGCCTGAGTACAAGCAGTCTTACCACACAAAATCTAGAAAACTTTCATTATGCATCTTAAAGGGACACTCAAACCACTACACCAGCATATATTAATTCCGGTGTAAAAAGAGATTTGTAAGAATCACTGCGGCTACAGCCTTCAGAGCCCATACTATATTGTTTATTATATTGTATTTTATCAATATTCTGCCTAGATGTTAGTGGTCTACATCTCTACTGATGCTCAGCTAGCCTATAGCAGAAATGAACAAATTAAAGGGACACTCTAGACATCAGAACCACTACAGCTTATGGAGATTGTCCCTGCAGACACTTTGTGCCTGCAGTCATATTTTTTGCATATAATATACATCCCCGTGATACAGTATATTTGAGCGATTACTGGTATGCCTCTGTACCTTTAATAATAAACAATATGTTTTATACTTGTCACATTATAAACTAATTACTAATAAAGTAACAAACTTCTACCTTGGAAAATGTAAAAAAAAAAAAAAAAGCCCATGTTTTTCTAGTCCCAAGTGTAATGTTAACGTTGACACTAGGCTCACAAACGAGGAGTGATAAAGGTTGTGTAATATAACATTAAAGGTTTTTGTAAGAATAAATCTTAAAAGTTTTCATCAGATAATATAAGCATTGCCATAAATCAGCCTTCATTTTAAACTAGTTATTCCTGGTCCCTTTCTGATTAAAATAAGATTTTGGAAATACATTGTCATATTTGCTTTATGTTAATGGATTTGATAAAAACAGTAAGTTCTCTGCAGGTTTTCTGCAGGTTGGGCTCCCCCTGCTGGTTAGTAGAAGCAATGTAAATCACCTAACACCTCCAGCCACACTTCATTGTTTTACATACCTTCCGGTAGTCAATGAAACTGAATTGCTGGCAGGGACACAAGGTTAAAATGTTTACGATAAATTAGAAGCAGGTGTATTAATGCCAAACAAGGCAAGAGAAGATTAAAAGAGGAACTGTCACTTCCGAACTAATGACGCGTTGTAATAGCAAACAAGAGATGATCTTTTAGCTGTGGTTTTAGAATCATAAGAAACAGCGCTGTGTTTTTATTTCTTATATATTTTTATCAAACGGCAGACTGTACAGGCTCTTACTGGGAGCTAATATACTCTCTTACAGGATTATTATTTTTTTTTTAATTCTTTATTTTAGGCAGTGCACGTTTTATACAATACTTTCTGTCATTATGGTATTACAAAAATGCAAATAACGTTTTTGCATTACACGACTGAGGAATGCACCATTTTTATTTTTTAACAATTCTATTCCCTTAACTACTCAGTGGAGATGTAGGCGGGTGTGATATACCGTATGACAATTCGAGTAGTTTCGGGGGGTTATGTCGGCTATGCAAGGCGTATCGCTTTAGGGTGTTGTTCCAGGTATCACATAGATGGGAAGGTGACCATGAGTGTTTGCGAGAGGGAACAGTACCTGTTACTCCCTGTAAAGTGGTATTGCATATCTTCATGTAGGTGGGGAAAGAGAGGTGTTTAGTGCCTGCTAGTGTAGCTGTATGTTACAGGTCTGTCTTGGTGAGTGTTACCCCTTAACCATAGGGTGGGGAGGGGGGGGGGGAGGGGAGGTGGGTGTTATCTCCTATCTGTAACAGTGTGAGCTATGAATCTTACATGGGCTGGGTACCTGAGAGTCCTATTCTAGTCTACTTAACTCTTTCTCGCTGCAACATGCAAAACAGCAATATAAACAGTAAGAAAGACAACGGTAAATTTGAGCTAGAGGTAAACTTTAGGTCGAGTCTTGGCTGGCCTTTATGACTTTGTGCCGGGTGAGTTTGTGGGCTCCGTGTGGGTCTGCCCATGAGTCAGGTGCCTGCTGAGGAGAGGCCCTCGACCCTTGGTACGAAGGGAACAATCGTGTCAGGGTTCTGTGACCTGGCTGTGTCACCTCCAGGTGTGCCGGGGTCGGGTGCTGTTATTCCCAAAGTGGTGTAGATTTTACAGTTTCTGCTAGTGTTCGAAGCGTGTGGACAGCTCCGTTCTGGGTTACCAGTTAGGTACCCTGAGTCCCCCAGCGGTAAGGCTCTCCCTGAGACTGAAGATGAGTCGTGATGGGACCTAGAGTTCTGTGCCACTGTAGTGTTGCCCTGGTCAGATCCTGGAAATAATTCAAGGATGAGTTCTCAAACTTCAATGGGGTTTTGCCCCATACTGCCACCATGATGCGAGCTTTATCCATCGCAGTGGTGCAGTGGATAATCACATTCCTCGGCCCTGAGTTAGAGGGTTCAGCCATGCTGGCTAGTCGAAAAGTGCCATCCAGGGTAATCTTTTTGGCCACTGCCGGTGAGAGTATGGTGGCTAGCAGCCTCCTAGTATAGTGTGGAAGCTCTTTGGTTCCTACCTCCACTGGAATGCCTCGGATTTTTATATTGGTGCACCTGATTTGGTCTTCGAGGGCTACCAGTCGCTATGACATGGTGTGATTGCAAGTGTGGAGTTGTTGTACTGGGCCTTCCAGGTTATGCACCGTGGTTTGGACATCCAGTATGTCTTCCTCTATTGCCCTTATGCGGTTGGATCTTCGTGCGTACAAATGCGAGGTCTGCTGCTATCATTTTATGGAGGTCTGCTAGGAGCAGTTTGAGGTATTCTTTGGTGGTTGGTGCAGAGCTATCTGCCTGCTGTAAGCTTTGAATTTGCGCCATTGGGGATGTTTGTTCAGGTTTAGGTTCCCAGCTTTCCGCTCCCGTAGGTGGCGCTGTCATAGTGTGGTTTGCCCGAGCCAGTGTGTTCTTCGAGGCAGTGGACCTCTGAAGCATGGCCCTGATGTCTCTGTCGGGCTTTTGTGTCCGGCGTTTCATGGCTGGGGTGTCGACATCAGTGGCTGGGGTGTCAACCAAGGTGGCTCTGGCATGCTCTGGCTGTGTGCCCCTATGAGACCATCGAGGAGTGTCTCTAGGCCTCATGGCACCGGCGGGTGCTAGGCTCCGGCTTTGCGCTGCTGTTTGTGTTGTCTCTGGGTGTACTGAAAGGGCATCGATCGATGCGGGAAGGTGCCCTGATTTCAGTTGTTAGGGTTACAGGGCTGGATGGAGTGCTGGACGGAAGATATTTGGAGATTTTGGTAGGTCCGTGAGGAGCTCATAGAAATGGCGCCTGCTCAAGTTTGTGCTTAGCTCCGCCCCCCCACAAGATTATTTATTAAAGGCTGAATTGTAGTGAATAAAATTATAGACGTTTGCACGGCAAGAAAGTTTAATATGGTTGAATCACTTTTTCCAAAAACAGAATATTTTTCAGGACACCCAGATTTTGGCCATATGTTGGTTTGGCTTGGCAGAATTTCGGTAATGAAATCTCAATTGGGAAAAAAATCAGACAAACCACAAAGGGGGCGAGAATGGTCCAAACAGTGTACCAGGAAATATATACACAATAAATAATAACAAACACCTTGAGAATTTGGTGACAATTGTCAGGTGAGTGTTTTCAATGGGGTGATGGACATGGGGACTATCAGTACCAAAAAAGAAACAAGAATAATTAGTTACTTAAGAAAATGTGTGAGTTTATAGAGACTATTTCCAGGTGAAGCAGCGGTATGAAAGTGAAAATTGGGAAAACATAGTGTACATCTGATATCCAGCCAATCAGAGAGCAGGCATTTGATTTTTTTTTATATATTCATGTGTTACAATTAGAGAACACAATTAACATCATTGTACAATGTGACTACGAGTAGATACAAAGATGCAGAATACAACAAACAGAAGAAAAAGTAGCAGGAGCACTGCTTCCAAAGGCATAGACACAGATAACTAAAACACCAGTGTACTTAACGTCATACCGACATTTACTGCTCTGATATAAAAGGCGTTTAATAGACATTGTGAGACATTATAAGGACGCCAACAAGACCAGTAAATGTCTGGGTAATCACCTTAATCTATGACTTCATACACATACTGACACATATATGCCATCAGGGACCCATCAAAATCAATAACAAGCAAAAGACAAAGCTCTCTGCATCGTTTTCTTGTGGGCAGACCAGCACAGACACAGTTAAGAAGGGAAACTTTATATCAACCATTTCCTACAATTTGTATAGGAAGAAAAAAAAGAATTCAAAGAAAATTTGTTTTAAAACAGTTTTACTCCGTATCTGGGGACTGCTGGGCGCTGCTCCCCAACTCCACTACCTCAACCAGAGAAACTTTCTCTGAACTAAGCCTTGCAGTGCAGGGATTAGCTAACTGGCTTAGAATGCTCAGCTGATGTGCCAAGTCAATGAGCTAGCTCTGTATTGCAGGGCTTAGTGCAGGAGAACTATTTTAGCCAAAGTTAGTGAACCAAGGCTAGAAGTCATACCATTCTGAGAAGGTTTGACTACTTACAATGGAAAAGGGGGATGCCAATGTGCTTCTGGCATTACAGTTCATAGTGGTTATATTGCTTAGAGTGTCCCTTTAAAAAAAAAAATAACTATAGATTATTCACATGTAAAATAATGAAAATGCATGCTAAATTAGAAGGTGCAGAGTAAGACTGCGAGCAGAGAACCTATCTCAGCTCACTGGAATGATTTCTGTTGCCTATCTAATGGCTTTTTTGGCATGCAGTGGGGAGAAAAAAAGTGCAGTCTTTCACTGAGTTGAGTGAGGCCTGGAGAACAGAGAATGGGAGTACTGCAGGTTTGAGGCAGCAGGCAGGAATTGAGCATTTGGGTTTGTGCTTGTACTGGAGGCCAACAATCTCAATGACCTCTAGACCTGGACTGGTCCACTGGGATATTTCCTGGAAGACTGCAGTAGCTGGGCTGACTGGGCCTCCAGACTGACAGGGTTATCTACATTCTACATGGTCCTAATGCCTCCTGTAGAGCACAAGAGTATTACACTGTGCTGCCTGGGGACAATTCCCTGATGTTCCAAATGCAGGATACCAGGGAAACAAAATAGGACTGTGGGACAGGCCAATAAAATAGGGACTATTCTGCCAAAAGAAAAACAGTCGGGAGGCCTGACATTCATCTGTAGTCTCAACTTGGCTAATGTAGCCTGAAGTTTTCAGTTCACTACTATTTGGTGTTTAATGAACGAATTTCAAGGTTTATAAGGTTTTAAAATGGGCTAATTACTCATGTGCTCAGTTTTCCTTTTTGGAAGGTATTACAGTTTGGTCTCAGTGATAAAAGAATAGCTGGAATAACTACAAAGCAACGTAAGGCAGCAGCCTATGGCCTGGTCATACACAGGGGTTGTCCACACCAATTAATTGATCCCTCTGTACCGACGCAGGTAGCCCAGAACTGGTAACCTGCCCCGGCCTTGTGGGATCTTAATCCTTCTCTGAGGGCGGTCTGGGACGGTAAATAAGAATAACGTTGGACAAGAGATAAGATATTTAGCCGAACGAACTCTTCAATGCTTGATTGCCTGGATCTAAATACATTAGTATTGGTCTATTTCTAAACCACCCAGAATGTACCAGTCAGAATTAAAAAGGGACATAAAAGAAGTACTGGAAAACTTAGCTGTGTTATTAATTCATGTATTTTGTCCTAAAATTTTAAGTTCACTTGGAATATTTAACTATTCAAACTTATAGATTGAGGCAGCGGAACGTTTAAAAACAAGTACCTGCTTCCTTGTTTTCTAATATTTGCACTAACTCCAGTGATAAAATGCCATAGCAGCTCAGCTAAATGTTTTATTTTCACACTGAATATTTGGAGCCAAGCTGAGGTATCAGCCAACAATAAAGAACTGCATTTTAGAGTTCTTGTATCCCTTGTGCATTGGGTGCCTTTTCTGACTTTGCTGTTCTAGACTATCCTATGTGTGGCCATCATCAACCCAACCATTTAAAAAAGAAAACTCCGGTGTCAAGAAAGAGTTTTTAAGTGGCTCCTCGGTCTTCGAAATGAAAGAAGCAATAAACAAGAGATTAATGTGAGAATACAGAGTTCCCCAGTCAAATAACCGAGGATAGATAGGTAAGGGTTGAATGAAAGATACATTTTCTTTAGTAGCAGTGAAAGCATTAGGAGTTGATTTTTTTGTTAATTTATTATAAGGTGCCACAGAGTGGCTATTAATATCATAATTGGCAGGTGTTTAGCAGAGTGTGGATGTTGTGAGTGCTGTATTGGGATTACGTGCTATTAATATAGTTAATTTATTTAGGACAATACATGCATGGAGCAGCAAGGCTGTAGAAGCACCAGTGACCTATGGAATGGATTTAAAAAAATGCAAATTATTTTTCTTTCATTCGGTATCACAGGTAGTGCTCCACATAGCTGAAGAATAGGCCCGCAACCAAGCAGCTAAACAATGTATAGGGGCTAAACAATGTTAATGTATCAAACAGAGAGTATTATGCAGGAAAATATAAGCTATAAATGGTTATTTTTTTCAATCATTTGTTTTGCAAACCCATTGCTTTCAAAAATGCCAGATTGATCTAGGGCGAGGGATAGTAGAATTATGGGGTGGTAGGTACACACAGGCACACACACAAATAAACAGACATAGACGGGAACACAATCTGTGAAGTCACATTGTGTGTATGTGCAGTTTGAGTTTAGTATGCGTGAAGGAAGAATGAAATTTTCTTGGGTTTTGTGTGGGAATTTTTTAATGATCCATGTTCTCTGAATCTCTCTCCACTTTTTACTTCTTTTCCAAATCTGCCCTTCGATATTTCTCTACAATTTCCCCTTCTCCTCTATCACCTCACTCATCCCTGCCAGCTATAAGCCCTTCTCTCTCCTGTACCATAATAATAAATGTACTAATGATAGTAATAGTAAGAGCTCTCCTATCTTACCTCTATCACGGTGTCGCGTAGCTTTTTAACATGACATGTTGGTTGCAGAGCTCAAAGAACTCCGGATACCACATGCAGACCCCCAAATGAGATTGACGGAGGGCCTGAGTGCTCAGTCTGCCTCTAGTAGACACAGTGAACACATTGTACACTGCTTAACTGACCTAACACTGGTGCTGCCATAGGGCCCTAAATTCGGGCTTAGGTCTCCACCAAGCCCCTCTTAGAGACACCCTGGCAATATTTATGGCCTCAATGTCTCTAATTTTCTCTACCATCCTTTGTGGGCTTTTGTGGGGTATTTTATAGAGTTGGGTTTGCCCTCCATTCAGCATTGAGGTGGTGTTTTGTCAGAGTTTTTTTGTATTCTTTAAGAGGAACAGATGTGTGGTGCAGAGTAAGTCAGACTGGCTGAAATGGAGCATAACCCAAAACGTCTCCTCTACGAAGTCACATGGCTGCAGTTTATTGGGGGTTAAGCATTAATACATTACTATAGATATGGAAGCAAACAGAACAATCAAATGCATTTGTAAAAGTTACAATTCTAGTAATGCATTTTACAGTGGTAAAGAGAATTTTATAGGATCCAGTTACTGGAAGATTCCGAAGTAAAACAAATTAAACCGAAGCCATGTTCTGATTGGCTATTTGATATATTCACAATGTAGGTTAAACTGACATCATGGTCAGTGAGCTGAAAATCAACAGCTAGAAATGAAATTATATGAGCCACTAGTTAGCTATAAATCGCTTGCTTTCTAATGGAAACAGACAAATTCTACAGCTTTTCTATTTACTCCCAAACTTTTCTAAATGTCCTATTTTATATGAGGTCAACTTATATTTAAGCAACACTGCCCTATTAAGGAAAAATAAATATATATACAAGTACAAGAAAGGTTATATACATCTATTACAATAGAAAGTTGTTTTGTGAGGATATAACCTCATAAGTAAATATCTCCTTTTTTAATATGACACTTTGAATAAAAAAATCACATGCTTATTACGACAACAATCCCTATTCATTCCTTCCTTCAGGATCTATAATGTTGCATTCCAACATGTAAGCAGACCGTAACATTTAAACGTCTTTGGGGAAGGTTAATATCTGGTTATAAGACTAGCTTTTAGTGTGTGCATTTTTTTTTCTGAACATAATTGTATTTCTCCAAGCTGGTGCCAGATTTTTATCACATTTATTAGAAAGAGCTTCTGTGCGGCTTCGCAACCTGATAAAGGAAACCTCTCTCATAAGCTGTTAATGAGTCAGAAATACATTTTCTTTTCAACTACCAATTTTTTTTTTCATCATCAGCTGAAGGTGACTGAATGTCTCCTTCCCTCAAGCTACATTCAGAACTCAGCAGGCCTTGCTTATAACTAAATCTACCATTTTGTTCTCATATTAGTGAAATAGAAGTGTATTGGTTCAGAAAGGAGAACTTTATGAAATTTTGTCTGAAGGTCAAATACGTTAAAAAGATAATTATATAAGTAACATGTTCTAGAGGAATTGCATTTCACAGCCTTACTAAATACCACTGTTGGTTTGAAAAAGAGGACGAATAGGCAAGTCACCCATTCATAATAACTATGATAATAATAATAATAATAATTGTTATCCGTGATAATATTGTTGATAATTGGTATTCGACAGTTATCAACAGTAATAGGCAACTAATAAAGGCACAAATAGATCACGCTGTTATTGGGAGAAATTATGTTTTGGTTTTGGTATTCAATGTCAAATACTTACAATAATACATTGGACCCCTGGAGCAGAGCAGATTAAGACAATGAGAATGTAGACTACATATATGCAGATCCCATGTCAATCTCTGTGACAACTCTTAAAATACTCCACAAAAGCCCATAAAGGATAATAGAGAAAATTAGCGACATGGAGGCCATAAATATTGCCAGGGTGTCGCTAGGAGAGGCTGGTGGAGACCCAACCCCGAATTTAGGGCCCTTTAGCTCATCATCCTTTTTTTGGATAAATTATTATTATTAACATAGTTATTATCATTAGTATGTGGCGTGTAAGAGGTTGATACCACATGCCCTGTGATTGGCTGGTCCAGCTGTATGAAGAGTTTAATGTTGATCGACTTGTGTGTGTAAGTTTTACACAGGTAACAGAACATCTGGAAACAATTGGGACCCAATCGTTTGGCATCAAAGGTAGAAAGCAGATGAGATAAAACAAGGGAGATATATTACAGAGAGTTTCACCTTTTTGACTTATTCCTTGAAAATTTTTAGATCAAAAGGTAAAAAGTTAATCAACATCAAAGATATGAGTAATCTACAGTTCTATGTTTCTTGAGAAAATCTGTTTTTAGTACACAGACCTATGTTTTCATTGTCATAACATCTTGTTGGTGTCCCTTAAATGTAAGTGGTGTTTACATCTTGTACACTTCTTTTTTTTTCACTGTCATATAGTTTTATTGTTGTAATTCAATGCACAATGTTATTTCTGCGTTATATAGTGATTTGTGTCATATCATCGGTTTTTATAGGTACCACTCTGATTAAAGTGGCGGGGTTTTAATGCTGTGCAATTCTTTAATATCTTCAATTCTTACCCATCAAAGTAAAAGTATGTTTGTATTATCCTGTGGTTTCCTATTATCAATAATTCTTCTTAACACCCATCAAAGTAGTATTTTATTGAGATATAAATATATTGACAGTTCTTATCAATCAAATAAAGGTGGCGTTTTAATATTATGTACTTTACTGTTTACTAAAACTATCTCTCACTTAGATATATATTAGTTAAAATTTGGACATAGAATTGGCGATAAAGATCTTTCTAGAATGCCACCATCCGACTGCCCAGGGGGTAGAAGATGGTGAAGGGGCCACAACATTTGTAATGTGACTTATTTTAGTAATTGAGTTAAAAGAGAGCAGTAGACATGGGCAATTCGTTTCGGTCCGAATATGAATTCGGACGAATTTCGGGCAATTCGGACATTTGGGTACTTCCGAATGTCCGAATTGCTGAAGTGCCGAATTGCCGAGGTCCCGAAGTTCCGAAATTACCGAATTTCCAAAGTGTCGAAGTGCCGAAGTGCTGAAGTGCCCGAAGTTCTGAAGCACAGTATTGCCTAAGTACTAATATACTTACCCAGTGAAAGAAGAAGAATGTTACATTGTATACAATTTTAAATAAAAAGTATACAAACATAGCCAGGATTCACCTGTAAGCATTTGCAACACTTACAACAATCAAGTAACACATTCATATCAAATGTAAGTTACTTGGTCAGTCAGTGTAATGACAGGAATGAATAAGTAGATAACTCCCTAATTCCCACGGTATTAGGGAGCTATCTACTAAAAGGCTGAAAGACCTAAATTGGTCTTTCAGCCAAATTTACTAATACTAAGTAAAGATTAGCCTGTGGCTGCTCACTGTAAAAAAAAAAAAAAAGGTCCCCCTTCCCGAGCCCCCACCCGCGCTTTTAAACCAAAGGGGGGACCAATTGCCCCCCCCACCCTCACCCCTGAGCGGTGGGTGGGGGCCCTAAATAGTAATAAGGGGGGGACCTAATGTCCTCCCCCTGGCCCCACCCCTGAGCGGTGGGTGGGGGCCCTACAGTAAAATAAGGGAGGGGGACCTAATGTCCTCCCCCCTGGCCCCCACCCCTGAGCGGTGGGTGGGGGCCCTAAATACTAATAAGGGGGGGACCTAATGTCCTGCCCCCTGGCCTCCACCCCTGAGCGGTGGGTGGGGGCCCTAAATACTAATAAAGGGGGGGACCTAATGTCCTCCCCAAACCCCTAGTCACCCCCTCCCCCCCTCAAAAAAAATGATCCCCCTACCTAACCCCCTCACCCTAAAAATAATGAGGGGGGACCTTTAACTAAGAACCTGTAAAAAAAATTAAAAAAAAAACTTACCATTCGATGTTTTCTTTCTTCTAAAATCTTCTTTTTTCAGCCCCAAAAAAGGCCAAATAAAAAAACATAATAACCGACACAAAATAAAAAAAAAAAACGAGCGCAAAAAAATAATAATCCTTCTTCACCCATGGAGGACTCCGCGCAGACTGAGCTCTGCAGGGCGGGGAAGGCTTATAAATCCTTGCCCCGCCCCGCAATTGGGCTCAGAGCACTCTGATTGGTGGGTTTAAGCCATCCAATCAGAGTGCTCTGACAGGTAAATGAAGAGACTGACAGGTAAGTCTCTACATTTATCTGTCACCGCACTCTGATTGGTTGGTTTGAAATCTGCCAATCAGAGTGCTCTGTATCATTTTATACAGCATGGGAAAGTTCTTTGGAATTTTCCCACGCTGTGTAATTTGACTCATAACTCTCTGATTGGTTATGTTTTTTATTTGGCCTTTTTGGGGGCTGAAAAAAGAAGATTTTAGAAGAAAGAAAACATTGAATGGTAAGTTATTATTATTTTTTTTACAGGTTCTTAGTTAAAGGTCCCCCCTCATTATTTTTAGGGTGAGGGGGGTAGGTAGGGGGATCATTTTTTTTGGGGGGGGAGGGGGTGACTAGGGGTTTGGGGACCCCTAGTCACCTGGGGTGGGGGGACTTTTTTTAGGGCCCCCACCCACCGCTCATGGGTGGGGGCCAGGGGGGAGGACATTAGGTCCCCCCCATCATTTTACTTAAGGGCCCCCACCCTTTTTTGTAGGCTGCTCACTGTTTACTAGACATGCCCCTACTCGCGGTATAGCGAGTAGGGGCAAAATTTACTAATACTAAGTCATTTTTACTTAGTATTAGTAAATTTGTCTGAAAGACCAATTTAGGTCTTTCAGCCTTTTGGTAGATAACTCCCTAATACCATGGGAATTAGGGAGTTATCTACTAAGCGGCTGCAATAGAAGTTCCGAAATTCAGAAGTGTTGAAGTGCCGAAGTTCTGAAGTGCCGAAGTTCCGAAGTTGCCGAAGGTCCGAAGTGTTGAAGTGCCGAATTGCCGAAGTCCCAAATTGCGAAAATTCATAATTTCGGAATGCCGAACCAAACCGAAAATTTTCCCCATGCACATGCCTAGAGAGCAGATCATCTCTCTATTGGAAGCACGCAGAGTTTAGAAGAGGTTGATTTGATATTGTGTCTGTCCTCCAGGCAAAGGCAGGTTTTAAACTTTGAAGTATAGTCAACGCCAGTTGACAAGGTTGGAAACCAGTGGGCAACTATCTATTAACAGCTCCTAGTATAATCTATTGCTGCATTTAATTGTCTTGTCTGCCTGTAACGGATCCACTGGCACCCCGACTGGGTACCTCCGTTGAAAGATGCTCCTAGCGCTTCCAGAGGACTCCAAGCACTCCACCAGACACCATAAGCACCGCAGGCTGCAGCTATCTCCCTTCAGAACGAAGCAGGAACAAGCTCTTACAAGAGCTCAGTGATTATAGCAAGGGAATATGCCTAGCATAGCAATCCCTTGTAGCAGATTCCCCCAATAAGAGACAGGACTCAAGTTGAGGGTAAAAATAGAACTCTCTGGCTGCTAGCTTGCAGCCCTTTTTATTAGGTGCTCCCATGAAGGGGAGGGACACACACAGTAACGTACATTAACCAATCACACAATAGTTACATCCCACACATAGCCCTCCCCTCTACCTGTAAACTAATTATCTGTACACACAGGAAAATACAATTATCATAGGTAGGGAAAATACAGTTTTTACACAACATTCATAACTCCCAAAATATACATCACATTCGCATAAAAATACATATTCACAATCAATCCATTCAGGGGAACAACATACTCAAAAATCATACGAATTGGACCAGGGGTTCAAAAGTTAGTACAAATGTGCATTTGACCTTCTGGAAGCATGGTTTTACAGGGCCCTCTATCCTGGAGACAATGGGGGGAAGTAATCTAATTATCCAGGACTAGAGGCAGACTCCATTAACCACATGGTTGCAAAACGACATAAAACACTTTAAAATACATAAAGTCACATTTTACACATAACACACAGACATTTCACATATCCCCAGATAGCTCAGGTCTGAGTGCACATTATTAGGTGAATGGCACTCAGACCAACCGAATACAGTTTAATCGCCATGGAGCCAAAGTCTTTAATCACACGAATAGGCTCCATGGCATAGCTATCTGGGTTACCACAGCTCACACAGGGCAAGTACCAAATGACCCCACTGTATTTAAAGGGCCAGAATGAGTGACATACACTCTGGTATGGCCGAATACTGTTTTTAAAGGGCCCAATCTCCCAGGGCCATAGTCCAAAGGCAGCAGGCGGGCAGCCAGGCTTCTCCAATGCAATGTGGCGAGATTGCTCTCGTCACACTGCCATTTTTGCCATTTGCATTTAATTGCAAATCTCTAATGTTGAACTTTTGCATTTGGGAAAAGTAGCTCATACAGCTACTTTATCAAATAAAGGCAGGTTGGTAAAACTAACAAAAAACAAAGAATGAGAACTATGAGAACAGACAAAAGCTTAGAGTAAACTCAGTATCTTGCCCTTCGGTACATCGCCGCTCAGGTCTCACAATAGTTTTTGCTCCCTTGTGCCATTACAGAGAGAACATATTCTGAAGTATATCAGTCCAGATCCGAAATGCCAGCAAGTTCCCTCTGCACGAGAGATGCAGCAACCCCAGACGATTGTTTCGGCCTTCTTTTGGAGCTCATCAGTGAGGTGTAGCTGATATCCCTCTAGGCACAGTGAGCGGTGATGTACCGAAGGGCAAGCTATTGAGTTTACAGTAAGCTTTTGTCCGTTCTCAGAGTTATAATTCTTTCTTTTTTGGTAAAACTAACAACATTGAAAACAAGCGTTTGGTCCTTATATTTCTAACTTAAAGGAACACTATAGTTACCTAAATTACTTTAGCTAAATAAAGCAGTTTTAGTGTATAGATCATTCCCCTGCAATTTCACTGCTCAATTCACTGTCATTTAGGAGTTAAATCACTTTGTTTCTGTTTATGCAGCCCTAGCCACACCTCCCCTGGCTATGATTGACAGAGCCTGCATGAAAAAAAAACTGGTTTCACTTTCAAACAGATGTAATTTACCTTAAATAATTGTATCTCAATCTCTAAATTGAACTTTAATCACATACAGGAGGCCCTTGCAGGGTCTAGCAAGCTATTAACATAGCAGGGGATAAGAAAATCTTAATTAAACAGAACTTGCAATAAAGAAAGCCTAAATAGGGCTCTCTTTACAGGAAGTGTTTATGGAAGGCTGCGCAAGTCACATGCAGGGAGGTGTGACTAAACAAAGGGATTTAACTCCTAAATGGCAGAGGATTGAGCAGTGAGGCTGCAGGGGCATGTTCTATACACCAAAACTGCTTTATTAAGCCAAAGTTGTTCAGGTGACTATAGTGTCCCTTTAATTTGTTTTAGCTGATAGCTGTGTTTCAAAGCCTTCTACCTGGTTTGGGCCTATTTCTATCACTTATCAATCCACCAGAATTTATTATTTAGAGAAAAAAATTATAAATACATATTACAAACACCGTGCTAACCAAAATGGTTATTTGTGAAAATCTCAATATGGTGTCCAATTGAATTCAATGAACAGGCTAAATTCATTAGTATTCACTAATGTGGTTACAAATGTGGATTTAGATAAATAACTCACTCACTCTCTTTTACACATAAGAATCTTATAAACGCAATACGTAAATTACCGTATATACTCGAGTATAAGCCGACCCGAATATAAGCCGAGGCCCCTAATTTTACCCCCAAAAAATGGGAAAACTTATTGACTCGAGTAAAAGACTAGGGTGGGAAATGCAGCAGCTACTGGTAAATTTCTAAATAAATTTAGATCCTAAAAATTTTTTATTAATTGAATATTTATTTACAGTGTGTGTATATAATGAATGCAGTGTGTGTATGAGTGCAGTGTGTGTATGAATGCAGTGTATATAATGAATGCAGTGTGTGTGTATGAATGCAGTGTGTGTATGAATGCAGTTTGTGTGTGTATGAGTGCAGTGTGTGTATGAATGCAGTGTGTGTGTGTGTGTGTGTTGCAGAGCCTTAGTGGGGGGTGGGCAATTTTATTATTATTATTTTTTATTATTTGAGTATTTTTTTATTATTATTTTTTATTATTATTTTTTATTTTATTTAATTATTATTATTTTTTATTTTATTTTATTATTATTAAAAACACATTCATCCCCCCTCCCTGCTTGATACATGGCAGGGAGGGGGGCTCTCACTCCCTGGTGGTCCAGTGGATGGGCACTGTGTAGGAGGGGAGCTGGCAGGAAGCTCTTACCTCTCCTGCAGCTCCTGTCAGCTCCCTTCTCCTCCGCGCCGGTCCGGTCAGCTCCCTCTGCCAGTTCACACTGTAAGTCTCGCGAGAGCCGCACTATGACCCCACGGCTCTCGCTAGACTTACACTGGGAGCTGACAGAGGTGCTGACCGGACCGGCGCGGAGGAGGAGGGAGCTGACAGGAGCTGCAGGAACGGTAAGCGCTCGCTGCCAGCCCCCAGTCTGTATTATGGCAATGTAAATTGCCATAATACAGACAGTGACTCGAGTATAAGCCGAGTTGGGGTTTTCGGCACAAAAAATGTGCTGAAAAACTCGGCTTATACTCGAGTATATACGGTATCACTTTCAGACGTATTCTGATCTCTCCAATAAACAACTGCATAATTACTTCTTTTTCTACTGGCACATAGGAAAAATAGATAATTAAATATTTCAGTCAAAGTATTTCATAATTTAATCAGACATAGCTTCAGCAATGCTTATGTTTAATGTCCTTGTAATAGAAATGCTAAATAGATTAGTTTTGCAGATAATCCACTGCTACAATGTTGCCCAAATCAGTCCTTGAAGGCTTTTCTCTGCAATCATTTAAAAAAATTTTTTATCAGCACATAATTAAGTAATAAAATATATGTATCACTAAGCAATAAGTTTAGCATCCCCTTTAAAACTCACTATCTCAGCGACCCTTGTGGATTGGAGTTATAATGCACAATAAGTGAATTACAAACACCTCCATGTGCCGTTTGGGTCTTCCACAGTCAAATTTTTATGTTAAGGCTATGTGAAATCGAAGCTATTTTAAAGCATCACACAATTATAGTGGTTTGGCCTTTTTTGATTATGTACTAAATATATGGCATGCTCCAGCCTTTGGCTCTGCAACATTGATTGGCAATGTGTCCTATTATTCTCTTTACAGGTTTTAGCCGTATTATACTATGTAACTGTATAATAACAGATACCTGTCTGGTAAAATAGAAGATATAATTTAGGGTACTTGATCCTGTGGGATCTCATATTCTAATAAACTAATGTAATATCCAATACTACATTCACACACCCATTCATTCACATCTTTGTAGTGTATATGTATACAGATAATGCTGTAAATGTGCGTGCGTGCGCACACACACCCACGTCAAGGTTACTCATATAATTATATTTCAGCTAAAATGTAACTAATAAATAAGCAGTTGCCCGTAATGTAACAGTGGTTAAGGTGTCCGAACCGCTCAGGGTGAGATGTTTTGGCAATTCTCCTTTCGTTGCGTGATAAGACTGGAGACGGTCAGTTCAAATCATGAAACACAAAAATACCTGATGGTATATGGGTAAGGAAATATATCATAATTACACCCTTTGGTTTATTATCTAATGGTAATAATGAGATTAAACTGCCATTAAGCATTTTACGTTTTTTTTTAATGGATTATAACTCATTATTATTATTATTATTTTATTATTTATATAGCGCCAACAAATTCCGTAGCGCTGTACAATGGGTGGACTAACAGACACATTATTGAGATCAGACCACAGGATGTACAGGAACAGAGGGGGTTGAGGGCCCTGCTCAATGAGCTTACATGCTAGAGGGAGTGGGGTATAGTGACACAAAGGGTTAAAGTAGACGAATTAAATAGTTTGTTAGAGAAGGGTTTATTGAGTGCTTGGTAGTTCATTTTTGACAGTTGCAGGAAAGGAGTCATGGGGTGGGGGATGAGAAGCCTGCTGACAGTTTAATTGATACGCTTTAATGAAGAAGTGAGTTTTCAAAGATTTTTTGAAGGAGTGGAGGCTGGGTGAAAGTCTGATTGAGGAGGGAAGGGAGTTCCACAGAATAGGTGCAGCCCTAGAGAAGTCTTGAAGGCGAGCGTCAGAGGTGGGGATCCAGGCAGAGGATAGGCGTAGGTCTTCGGCTGAGCGCAGGGGTCTCGACGGGACATACTTGTGTATGAGGGAGGATAGGTATGTTGGAGCAGCATTATGTAGGGATTTGTAAGCAAGCACCAGAATTTTGAATTGGGCCCTATATCTAACTGGAAGCCAATGCAGGGACTGACAGAGCGTGGAGGCGTGGGTGGTGCGACCGGGCAGGAAAATAAGCCTCGCAGCCGCATTCATTATAGATTGCAGCGGTGCAAGCTGGGAACATGTAAGACCGGTGAGAAGGGAATTGCAGTAGTCGAGGTGAGAGAGAACAACAGCATGAACCAGTATCTTAGCCGCGTCCGGCGTTAGATATGGAACTCATGTAATACAAAAGATAAATTTATAAAAATTTAAATATGTTAATAAAAACTTTCATTACCTATCGTAATATATGGACAATTGTGAACAAAGAATATAGGCATTATCTTCTATATTCATTGTTGACGTATTTCTTAGATGATTGGTCCCACCAAATGTTGAGATACAAAGCCAGTCCATGGAAAGACAGGAATGATGCCATTCTCAATATGCATTATCTTATTGTAAGAGACACCTACCGATAAAATATATGACTCTCTTTTTTTAAACATACAACATTATTTTGTTGGCAAATCAAATAAAACAATCTGATATGTCTCTTTTAAATGTCCAGATAATGTTGCATTGTCTAGCTACATAGTGGTCATTTTATTAACCTTGTAAATGTACTAGATTATTTAAATATATATTTTTGTGTAGGTCATTATCTTCACTGAAAAAAACCTTATCATTTCACAAAGAAGCAGATCTTGAAATCGTCTCCAACGGAAATACATTTTTTACTAAGATTGAACGCTCTTCATAGTTGATTAATGTCATATACATTCAACGCTGAGGTATCTGCCTCCATCTTACTTTGTAGTTCATTTATCAAAAAAAAGGTGGTCTTCCAGAATTTCTTTTTTTTAAATTAAGATTATACTATATACTTTATGATCTTCAGAGTATTGACATAAAGGAGTTCATTTCTGAGAGATGCACTGTTTAACTGTGTCTGCTAACACATATTAATAAATGGCTAAGGAGTTAATTTTATATCAAAGCATATATATACGTGGGGTGGGATTCTATAGTTTGCATGACTTTGCAAGTGTGAGTTTTTTGTGTTGGAGTTGATTTATTTTACTCTATAAATGTGGTTCAGTACTCTGCAGTATAGCTACTAAGTTCCTGTGTGTTATACAGAATATTTAGGACATGTGTGACGTTCTTGTATGTTTATCACTGTCATATAAAGTGAGACGTTTTAGAATCGATGACTTAAAACAAGGAAACTGAATGTCTACAGAAGAGCCTTTAAATCTGACCTGGAACCTGCCAGATGTTCATGGACCATGCAGTTACTCTCGTTACCCTAAACTAAGATATATGCCTCAGTTCAGGGTAACTAGAGTGACTGCATGGTCATTCTCATTACCCAAATGATGATTTGCTTGTATAGTAGGTCATCTGTGGAGACTGAATGGTCTCACTGGGCACAGCAAACCCGTGCAGGTTACCCATGCAGGTAATATCTCAATTTCCTTGTCGATTAAATGGATTTTGGGGACACTTACTCCTTACTCTTGAATGAAGCTTCCCAGTTGAAAAAAATACATATTTGGATGCCTATCGTGGCATCCTGGTTCCCTTCTTGTCTTTATAGTGTTACAAAAACACTGTAATACAATTATATATATATAATATATAAACATGGGTAGCAGAGGTAGGACAAGAGTGATGAAGGAGCATGCCCAAGTGTTGCAATATGGGTGGTTCTACCTCCACTGGTTGGGTGGGACTACAGCCTGCTGTAGTGATTATGCTTCCAGGAGTACGCAGACACCCTCCCAGTGTAAGTAAATAAGGGAATGGTTTCACTAATTATTTGGGGTCTGCTGTAAGCTGGCCACCTCTTTCTCTTCAACCCAGAAGCAGCAGTACTGATCTAAGCATGGCAGTGCAGGGCTTAGCTCACTCGACAAGATCGCTCAGCAATTAGCTCAGGGGAGCTAATGGAAGCTCCTTGAAGGAGCTTGGGCTTCAGAGGAGGAGGCAACTGCCACTCAGTGGACTTCAAGTAAGTTGTCAAACCATTATCAAAGGTTTGACTACTTACATCGGGTAGGTGTTAGGGCACCACTAGCACTATAACCACTACAGCAGGCTGTAATGATTACAGTACTTTGAGTGTCCCTTTAAGACAAATTGTCTCTCACCGTCTGTAAAGAAATTAGTCAGGTAAAACACAAATTTAGTTTGTAACTAGCTTTTATATAAATCATAATCTAACAGCTTTATTTTATAGCAGCTGTGGGAAACGCATACATCATATTTACAGTCTGCAAATAGTCTTTTCTTAATGTTGCACAACATATGAATATCTTTTATACATTTGGAATATAAATATATCACTTTTGTATGTAAGCAGTAAAGCCACAGGTATTATGGGTAGAACTACTGAACGAAATCACTAGATTTATATCCCATTTATTAAGAGATTGTAACATCATCACGGATATACAACTGTCTCTGGCACTATCTCACATAACACATCATTATTACTCTTTGTATCAACATGGTATGCAACGCCGTGATTATATTTATAATATTTATAAAGTTAAAGCAATCAAAACAATGCATACCATATGTCAGAAGTGATTCATCATTTTTTTTATTTTTAATATAGTTCATCTTACCCTGTATACAGCTTTTGCCCTTGGTGGAGTCTATGAATTTGTGCTTTTAATATTCAGTTACAGAGTCGATTTCCAAGAAAAGCAGTAATGGTAATAAAAAGTCATGTATAACCGCTAGGATTAACTGAAAAACAGCGCTGATTAATTTATTGCTATTACTCTGCAGAGATGTCTCTAAATCAACAAAGAACAGGTGGTTTACAGATTAGATTAAAAGCCAGTTTCTCTTTTGAATAATGGGTGGTATAATATTAATAGATGTTAAACCACACTAGAGGCTAAATGTAGGTTAATACCAAGCCCACTTTTTGTGCTTTGTTTTTTGTCAAGTTGGGTTTATTAAATGAAGGAAGAGAAATAGCAGACATAAGTAATAGACTCAATGTGACTTTTTTTTATTACACAAAAAGAAAAAAAAAACGTAGTTGCTCCATATATTAAGTAAAAGCCAGTACTCTTGTGTTTAATGTTTTCTTCTGAATCCGAAGAACCCTGGTCTGAGATATTCCCTAAAACATGAATTGTTTGGAGATCAAAGTGAACTCTAACTCAATTTTGGGCCAAAATAGACAGATGGGGTACATTTTTCAAGTCAATTTGTCTGTTTTGGCCAAAAATCTGAAATTCACTTTAAATTGTATTTGAATTGGAAAACATTTTACAGGTTTCTAAAGCCCCATAGCCCTGAATTCTGGTGCTCCGATTGTTACTTTAAATTTTGAACTAGGTGGAGATACTTTGAATGGGTCCAAATGTTTATATTATTTTTAAAACTGTGCTATTTTGATTTACATTCTGCAGGTTGGTTATAAAGGCACGCTATTAGTGATTTTTTCTAATTTCTCGGTTTTAATAGACTCTATTTTTTCTTTTTAAAATACATGCCCCGATTTAATAAGCTTTCCCAATGATCAAGGAAATCAAGTACGTAAATAAATGTAAACAGACAAATTAATTTGTAAATAAGCCCGTTCAACGTGCTAAGACACATTGCAATGCAGACTGGTCTTGGCATAGAATGTTGGTGAATGAAACTAGTGCACACCAGGAAAGTTCAGTTTGGGAGACTCATTTTTCCTGAACTTGGCATTTTGTTCCGGATGTTTGACGCTCATTCATGTGATGGTCCAGTTCGACTGAATATCTTCTGTTGGTACATATTTGTGCAAATATTCAGAGAAACCCAAAAGGGCATGACAATCAGTGCACTGCAAAATATAAATCTAGGTGTATTTGTACACAAGTGATAAAAGTAACCAATATCTATATTTATATATTAGATATATTTATTAAATATATAATATATAAATGTATATTTCATTTACTGCTCCTCTATTAGTCACTTCTCATTTGATCTGTGAATAAAATCACCATTTAATGACTTTTCTTTAGTTATCACTTTTTTTGCTTCACGGACACAATTCCAGATACTGAATCAAACGAACATGTTTGGTCATTGTGTGCATCTTTTGCTTCATATGGCACTCCAGAGATACAAAAGCTGGTTGGCGCAAATTCAACTAAATTTCAAATATGTATGCACAAGTCTATTGATATCACTATGAGACTTGTGGTACTAGATTTTTTTTTTGGATACAATAGACAGATGGACAATAAGATATGTTAACATCCAGACACTTTTAAGTAGTTTCCTTTTTTATTTATTAAAAAATCTTTTTTTTTTTTTTTTTGCTAGTATGATCGATTTAGGTTACAGAATAAACAGGAATATAACAATAAAAATGTGAAGAATATGTGTTTTTTATTGCTTTTTTTGTTTATTAAATTTGCACCCACATTACAGTGATAACTTTTATTGCATTCCAATTTCTCGTATGTCACCTCTGTCAATGAGAAGAAGTCACCATTGTCTGCCACGTCATTTTTATATTAGCATATATCTGATAGTTCATTTTCCTAAGGAAATTACACACTATGAGTTTGAACAGCCGTAATGCAATTTGCTGGAGTTACACAAAGATATAAAATAGAAATGGTTTGCTTTACAGAACTTATTTAAAGTAAATTGAAAATGGCAATATAAGTAATGAAGATGAAATTCACTAGTTTTAAAATCTCATATTTGTCGTAACTTAGAAAAGGCTACGGCTGATATGCCTCTTATATCGCTACTACGTTTGATTTCAATAAGTGATTAATGTTGTATATCTAAAATTGCTTTATTGGTCTTTAACCCATCTATGAAAAATTTATCTCTTGTTGTTTGCCAAAACAGACGTGTATAGAGAAATTAGTCTTACATTACTTACCTTCCTATGTACATATATACCAGTCTTGGGAATCCTCCAGTTAATAAAAGGGACATTGCACTGCCTAAATACACAAAAATAAATATCACTGTTTAGTAGATATACCCAAAATGAAAACATGCATGTATTTAATCATGCATATTTTCATTGGGGGAATATCTAAAAACATCTTGCAAAACCAGCAGTTCTTTTGTCTGCAGCCTTTGCAAGCCCTCCCCTTTTAACCCCGCCCAGACTTTTTGTAAGTGTCCAATCACAGACTTCCCAATGCAGCTCAATAAGATTTGCTTTGCAAGGCAGGTGCTCTGGGTAACTCTGAAGTTTAGCTCCACAGAGCTAACTAAACCAGGAAGTAACAGGACCAGTTGTCTGCCCTGGGGTATAACCAAATTATTTAATAAAAATTTCAATTTCTATTGAAATTATTTTTCATTAGGGGTCTTGCCCAGGGCCACTTACTGGTAAGGTGGTCTGACCAGATTTCAAACCTAGGTTTTCCAGTTCTAAGACAGTGACATTAAAACTGCTCTATTTGCAGTGGAATCTGCAACTATTAGAACAATATTAAGTCTTTGAATTTCCAGTAATATATTTGAATTTTGTATTATCAAATATTCAATATTCTGCAATTGTTATGACAACGAAACCTGTCTTGTAAAATAGCAAAATATTACAAATATTAAATACAAAAATTGGTAAATTCATAAATGCTCACATTTGATAACCTGTATAAATATAGACCTAGCCTTCCAACTATACTATTTTTTTTTACTTTTCTCTTTTGTTATTTTATCAGAATTGACTGATTTACTGGTATGCTGTTTAAGTTAGTGGTAACAGTAAAATTACTTTCATAAAAATAAATTGCAATTTTTCCATTATAATAAATTAATGAAAGTTTTAACAATATAACTATTACTATCATATTACTATAACATTGAGCTACATACAATGCTACTATTTATTCATCGAGTTGAGTAATAAAGTCACTTTCTAATAGATTCCTTTACTGTCTATTGCTACAGTTTACATCAAGTAGTTCTAACAATATGCATCAAAGATAATGAAATGTGTATCGGAAGCTTACAGTTTTCCGAGCTTACATGAAAGACCCCTTTTATGTAATCAGCAATCCCGCATTCTCTCAACACGCTCACACACACCATAATAGCCTCTGTCTTTCAATCACAATCACAGGAAATAGATTGTCAGGTAGGGGAAATAGATCAAATTTTTTGTCTTCTATTGTAAATTTGCCAGCAGCTCCATAGAGGATATTATATTTCCTCTTTTTGCAACGTGTAATGAAAGGTGATAATACGTTTGCATGTATGCCACGCGTCATTAAATGAGGTTGATTGTTTTTGGCACGTTCAAGTGGGAATATGATGGAAATTATTTGGAAAAGTATGTTTTTTTCCCCCCGTCTTTTAAGTAAAAGAGCAAATGTTGAATTTGACCGATATATTTAACCCCTTAAGGACGCGGGACGGTTCAGGACCGTCATCGGCATTTTTGCGTTGCCGACCGACGACGGTCCTGAACCGTCCTAAATTTAAGAGGTACTTACCCGATCGCCGTCGTTCCCCCGGCGGCGATCGGCGTTGCTCCCGTTGTGGGGAGACTGCCTGCAGCCCAGACAGTCTCCCCATGGCGGATTAGGACCCCTGTGGCCATGTGATCGCCCAACAGGGCGACCACATGGTCACAATAGGTGTCCTAGACTCTGCCTGCAGGGGGACTGTCTGTGCTGACAGGCAGTCTCCCTGCCAGTGTAAAATCAAAAAAAAATTAAAGTTATAGTGAATAAAAAAAAAATATTATTATATATGTGTATATATATGATATATAGACATATATTATACCTATATAATATATGTCTATATATCATATATATAATGTCATGCTAAGTGTATTTTTATATTAATATGTACATATATTAATATAAAAATACACTTATAATTAATTTACACACGTATATATATAATATATATAATAACTATATATATATTGTATATATATATTATTATAAAATACGAATAATAAATAATTTAAATTAAATTTAAAAAATTAAAAATAATAATAAAAATTAAAAAAATATATATATCTATACGAAATGTTATTCTAACTGTATTTTGATATTAATATATATATATTTATATCAAAATACACTTAGAATGAAATTGTATATATATCTATGTATATATAAATAAATAAAAAGAATACAAACTATTCATATGTCCATATACAAAATGACATAAATAATTATATAAATATACACGTAGACTTCAAATATATAAATATGCATATATATTTAAATTCTACGTGCATATTTATGTAATATTTTTACATAATTAAGTTATTTTATTGATTGCAATTTAAGGGACCTGCCTGCCAACCCAGGCCAAAAGTCTAGAGAATTTAATTTGCTAGCACTGTATTTTACCCTGTAACGTTCTACGACACCCTAAAACCTGTACATGGGGGGTACTGTTTTACTCGGGAGACTTTGCTGAACACAAATATTAGTGATTCAAAACAGTAAAACGTATCACAGCGATGATATTGTCAGTGAAAGTGACTTTTTTTGCATTTTTCACACATAAACAGCACGTTTACTGATGATATAATTGTTGTGATACATTTTCCAGTTTTGAAACACTAATATTTGTGTTCAGCAAAGTCTCCTGAGTATAACAGTACCCCCCATGTACAGGTTTTATAGCGTTTTTGAAAGTTACAGGGTCAAATATATGGGTCAAATATTTTTACATTGAAAATGACCAGGTTGGTTACGTTGCCTTTGAGAGCGTATGGTAGCCCAGGAATGAGAATTACCCCCATGATGGCATACCATTTGCGAAAGAAGACAACCCAAGGTATTGCAAATGGGGTATGACCAGTCTTTTTTAGTAACCACTTGGTCACAAACACTGGCCAAAATTAGCGTTCAATTTAGTTTTTTACTTTTTTCACACACAAACAAATATGAACGCTAACTTTGGCCAGTGTTTGCGACTAAGTGGCTACTAAAAAAGTCTGGACATACCCCATATTGAATACCCTGGGTTGTCTACTTTAAAAAAAATATGTACATGTGGGGTGTTATTCAGCGATTTATGACAGATAATAGTGTTACAATGTCACTATTGATAAATTTTAAAAATATATGTTTTGAAACCGCAATATCCTACTTGTACTTATAGCCCTATAACATGCAAAAAAATAGCAAAAAGCATGTAAACACTGGGTATTTTTAAACTCAGGACAAAATTTTGAATCTATTTAGCAGTTTTTTTCATTCACTTTTGTAGATGAATAAAAGATTTTTCACATAAAAGTCAAAAAACATGTATTTTTTTTCAATTTTTCATCATATTTTTTCATTTTTTAAAAATTAAATTACATGAGATTATATAAATAATGGTATGTAAAGAAAGCCCCTTTTGTCCTGAAAAAAACAATATATAATTTGTATATGAACAGTAAATGAGAGAGCGGAAAATTACAGCTAAACACAAACACCACAAAAGTGTAAAAAGATGCCTGGTCGCAAATGTACAACATCGCAAAAAAAGTCCAGTCCTTAAGGGGTTAAAGGAAAAAACAAAGTACTGAATATCCAGAGAAATTACAGTAGAAAGTTAGTTTGATTCACTACAAGGTATTAGCTGTGATAATAAAATATTAAATGTTCCCATTTTCTAGTTAAGTGCATTCACATTAATTATAGTTACCAAACAAAACAAACAAAGAAAAAAAAAAAACACAGCCCAATATAATATTGAGAGGATAAAAGGGAAGTAGGGGGTAGCAAGGTATGTGAGAGCAGGTCCAACAAAACTATCTGCATCCAAGGGCTCATGAAATATACCCCAGCCATGGAAGCCAAATCTTATTATCTTGTTGTAGGGTGGCATACAAGTTCTCAGTGATTTCTTCCATAGCTTTAATATAGCATTTAAAAAAAATAAATAAAGTTGTTCAAGCATAGGGGTTTGAGAGTTCCAATTTATCACAATAAGAACGCGTGCAGCTTTACAGAACCTACGAACAAGAAAAAGTTTGATTTTAGAAAGTCTGCATATTGTTTTTTAAAGGACATAGATGGATTTTTTATACGATGTATACGAGACACAACATCAAATATGAATGAAATAATTAAAAATGTGGGAAACATTTAAAAAAAATGTTTTTTTAGATAATAACTTCTACACAAGTAGTGCAACGTAAAAATTATCTCTACATATATTTAGATTGTCTCCTGATTTTGGAATACTTCAAATGACCGGGATTGCAATCCATTTTAGCATTTACAGGTCAAACAATACATAAAAGGAAGATTGTGTTTAAGCCATGAATTCAAGTATTTCATCTGCTTCCTTAGTTCTTTGTCCTAGTACAGAACTCCTCAGCCTCTTAAGTGGGTTGTCTCCTGGCTTATCTTCACCCAGAACTGTTGGGACCAACAAGATGTAAAGTAGCAATGCTTGCTATCACTCTTGGTTTTTACAATTTACATGTTAACGATGCCCTGCACCTCATCTTGTTTAGGCACATGAAGGGATATAACCACTACAAGCCAAGCATTTGAATCTTCCCTTCAGGGACCTCTCCATACTTACCATATTATTAGCACATCCTTCCAAAGGATACACCTAGTTTGACAATCTGGAATATTTGTTTGTGTGCTTCGGTTTACCTTTACGAGAATATTGCATCACTCTCCTTATTTGCTTTCCTTATTTACTCCTTCACCTTCATTATCACATTGAACAAACTTTGGGACCCACCAACAATCCAGTTTCTTTGTCTAACTGCTGTGGCTATCAGACTCCACTTGCATACTCTTTCCTGGAAACTGTTTAATCTGTAGACTTTCAAACTCATTAAATCTCTAAATAGAGTCCACAGCTAGCTATGCTGGATAATATCAGCTTACTTTTTGTTAGTGCTGTGAGTATTAAAGAAAGACCCACTCATATGATACGGACTACTGACTTGTTGTTTGTATCAATTTTAAAATATATTTGTAAGGGCAAAGAGAGCTAAAGCTGATTGAATATTTCTTCTATAAAGTTACTATACTAAAATAATATATGTAGTAATTATAGTAGGAAATCCACACTCCACTCCAATCCTAGGTGCTTAACTGGATAGGAAGTGGGCAAAACCGTAGTGAAATATTGGATAAAAGAACAATATGCGGAGTATTGAGATGGTCGAATCACTCAAGGTTGCATATTTATTGGAGAAACTCAGCAACATTTCGACCTCCACTGAGCTCAGCTTTGTGAAGACCTCAGTGGAGGTCGAAACCTTGCTGTGTTTCTCCAATAGGTCTTCTTAACATACAACCTTGAGTGCCTGGACCATCTTGTTCTTTATTCTACTATACCAAAAGCAGTCCTTTCCTTTTAATGAGCCAACATTTTTGGATTAATTCCCAAAATAGAAAATGATATTAGAATCTACTGAAGTCTCTTGTGATGAAGAAAATGGAACTATGAAATTCTGAAAACTAACAAGAACCCTGGCATAGTCTCATCATTTTGTATCATAATATCTTCCATCCACTCTCGCTAAAAAATACAATATGTAGAATTTAGGAACGACAAGCATTCTGTAGATCCTCCTTTTTTTCAAGTGTTTATCATTTCTGATAAATGCGGCTGTGTCAAAAAGATTGTGGTGAGATGAAACACAATAAAACACCCCAAAGTGCAAATAGAAAAAATACTGTTGAGCATCACCTGCATACCTCAAGCTGGACTTTGTAAAGTCCACCTTAGGCACAGGACCTCAAGAAATCATTTTTTCACAACTATCCCAGAGTTCCTAGCTTGTTATGCAAATGAGAAGAGGCATTATGTTTAGACTTCACTCTGCACTTCTACAGGTACTCTTAGTAATGGACACTGTTTCAAACAGAGCTTTCCATCCATTGTGTGTGTTTTAAAAAAAAGAAAAAGCTGTGTTTAATTCAGAGTCCTTTGTCACCGCCTTAAATATGGAAAACCTAGATTTGAATCCCAGTCAGACCAATTTACCTTACCGTTCCTGGACAAGATACCCACTATATATCCACCTGATTCAAAACCTCATTGATTGTAAGCTCATTACATCTAATATCCGACTTCTATAATTGCAAAGATATATGTTGGCGCTAATAATAATAATACTAATAAAAAGTCTGAAACACAAAGTCTGCCTGTGCTCATTTGCATGTCAAGCTTGGAACTCTGGGATGGTTAAGGGGAACTAAAATCCAATTTGAAATATGCTGGTACAGTAATATATATACAGAGAGAGAAAGAGAGAGAGAGACATTTGTTGGATAATGAAAATCTAGAATATTTATTTAATTTATATGTTAATATCCAGAAGAAAAACACTGCATTATATTTGTTTTGAAAAGGTTAATCCCTAGAAACAGGCTTTCTCATAAAATGCTCATTCCTGGCTGTTAGAGACCGCAGTCTGGCTGGAGACGCAGGGAGAGAGGAACTGCACTAGGCAGCAGATTGGAGCTGACAGACCGTGATGCATATTTTTCAGCTAATAAATCTCTGCTCTGGAATTCTGTGTCCATCTCCCTTGTCATTTTCTACGGGGACAGTGAGGCCTAATATCAAAGGAACACGGACACTTGTTTTCTGCATGAAATGCACAATAACAACAATGCTGCACTATAGTTTTTTTTCCCTCCGGCAGTGACTAAGTAACAATGTGTTTGTGGCAAATAAAAAATATATACCTTGAGCTAGGTTCTTATTTAAATGTTATTTCCCAGTGCAGTCGCACCTAATTATTACCTATGTTATTGGAGTCACATCGTATAACATGACCATGAGTGTTTCTATCATTGTCGGTAAATACATATTGTTACATTTTACTTTAGGCAGAAAAATAGATTTGTCGTGATTTTGCTGTTTTTTTTTAATGTATTACTGATTTGCTCTAGGAACAAAAAAGAAACACAAATCTTTTTTGTTTCTTTTTTGTTCCTCGACATTGAACCATTTAGGGGTTATCCCCCATTTTTCTCTTCGTCTACCACTGCTCTGTCTCTTTTTACCTCCAAAGGCTCCAATTTTTCTTTTCAGTTATCTACTACTGATATGCTCACACTGTAATAGACACGCGATTTGTGATCTGTCTGGATTGTTTGATGTTTTGGTCTTTCTAGCGAGTGCCAGACTTGCCAGAAGACAAGGTAGGCAGATGCCTACAGGCGCTAGAATGCTATTGTTATCTCTCCTGACTACAAGAATGCATTTGTCCCGTTTTAGATACATTTTGGTATACTTTTTATTTTTTGTGGTACTTCAGACTACCATCATCCAGGCACCTACATTTATTTGTTTTAGACATATTGGGAAAACCCCCCACTAAAATTGCAGTGAAATATGTTTTTATATATAAGTATTCTGAATTTGTGGCTTAACTGTATTCATTTTAAATGTTTTGTCAAAACAGCAAACATCACAGCAAACAAAGGTGCCACTGAGAATTAAGTGATGCTTGTTTGTTTGCTGTTTATCGGCCCAGCTTGCGCAGAGCATGGCATAGAGAGGGATGGCAATTGCAGTTTGCAAAACCTTAACGTTACGGCAATAGTGAAAAGATTTGAACATTGACACTTGTGCATACCACTTTAAATGCGTTGGTACACAAATAGCATCTGTCAAACCATATGAAAAGTGATTGCAAAACATATGAAACATGTATGGTTTAGGCAATGAGGACTGTTATAAACATGCAAACATGCAACAATTAGGTGGGTGAAATCTTTGGAGGTTTTACAGGAAGATTAAATGGAAAAGTGACCATTTGTAGTTCTGTTGTGATCTTTCCATCAAAAAGAGTACTGGATGTTTCAGCCTTCCCTGTTTTCCCATTTTTTTGTATTGTGATTTCTAAAAGTAATTTGAAAACAGTTGTTTTAGACAGTGCTCTGTATCACCATACACATCACCATTGCAAATCTCTTTTCTTGGAAAACCAATGTAGTGAAACATTGAATAAGGACTTGATTGTGTTATGATGAGTGACTGAAAAAGATTCTGCCCATCTCGTCATTGAACTTTATTCAAAGAGTACAATGAGTTCTAGGGAATATAAAGTGTGTTCATTACCTATACGACTTTTTACTATTATTAGAGACCACCCATTAGCAGCAAAATTAATTACATTTATTTACTGTAAGGATATATACTATAGATCTTATATCTGCCCTTTTAATTTATTCAGGAAGTTTACTGTCAAGGTGTTGATTTGAACTCAAAACATCCTTTGCAATAGGAATAGCAAAATAATTGACTGTCAGCTGGATGGATGCGTGGTGGTTGGATGGGTAGGTGGGTGGATGGATGGTTAGTTGTTTGGGTGGGTAGTTGGCTAGTTGTGTAGGTGGATGGATGGATAGATGAGTGGGTGTGGGTGGATGAAAGGATGGGTGAGTTGATCGGTGGATGTACGGTTAAATGAATGGATGGGTGGTTGTTGGGTGGATGGATGGGTGGTTGTTGGGTGGATGGATGGGTGGGTGAATGGATAGGTGAGCGGGTTGATGATAACTGGATGGATGGATAGGTGAGTTAATGTGTGGGGGATGGATGCTTGAGTGGATGGATCGATCAATAGCTAGATAGACAGACAGACGGATGGATGAATTTATTTTGCAGATTTAAAAATAATATATATTTGACTGTACCCCATAAGCGGGGATTAAACCACTGTATGCGCTTCACTCCAGAGCTGGATATTAGCTCTGGTAAATGTGAGTTTTATACTATTATTCCTTTACGTCTACATTTGAATTTTACATACTGCACCATTGGTTGTCCTTATCTCTCTTTTTATCTTTTATATAAAGTGGATCCACTACAGCAGTAGAAGACCTCACCACCAAAGACCATTTGTAAGGATATAATAGTTGGACTTTTTCCTTTTAATCAGACTTTTTATTACTGACTGTGGCGCAGCCTTTTTTATTGTCTTTACTTGTCTTATTCTAAAGGGTGTGAGGGATCCCCTTTTAAGGTTGCTGCCTATAAGTTAATCAAGCGCTGTCTCATTCTTTTATCTTTGATATTAAAAGTGACCTAGCCAAGATCGGAGAAAGATTTAAAAAAATGGAAGAGAAGACAGATAACATCTCCCTCCAAACGCAAACTAACACGGAAAGGTTGAAAATTCTTGAAGAAAAAACGTAAAATCTACTAAACAAGATTGGAGACCTCGAGACTAGGTCACGAAGAAATAACCTCAGAATAAGAGGTATTCTGGTAAATGTCGCAGCAGCTAAGTTAGAAGACTACTGTGAAGATTTTTTCGAATTCTTGGGTTTACTCCCAAATAAAGAAACCAACTATATTGAAAGATGTCACAGAGTCATGAAACCTAAGTCGGTACCAGAACAGGTACCAAGAGATGTGATCTTGTGCCTGCATTCATTCCGGTTCAAGACACTTGTGGTACGTGCTAATACCTTTAAAGACCTAAAAGATTCACCGTATTCACAAATAAAAGTTGTTCCAGACCTATCATCACAAACAAGATTGAACAGGAAAGCATTTGTACCTTTTACGGTTATACTGAGAAAGCATGAAATAAAATATGCATGTGGCTTTCTGACACGATTGAATTTAACCTATGAAAACAACAAATGTATTTTTTACAAACCGCAGTCCCTTAAGCAATGGCTTCAAGAAAATAACTTAAATTAAGAAGGAGAAAGAGAAAAAAAAGTGAGAAAGGAGGGAATGGCATGAAATGGAGAAGAAACTTTTTTTTAAAGTTCAAAAGGCTGTTTATTGAGCAAGGGTATTGCAGTCAACAGTATAGTTGAGTATGCAGCAGATAAATTAGACACGCAGGTCTCAATGGCTGGTACATGTTAACAGATTAAGCCGCATGTTGCAGCCAACACGTTTCCTATAATTCAGGCTAAGTACCCTTATAACAAGTAACATTTTGCAGTAACAGCAGGGACAGTATACTGATCGTTTTAATGTAACAGGACAGCAATATGTTTGTGAGGCAGTTGCAACATTCAGTAGTACGTTTGTAAGTGTAACAAACACATTAGACACAAAGGTCCAAATGACAAGTTAAGGTCAATATCGTAAGCAGTAGGAAGCGGCAAAGAAGTTGTCTTCAATGCATGCTAAGTGTCAGCGTAGTGTATATTATTATTCAGGAATAATAGAAGCAGTATCCTGGCTCGCTCCATGCAGCAGGAGGTGAGTAAGGATGTCGCATCTTATGTAGTATAACATTACTCATTAGGTAGCACTCAATGTTAGAAGAGCTGTCAGTGCCGGTATACGGCAATGGGTTTGCGGAGTGTCTGTTGGTTGCTGTATCTGTAAGTGGTTTAGTGTCGTCCCTCCGTGCCATGTGAGGGGTAAGTGTAGGTACAGGAGGAGGGGAAAGGTAGCAGATGCATTCGCCGAAGCGAGAATTAAAAAGTCAAAGGAAGGAACAGGAGATGGGGGAGGGAAGGCTGTGGGATAAGGTCGGGTGTATTAGAAAGTGACGAGGGGGAAGGCTTGGGAGCTTGCCCTTCTGCCTAGAGCTTGTGGCTTCCCCCCGGTTGTCATCAAGTTATGTAGTGGCGGGGGCATCCAGGATGGATTAGTCAAGAGTGGCCCAGGAGCGGTATTGAAGTGGTCCCAGTACATGCTTATATTGGTGTCTCCCAAAACGTTTTTTCCCCCTTTCTCTCTCTTCCCCACTCCCTCCCTCATATTCTTTTTCTTCTGTTTTGTCATATAAAATGTAAGAAGCAAGAAGAGAGGGGATGAAATAAACCAGAATTAGTTTGAGTTGAATTACAATTTGAAGGCTAAAGCAGGAATGAGAGGGAGGATGGGGGGGAAGGACAGAGTGTAAGGGGAAATAGGCTCAGGTATAAATAGATGTGCACAACGTGTGAAACTTAGAATAGGCATTGGTTTATTTATATATATATATATTCGAAAAATACAGATAGAACTATAGCATGCAGTAATGATGAAAATTAAGGTCCTGATAAATGTAAACTGTTTATATATTTTTAATGTATATACCTTGCACAGCGCTGTCTATGCAGGCATCACTGTAGATGGGATGTTTTTAATAATTAATTGATTTACTTATTTATTATTATATCTGAAAGTATAATAAAAGTAAACAGAAGGAGCAGATAAAATACTTCATTCCTATTGGATTAAAAATAAATAGCCAAAAATAAAAGCACTATAAAGAAATAAGAGGGATAAACATTTAGGCCCCAGGAGGCTAGGCCACTGATTCTTTCAGATCAGTTAGACGTAGACAGGGGCTTTAGTCGACACTCTTAAGAGGCTATTGCCGACAAGTGTGTTAGGGAGAGTGATTCTCCAGTAGACGAGAGTATGTCCAGCGAATGCCCTGGGATGTCGGCTGATATATTTCAAGCAGGCATCATTAGTCATGTTTTATGTTATTTTTGTGTTGTAAAGCGATGAGTTTCCTAGTCCATCCAGATGAGAGCGGAATTCGGTTAAAATATGGTCATTAGAGTGGCTACAATTAATGCACAGGGATTAACTCACATTTTAAAAGATACACGATATACACGATATAACATTACATGGAAAGAGAATATATCCACATTGGGGCCTTCCGAGAAACCCATTGGACCATGGAGGACAAGCATAAACTTAAGTCGAAATGTTTTCCCATTGTTATAAGTGCAACTCTAACAAAAAAAAAAAGAGGGGTTGCTTTCCTCTTCTTGAAAGATATTGCTTTAAAAATGAATCATAAAGTTTTGTATAGTGAAGGCAGATTTATTATTTTAGTGGGTGAAATCAATAATCAAAATACACGCTAGCTAACATATATGCGCCAAATACATCACCAATTTCTTCTATTAAAAAAGTCTGATTTTCCACAAATACTCGCAGAATCCGAGACAAAAAACAAACCGGAGAGCACTACCTACTTCAGGGGTGACCTGGTGATAAGCCTGATATCTTTCACAAGCGTTTTGGAGATCGGGAGCCTATGGTGGTTCGACGCGGCCTACTGATGATGGAGCCAGGGAGAGGCGGCCACTCTCCTCGCCCATACATTGAGGGTACAGACCCACTGATGCCCTGCTCCCCCCCCCCCAAGACCATCGGGGGTTATCCCGGTCAAATCCTTAGAGGCAATCCTCCTGCAAAGGCCCCAATGGTGGAACCCGGCGGGCAGCAGGAAGATGCAAAGCCAGGTAAAATGGCTGCCACCACGTGTGCTCAGACCACAGAGAAGCCTGATCTCATGGCCAAGCTGGACGACCTATAAGACAAGTTCTGGCGAACATTAGCATCCAGGGAACAAACCAGCCTCACGCATACCCACAGCATTGCCGATGACCTCCCCACACGGGCGCACACCTCTCTGGGCAAACAGAGTCCACACATGGCGCCAAAGACAGACAAGGTGAATGACACTACCAATGGCCGCACTCCGCCGCAACAAACACCCGGCAAAATCTTACCTACCAGCAAGGCATGAAACGGGGAGCCTGCAGCACCTACACCTTACTCCAAGCTGGGATCTGACGCAGCTGAGGGGGCCTGGGTGGACCGCATCGAGTCTTCCTTACCACTATCATCCAGAGGCAGCTTACCACCTGGGCATAACCATGACACCAGCACGGGACAATGTAATCCCCCAACGGGGCATTGGCTGATATTGGTGCAGAATTTAGGCACTTACTACTCCTGAATGGGCAGTGTCCTCTTGATAATCACAGACGCTGCAAGTAGTGGGGGCAAACATGTTTACTCAGTTGCTTATTTGGGGAATGTCGCTTAAACGATGCAAGTAGCCTCTTAGGATATCTCATGTGCAGTTAAACCAGTGTTACCTTATTGTTGATTCCGCAGCATAACATAGCTCAGTTTAACCTACTAAGCACTAAGCAAAAGTTAAAACAACTTACTCTAGCAATAATTAAGTCATGTTTATTAATCCTTTAAAAAAATGTGCAAGCTCTATCTAATGTCCTAAATGGGATCATATGCTTTGTAAGCTCACTTGCTTGTTACTTGCTTTTGGAGCATGACAAGCGTGTATGTAATAATTATGCACAACAAAAATAAAGAATTTTAAAAAATTACAAAATAAGTCCTGTAAAAAATTGAGCGTATTAAAGTAGGTCAGGTCGTAATTATGGGAGACTTTAATTGTATTTTAGACCCAGATTTAGACAAAAGATCACTGAAAAAAATATACAAAATGGGAACTTAATAAATAATGCTAAAAGATTCTCGGAAGTTATTAAACTGTCTGCTCTGTTGGACTGTTGGCGGATCTTCCACCCCAACGAAAAATATTTCTCAGGTTTTTCCAAGTCTTTTAACTCACATTCTAGAATTGATTTCATATTAGGTGATAGATCTGTAGTGAAAGCCATTAAAAAGATTTTTATTACTACGACTTCATGGTCCGGCCACAACCCGATAATTATGGATTTAGACAATCAAATAAAAAAATATAGACCAGAATGGAAATTGAATGACTGGTTGTTAAAAAAAAATGATATGAATACATTCAAGAACAAACAGATTAGTTTTTTTAGTAAAAAATTGAGGGAAAGAGGTAACGGACCCAGTCACTTGATAAACGTAACCTCTAAGGGAAAAAAACGTAATAAAGATAAATTTATAAACTTAGAAGAGCTATATATAAACCTAGATGACTTACACTATCAAAACAAACCAGATCCCTCAATACAACTTTCTAACAAAATATCAGATATTGAAAAACTAATTAAGGATGAATTAATGAGGAAGGCTAATATTAAATGGTACCATCTAGGGAATAAAGCTGACAAACTCATGTCTAATCGTCTAAAAAAAGAAGCGAAAAGAATCATTAACAAGATAATCCATAATGGTGGCATGCTATTGAGACCAGATAAAATGGGTCCTAGAATCATGACATTTGAATTTATCAGAGAAAAATTTTATTTACCACTTACTACAAATTTTACTTTTATAAGGTTTTAAAAAAAAAATTGAAATATTTTTGCTCTGCAGCAAATCTGGATATGTATGAGGCTTTAAGAAAACTTATTACAGGCTATGAGACGAAATAGGTTTTTTTAAAAAAAATATTTTGAGAATGTCTGAACCACCTCAAATATTTCCAGCACTTAAAAAAAGATTTAAAAAGATTTAAATAAAAAGTATTCAGGAAAAGAATGGACTTATGCATGGAACTTAGTTTTAAAAACTTTAAGTGTTTGAATTTTACAGAATTACAATTTAAAATTAGTAATAGACTCTATTTAGTGCCTAGTCTTTTGACCAAAATGTATCAGAATGTCTCTAATGAGTGTTGGAGATGTAGGGCCGGTGGAGGGGATTTCATACATATTTGGTGGAAATGTGATTTAATTCAAGTTTACTGGAAGAATGTACATGCTCAGATTCAACGTATTACAGAAGTACTTACCTTTTAGCTCTGAAATATTTTTATGGCATTTGGAACTAATTAATGCCAATACAAGTCTGAAAATTTTCCTTATACATATATTGGTGGCAGCAAAAAATCTTGTTGCCAGATACTGAAATCAAGAAATACTGCCCAACTGGTTTTTAATAAAAGAACAAGTACTGTTTCAGTTAAAGATGGAAAATGGATTAGCTAACCAACAAGATAAATCTAAGGAGCATATTGAAAAATGGATAGATAAAATCACTCTTTCTCCAATGAACGCATTTGGTAGAGCTCTTTTGTGAGCATAATGTCGTGGCAAAATTTAACTATTTTTGTGACTGTATTCCGTTTCCCAATTACTTCTAATAATAGATGAAAGGCGTTGTTAAGGTAGGACTAGAAGAAACGCATCGCTTAATGTTTGTATGTAAATGTGAGTTGTAGACTGTGGAATTGTTACATGTGTCATTATGATTTGTATGTGTTTTATGGATTAAAAACAATGAAAACCAATAAAAATATTATGAAAAAAAAAAGAAAAAAATATATTCCCTGCAGTAAATACACTACAATTTTTTTTAATACCTATTTTCTTTATTCCACGCACCATAAACCTTGATGTGTCTTCCACAGAACAAGTGTCTCCCTAAAGGGCTAGAGAGGAAAAAGCTTCAATCTGTTATGTGATAAGACAGAAAAATGAATTACTATTCTGTAAAGCAGTTTGCTTCAAATTGTAGTTTAAAAAAAAATATAGCGACCTCTCTTTGAACATTTTCCAAACTAGAAGACATTTAAATTAATCCTGGTGGCATTGGAGAAACCTTTCCTGTGACCCTTCAAACATTTTCTTACTGAAATATTTTTCAGATTGAAGACATGTTTTCTCAGTGGGTATATACAAAATCCTATGGAGACTCATTTAGGTGAAGATAATCAACGTTGTTGTTTTGCGGGAGAAAAATGAGTCCTTATTGCAATATTTGATTTATTAATTACATGTTTCACATCACTTATGGTAAGTAGGTTCCAGGTTAGTTATACTTTCATAAATGTCTTATGCATCTGCATGCTGTGTGTGTTGTAATTTTAAATATATTACAATAAAGAAATCATTTTAATATCCTTATGGATCCTATTTGCGGGATCTATTTCACGTACGACACACTTTGCTTACAAATAATATGGGTGATTTAATGCCAGATACCTAAAGAAAATGTAATCTTTCTATTTTTTTTTTTTTAAGATTTTGTATGCTGGACACACCATTTACCCATAATGCCAGGCAAAATGATAGAATGAAAGTTGCTATCTTTCCTATCAACTAATGTTGGCTAAAAACTCATGTTTCCTCTTAATTTATTATTATTGATAATATTATTATCACTGGCATTTATAGAGCACCAATATATTCTGCAGTGCTGCACAGTTGGGGGAAAAAGAACATACAACCAGTATAAAAGGTAAAGAGGGCTCTGCCCGTGACCTTTGATCTCGCCATTGAAGCTCTTTTATACAAAGTACTTTGGTCTCCATTTAATATTGTTGGATATGGTTGGATAAGCTCTTCAAATTATTCCATACTTTTAAATAAATGTCAAAACATTTTTTTTTTTATATTTTTATATTTTTTATATATTGGTATATATATATATATATACTGAACAAAATTATAATTGCAACACTTTTATTTTTGCATTGTGGCCAGCCTAAGGCGCACCTGTGCAATAATCATGCTGTCTAATCAGCATCTTTATATGCCACAGCTGTGAGGTGGGTGGATTATCTCGGCAAAAGAGAAGTGCTCACTAACACAGATTTAGACAGATTTGTAAATATTTGAGAGAAATAGGCCTTTTGTGTACGTAGAAAAAGTCTTAGATCTTTGAGTTCAGCTCATGAAAAATGGGGGTAAAACCAAAAGTGTTGCGTTTCTAATTTTGTCCATTATATATATATATGATCATATTTTTTTAATATTTTACTATTTTGAATTTTTACAAATAGTTTGTGCAAAAATATTAACTAATTTGAAAAGCTTTTTCAAAAATGTTAAATTGTGGCATTAGTTAGATTGCCTGTAAGGCGTATAATCTAAAGGTTAAAATGGGAAGTTGAGATGAGAGGTAGCAGGGATAATTTGGAGGTGATGGTCATTGCGAATTACAGGATAATAACAACTACTGGCAACATGTGAAGAGAGTGAGGAGGTAATTGAGTGATATCTCATTTATGCACCTGTCAGACTTCACTGATCAAATTTCCAATTGACTAACTGTTATGCATGCAGGAAACTAATTTAACAGTCTGTGAATAGTTTTCAAGTGCGTTTTGAGTGCTTTTTAATTGCTGCGTGGCTGTATCATCGTTATTACTCCATATTTTGGAAAGTTGTTTATTCACATATAATACATATACACAAAACAATGTCTGTGCCTTAACCACGATAAATCCATTCATTTTACACTTTGAGCAATTTTAGAATTTTTGTTCTCACATTGACTATAGCTTTAGAATGATAAATATACGAATTTTGCTCACATCAGATTACAGAACAGAGACCAACTTCACCACTATGGATGAAGGGCTCCTCTCAATGGGCCAAATGGGAGCCGGAGAAATTACCACCTGGGAGCCAGCCACTGACTGGGCCCTTTTGTCCTAAGGAAGTATGGTGAGGGAAAGCAAAACATCATTTCTTAAAAAAAAAATTCTCAAAACATTTTATTATTTTAAACAATACAGATAGATACAGTGGGCGTCAGAATTATAATCAACAACCCCAGCCGGTATTAAAGCTCAGAAAACCAAAACCAGAATAAAAACAAAACAAAGCGTAACAATAAACAAATGAAATTCGGCATTTTAGAAAAATTATGGTTGGTCAAAACAAGTCAAATAGGTGTGAGTGGGGGTCCTCCATGAAGGACCCATAAATAATATCAGGTGGTTAATTGGAAACCTCTCTAAATAAGGGCATTTTTGCAAGATGTTTGAGACTGAACATTTTTTACATTGTATATTTGATACGTGCCACTATGATCAAATTATGCTCGGTTAACTCTTCTGAGTAAACCAATGCCTACAGTGTGTGCATTTGGCAGTATTCCTTGAAGCTACAGTTTCATATAGTGGCCTGTAGTCTTTTGGCAAGAGGCTGGCCAGCAGGCCCCTCCAAGCACCCATGACGAGGTTCAGTTCGTCACACATACCAAGCTAGAGTTACAGGAACAAAAAGACCACTTGGACTGGACTCACTGTTGCTATACTTCACTGCATAATATAAAATTACATGTAATTCAAAAAGAAAGATAAGGATGCAGAGCATCGACAAGTAAGGGCAAAAGGGGCACAAAGATGCGAGGTGCTATGGACTAATTGGAATGAGATCCCCAGCTAAACAAATCAATTGCCCAATGTGACGAGTCCTGATATCAGCCAATACTCCGTCTTTGGGAGTGTAGGATGGCAACTTAGAAGAATGGCAAGACAGGAGCAGGAATTCAGTTATTTGTCAGGGCCATGGGGCATCGCCTCCACCTCCAAACTGTGCAAATTCTGCAGTATTATACACAGCAACAGATGAAAGAGACCATCCAGCTTGGTTTCTCTGTAACTATAACTCCAGTCTTTGAAGGGGGCTGGTGCCCCATGTCCAAAGATCCATCATCTCCAGGAGGCAAAATCTTGAGCCTGCAGGGTCCCCCTAATTCGGTTGTTCCCATGGGTGTATGGAATGCTGCCTGGATGTCTTTCCAGGTGGGTGCTGGCCCAGAATAGAAACGGGAAGCTTGGGCAGCTGTCATTGGAGTAGTAGGAGGGGTGAATACCCGATGATATTCTCATCTATGTTTTTAGCTTGTATATTATGGTCTAAAATGGAAGACTTTCTGAAACAATGTTGCGTATGTCATTAGATTGTGTTTAGGCAATGTTCATATACCTAATTAAAATGACACTTGGCCATCCAGACCACTTCATCTCAATGAAGTGGTCTGGGTACAGTGTCCCTGTCCTTCAAAGCTTTTTAGAAACATTACATTTTACTGACAGCAACTAGAGGCACTTCTGTTGCACTGAGATACAGAAATCCATAGGAAAGAAGTGCTTGCAAGAATTTCCTATGGGGAAGCTTGAGTGTGTGTGCACTGCTTGTCCTCTGTGAGGGGCATTTTATTGAACCATGCCTCCTTGATCACATTGCAGGAGGTGATGAGGTGAGCTGCACTGATGAAGCCTCGACACTAGAAAAAGTGAGTACACGGGGAAGTGACATCTTTATGCAATTAGGGACAGGGACACTATAACGTTTTTCACACATGGTAACTGGCCAATGGCCATACTTTCAGAGGAAAAGTAGAATAAAGCCTCATACCTTCATGAAATCTCTATGCGCAGACAATATGCATAAGACATGCATGCAAAACAGATCCACATGCTCTGACACTATATAAATGCTAATAACAATATTCAGGATATTTCCGAACAATGTTCTAACGGAACATTGAACATTTGAAGTGACTGTTTAATATTTCATATTGATACTTTTAAATAATAAATGTTATTAGAAATGTATAATATTTCCTAATACCTGATGCTAAAGAACGATAACTCTCCACGGACAACAGATTTTATTTTCCCAAGTGCACATTTGGTGTGTTTGGATGAGTAGAGACAGACAATATTTTTGATTGATATCTTCTTTGTATGAACACAATGCGATAGACAAACTGCTTCATAAATCATTTGTCGTCGTGAACCGTCCACCAGTTTTTGTTAGTTCCAGCTCCAGTCATTGTTGTTCCTTCTACCTATGAAACAAATAACTTTGATGTTGTTGGCAGCATTAAAGATTAAAAAGACAATTCTGACAACGTTCATCTCAATTCAACAACTACCGACTCTTTGCCCTGGCAGTTTCGTAACTTTTAATATAGTTTACTATTATTGACCGCATTTATAAACATGCCACATTACACAGACATGACCTTTATCATGATTCCCAGACATCCAGGCGTGATATAAAATGTCTTTTATAGTGAAGCCTGTCATTATCTTGAATACGGGCCTCTTTACTAAATATCACATTAGCTGCAAGGTTAAAAGCATCTTCACGTAAGTGATGCGGTCATTTCTGAGATGAAAATAAATATTATGGATGTAAAATCAAAAGGCTGCCAGGGTTATTCACTACAGTGTGAATCAAAGTGAATTAAGCATTTTAGGCAACAATAGCTGAAGTGGAAAAATTACTGTTTTCAGTTCAGCTATTTTGGCCTTAAAGAGACACTCCACTGCCCAAATAAAAATAAGAATAAATAAAAGTCACTGTTTAGTAGATATATCCCAATGAAAACATACATGCATATAATGACACATATTTCATTGGGGGGGGGGGGGGGGGGGGGGGGGGTATATCTAGAAACAGTTTGCAAAAGCTGCCTTCTTGTCTGCAGCCTCTGCAAGCCCTCCTCTTCTAACCCCGCCCAGACTTTCTGTGGCTGTCCAATCACAGACTTCCCAATGCAGCTCAATGAGAAGTCTTTGCAAAGCACGAGTTCTAAACAATTGCTTCCTCTTGAGTTTAGCTCCACTGAGCCAACCAAACCTGGAAGTAACAGGACCTGTTGGCTATATCAAGGTTAATTTATAAAAATGTCAATTTTTTTATTGAAATCTGCACTTTTTATAAAGTGAATAAAAGAGCACTTCTGAAAGTTGAAGTGGTTTAGGGATCTGGAGTGTCCCTTTAAATTTAGCATTCACTTTAAATTCTCAACAATTCACTCTTTAATGAATACTCCTGATAATTTGCAGAGTAACTCAAGTTTGAAGTTGCATTTGTTCTATAGAATAGCGCTATTCCTATAAATGTAAAGAATCTCTGCATAAACCATTTAAAATGTTCTTTAAATTTGTGCGGAATTAACTGTTAAGGAGAAAACATTTACTGACCAGGAGTACTGAATTCATTTGGGGCTGATTCTTAATCCTTATCTGTTCATTAACACCTGGCCTCCACTGGAGAAACTTGATTGAATGTGCATGATGGATCCATTTTTAAATTTCCTCCAACATAGTCTTCAGACCATACCCGGGCATAACCATGAAGATATCAACATAGAATTATTTGGTATTTTAGTTCCATTAATCAAGCTAAAGTCATTGAGGAGTCAGTCTTCCATATAATGCCTTCAAAACAATAAAGGTTCTTCTGATAGACCTCCACAGGTCTGTTGGTCACTTGTAACAAAAGTAGGACCTCGCAATTCCGCACCCGAGTATTTATGACAACATAACTAGTCAATGCGCTGGATTATGTAGGAAACTATATTCTTCTCTAGAATTCAGTAGAGATATTTTTGTTACAAACTAGCAAAATTTGTCCAACATTGTGTTAGATTTTTTTGGTGGGGTTGCATACATCTGTTTTTGGTGAAAATGAAATGTTGTGTCCTGTTATAAAACAGTTTACGAGACTGGTCTACATTTCAGTAACATGTAGAATGACAAAACAAACGCTGACCCAGGACATCAGTCACTTTCTAGCAAATTTAGACAAGCGTGCTGAACCTATGACAGCCTTATGCTGTGCCCATGCCCTAACTCCCTTTAGACTGTAAGCTCTCATGAGCAGGGCACTATTACTATTTATTCTGTGTAATGCTTTATTGTATGTCAGCAAGATTCCAACCCTGTGATCTCATAAAGAAATACAGAACATGGAGATTCTTTATAAGTAATAATAATAATTAGAAAAGCAAAGAAAGCTTCTAAAGAATTGAAAAAAATTGAAAACCCATCAAGCCTTTGAGTGCTACGAGGGTGTGATACCTATTACATACTACTGATAGCCATTGAGGACTGTTCAACAATAACATTTACTTTACCATTTATGTGAAATATAGCTTTTTTTTCTCTTTAAATAAATCTATCACTAGATACTTGTGTGGCGACTTGAGAAATGACAAGTTTATCTGCTGTACTATAAAAGCCAACTGGCATAAACTGATGTGTACAAAATACACTTAGAAGAACAAGGGCCTGTGGTACTGAATCATGCTAATGTCAGTTACATTGATCATTCTACAATAGACTGGTGCAAGACCAGCCTCGGTGTTTATAAAATAACACGAGTGAAAGTCAGACTGATGTGTACTGCCAATCACATCTCGTGGGCAAATTGTGTCCAACGAGTCTTTTGCGTATTTTGTTTATATTTAAATGCAATAGTTGGTCATACATTATGAGAAAAGACACATTTCTTTTTTTTTTTACCATACTTCTTAATATGAAACGTACAATTATTTTGCAGAAGTGACCTTTGTAACGCTGTGTATAACTAGATGGCATTTTTAATTAGCAGAAATGACCCAAGAAAGCATAAACGCAACACAAGCAGAATAAGTTGCTAAATTCCAAATTTTCTGCCAAGGTTTGTGAGAGCAACAAACAAGGCAAGGGATCTCTGCGTCTATAAATTAAGCAGCCTGTTCAATCTTCCTGCTTTTTAAGTAAGGTAAGTTTCAATAGTGTTTAAGGAAAGAGCCCAGTGACAATAAATTACTCTAGCGTTCATTTATTTCATTACTGCTCAGCAATTCAAATCAATTATTTACTTTAAAAACATGTTAATAATTATATATATTTTTTTTTTATAAAGTTCCAACAGCCCTGTTTCAAAGGGTAGAGAAAACATAAAGGTTTTGAGCAGCCTGCAGAATGGGTAGACAATATATACAGGTAAATTATGACAAATTTTGGTGACCAGAAAAACTAGAAGAGGTGATGAGGGTACTGGTCGCAAGAGCTTACAGTCTAAAGGAAGTGGGATGAAAAAGATGCAATATCCTGAGTGGAAGATAGAGTACTGGTTTTACCTAGCAGCATAATATTTTTATATTAGTTATTTGGCATACGGAATAATTGTAGTGTAAAAAAAAAAAAAGTGATATTGGAACTGACACTGGTAGATGATGTATGTGAAATAGAACAGGAGTAAACTGCTCTAAGGACAGGAATTAGCAAGTCAAAATTATTTTTCTATAGAAGGACGTTTTAAAGGTTATTTTCTTTTTTTTAAGGCAACAAGAAGAAATTCTTAGATGGTTAGGTGGGACCCTCCATTAAGATATGGCAGCTGAAGAGAAATGAAATAAATAAGTATAAAGAAGTTTAGAGTCACAAATTATGGTAAGGAAGCCAATAGAATCGGGGCAGCGAGGAGGGTGGTGATGGTGTCATGTTTGATGTAACAAACTGTATATTTTCAGGTGGATGTCCTTGATATGCAATTTTCATGTTGAATTTGTGTTATAAAGTATATTTAAGAATCTCTATATTTAGAACACTAAGGTCCAGAGGCGGCTCTCTAATTAGGCGGTTTAGGCGGCCGCCTAAGGCCTCGCGCTGGCTGGGGCCTCGCGGCCGCCTAAACCGCCTGTGGGCAGACTGTGTCAGGTCCTCGCTCAGTGACCGAGGACCTGACACCAGGAGGGGGCCCAGGGGCGTGCCCGATATGCCGCCGGGTGCGAGGCCCCTCCTGGCTGCCCGGCCACCATCGCAGACACTGGTCTGCAGCTCCGCAGTGAGCAGAGTTGCAGACCATGTGTCTCGCGTAAACCGGCCAATCAGAGCATTGCCACGGGTTACCACGGCAACGCTCTGAAATCTCGCGAGATTACATGGTCTGCAGCTCCGGACCACCAGGGAGCCCACTGGACCACCAAAGGTAGGCTCTCTCACCCCCCGCACACTCAGCCTCCCTACCACCCTCAGCCTCCCCACGACCCTCCCTACCACCCTCAGCCTCACCACCCTCCCCACCACCCTCAGCCTCCCTACCACCCTCAGCCTCAGCCTCCCTACCACCCTCAGCCTCACCACTCTCAGCCTCAGCCTCACCACCCTCCCCACCACATTCAGCCTCCCTACCACCCTCAGCCTCACCACCCTCCCCACCACCCTCATCCTCCCTACCACCCTCAGCCTCATCACCCTCCCCACCACCCACAGCCTCCCTACCACCCTCAGCCTCACCACCCTCCCCACCACCCTCAGCCTCCCTACCACCCTCAGCCTCACCACCCTCAGCCTCATCACCCTCCCCACCACACTCAGCCTCCCTACCACCCTCAGCCTCACCACCCTCCCCACCACCCTCAGCCTCCCACCACCCTCAGCCTCATCACCCTCCCCACCACCCTCAGCCTCCCTATCAGCCTCACCACCCTCCCCACCACCCTCAGCCTCCCTATCAGTCTCATCACCCTCCCCACCACCCTCAGCCTCCCTACCACCCTCAGCCTCCCCACCCTCCCCACCACCCTCAGCCTCACCACCCCACCACCCTCAGCACCCCACCACCCTCAGCCTCAGCACCCCCCACCACCCTCAGCCTCAGCACCCCCAATACCCTCAGCCTCACCCCCTCACCACCCTTCAGCCTCACCACCACACCAGCCTCAGCACCCCCCACCACCCTCAGCCTCAGCACTCCCCACCACCCTCAGCCTCATCACACCCCACCACCCTCAGCATCACTCCCCCTCACCACCCTCAGCATCATTCCCCCTCACCACCCTCAGCATCACCCCCCTCACCACCCTCAGCATCACCACACTCACCACCCTCACCCTTACATCAACCCCCCTCATTCTCACATCAACACCCCTCATTCTCACATCAACCCCCCCTCACTCTCACATCACCCCCCTTCTCACATCACCCCCCTTCTCACATCACCCCCCTTCTCACATCACCCCCCTTCTCACATCACCCCCCTTCTCACATCACCCCCCCCACCTTCTCACATCACCCCCCTCTCACATCACCCCCGTCTCCCTCTCCCTCTCACCATCACCTCCCTTTCCCTCTCACCCTCACCCCCCTCACACCATCACCCGCCATTCCCTCTCACCATCACCCCCCATACACAAAACACACTTCAAGCAGCTACCCCATACACATACGGTCTCAGACAAAAACGCAAACATGCTCACAGAGACATACATTCTCACACACAAGGATACTCTCTGTCAAACACACTCTCAGACACATACACAGGTAAACTGTGTATCAATGTGTATATGTGACACTTTTTTGTTAGTGGGGCCTCATGTTTGAGTTTCGCCTAAGGCCTCATAAAGTCTAGAGCCGCCTCTGCTAAGGTCTTATGTTGAAGGCACTTCCTTTGTGAGTGGACACTGATAGGAGTGAGTGACATGACACTGTCATTATGACTCAAGCACTTTAAAGCATAAGAGAGTAGTGACAGAGTCTTACTAGCACTCAAATGCTAAGTGACGCCTCAGCCTTATGCATTTTAGTTCTAGGCTTTGAATCCTAATGCACATCTTGCCTTGGCTGTACCACCGACATCGCCTCTTTGACCCGTCTATAAAGGACGAAAAAAGTTATCCCTTCTGTAACCCTTTACTTGCCAGGGGGGCAGAGGGACACTATAGTGTTAGTAATTCAGTTTGGTGGTCCTAACACTATAGTTCTTTAAGGATGGAGGGAATATAAAGTGGGGAGGGGAGTGGGGTGGCTGCAGAAAGTGATGTGTATGATTATTATTATTATTATTTGTATTTATATAGCGCCAGCATATTCCGTAGCGCTTTACAATATTATCAAAGGGGGAGATTTAACAATAAATGAGACAATTACAAAAACTTACAGGAACAATAGATTGAAGAGGGCCCTGCTCAAACGAGCTTACAGTCTATAGGAGGTGGGGCGTAAAACACAACAAGACAGGAGGTAGCAATCAAACAAGGTGGAGTGAAGCAGAGCTGGAGCAGAGAATAGAGTGCTGCCTATGACAAACTCCCCTGTCCTCTTGAGTTTGCCACGATCTCCTGGAGGAGCCTGCTTGCCAGCCTCCTGCCCACCGACTATGGGCCAGGTCAGCGACTGTGAAGACTCATATTTTATTCCCCCTGGTTCGGCGCTTTCCATTCGTACGCTTAGAACCGAATGCTAGCTCCCTGAATAGACATCAGGGGGACTTCGCCACGAAAGCCCTGGAACTATTTTTGGCATTAGGAGTTTGCGGTTCCCGGTCGGTCCCCAGCGGCACTTAGCTGCGATTCCATGGAACTATTTTCGGCATGAAGACTTTGCGGTTCCCGGTTGGCTGCCCAGCGGCACTTAACTGCGATTCTATGGAACTATTTTCGGCTAGGGGACCATGCGTGCGGTTGGTCAAATTATGACTTCCAGGAAATTCCTGAACCCATGAACCGATCTGGGTAATTTTTGGATATGTTGGTCACCCAGATCGGGACTATCAGGGGATTTAACGTTTTGTGGGTTTTTATGTATTTTTCGGGTACTTTTGGGGTGTTTGGGAAATGTGTGTTTTTTGTGCTTGGAGATAATTGAGTTTAATATTTATTTATTATTTATTTATAAAATATTTTACCAGGAAAGATACATTGAGATTTCTCTCGTTTTCAAGTATGTCCTGGGTCCACAATACAGTGCTTGACTCAATTATCTTTTAGGCACAGGGGAGGGATTATCTTGTTTTGTATGGGAGTGTCCTGGACCTGAGAGCCAATGTAATCATGTGTATGTTTTTACTGTAGTCTACTCTCAGGTCCGGAAGGGAGTGCCCCTTGCATGGGGACCTGCATATAAGGCCAGCTGTGGCTGCCAATAAAGACATTCCACCTATGTGTCATCTGGTTACTGGGAGGGGAAAGGGCTACTCTTTAATCACAGTTCCAGTGTGGAGGATTCAACAGGGAAAGTTCTTGTAAGGGCTAGAGCTTCCAGGACTGAGTGTCGTCCAGTGCCTGGGGTTGTCTAGAGCGAATTCTCCATTCAGCTCCAGGAGGGAGCGTTTCCAGGAATAGAGCTCCCAGGGCTGAGTGTCGTCCAGTGCCTGGGGGTTGCTAGTGCGAGTTCACCATTCGGCTCCAGGAGAGAGCGGTTCCAGGGCCCCAGTCAACCACGGCGACTGTGGGCAGAAGTGCTGCAGTTTGTCCCCTGTTCCAGCTAGGAAGCGGTCCTTTGGCGGAGGTACTCAGTCGGGGTACAAGGAGCTCCGTTACACTGCCATTTAGGAGAGAGCAAGGGAAAGGTACGTAAGGTAGATGTTACTCTTTTGAGGCACTTCTTAAATAGTTGAAGACTAGGGGAGAGCTTGATGGTCATAGGCAGGCTATTCCAAAGGAAAGGAGCCACCCGCGAGAAGTCCTGCAAGCGTGAGTTGGCCATACGGGTGTGAGCATCGGACAGGATAAGGTCACGGGCAGAGCAGGTTGATCGCTTAGGGGCATAACTGCGGATCAGTGAAGAAATATAGGAGGTGTTAGAATTGGTCAGTGCTTTATAGGTGTGGATTAGTACCTTGAAATCTCTCTTATAGGATACAGGAAGCCAATGTAGGGACTGACAGAGATGTGTGAGAGGAGCGACAGGAGAGGAAAATCAGTCTAGCTGCAGCATTCATTACAGACTGTGGCAGGGCAATATGACTTGTGGGAAGAGCTATTAGGAGAGAGTTACAATAATCCATGCGAGAGATTATTAGAGCATGGACAAGCTCCTTAGTGGCATCTTGCGTAAGAAAGGGGTGGATGCGGGCTATGCTTTTAAGGTAGAATCTACAGGATTTGGTGTATGTGTATGAAAGTTTGAGGATATGGGAATGGCAGGGGGGCTGTGAAGTACATGTGGATCTGGTGTTGGTCTCAAAATTAGGGTGGGGAAGACACTTTGGGAGAGATTTATTCTAATATTCTGTTCCGGTGGCCTAAAAAATAAAAAAATGTATCAGTCACCAATCACCATTATAACCAATAGCACCCCTTTTTGAGATCAAACGTTGTGAGCTAGCTACAAGATTGCCATCGGACGCAAATACCACTTTAAAACTCAATTGGACGATTTGTGAAGAAGATATTAGGCGTCAATATCATATTTAGTTCTATCCCCACAGCCAGTCACCAAACTTTGTCACATACTTCTATTGTTAATTTACTTTGCACTGCATTATGGTTGCTAAATAAGGCACTACCAATGGTAAAGTTATACTTATTATTGTACAATTTCTTTAACTTATTTATTAACTATTTTTCATTTCTAAATAGTATTGGATGATTAATAGTACTTGTATTTTCACCCCTTTTCCTTGTTTGTTTGATGTTATTATTATCATTATTATTGTTTGGTTTATTATCATATTTAAAACTTTCAATAAAACATTTGTAAAAGAATTGTCGTGCATATTCCATAAGTGACTCCTCCTCTTTTAAATTTGTGTACCACTTTTTTTTTTTTTTAAACAAACACTTTTAAATTTACCCCACATCTGGTTGAGCTTCATAGAGGGAGGGCTGTCAAAATACTTTCATTTCAATAATAGCACAAATGAAAGACTTGACTGAAATGTATAGGGTATTTAGTACTAGTGGGTGTGATGTAAACCAGTGTTTCACAACCTTTTACGGAGAAATACCCCTGAAGATCTAAAAATAAAATTCCTAAGTACCCTTGCCTCAAGAAAGTAATTTTTATTCATCTAAATTCCAAATGAAACGTGTAGACACTGATATTTAATTCAATAATTTATTGGAGAACAAGCCTCATTAAAGGTACGAAAGAATAATTTTTAAATAAATATGACTTACTGTGAATATTGTCTATGTAAGGAGGAGCGTATGAACTATTAATCTGACACTGACACACACAGTAGCACACAGAGGACACTGACACACACACTCACTGAGAGACACGCACTCACTGATTTGACGCACACTGTCAGCCACACTTACGGACACACACACATTGACTCAGAGATGCATACTCACTAACAGAAACACTCACTGATATGACACACACTGACAGACACACACACACACACACTCACAGACAAACACATACACATTCTCTCACACATGCTCACAAATTATTATTCATGTATTATTTTTATTTAAGTCCACCCAGATCTCCCTACCTTTTGGAGAGATGGAGTGGATCCTTTCCCCGTGATGCAATGTCGGCCTTGTGTAATCCTCGTGCTCTTCCAGCACTGCTCCCTCGTGCGTTGTTTAGTGATGCCAGAGTGATGCCCATCATCGGCATCACAGCAGGGCGTGCAAGGCAGCCGTGCTGGAAGATCATGAGGAGTAAAGTTCCATCGCTGCCTCCATACTCCCCCCAGCCAGCTGTCTCCTGGGTGCGCTAAGGTGGTTGACTGGCCACCTCTTCTTGCCTTATGGTACCCGTATCCCCTGGGGTACACGTACCACAAGTTCAGAAGCTAGGAAGCAAACCATACGTAAATATCGTTTTTAAATCTTGCTACTGTTTGCCTTAAAGGTTAAAGTTTCTGCAGTGCAAATCTGGCCTGTACAATCTGCTGTGTGAGATGTATAATGCCTTCATAGTTTAAAATCACTATCTTTTCCTGCACTAGCTGATTAATGAATCATCTCAGTCTTTATCTCTTTTACTGTATGCTCCAGATAAATCAAAGATAAGACAGATATAGTGTAACTACACAAAACACATTGAATTTATTTAGCCGATTTATTTGCGTTAGATATATTTCTAGAGCATATTATTGACCATCGGCGCTATAAGATGGGCATAAAAAGGAAATATACAAAAATATATATATTATTTTGCAAAAGTGGATTGTTTGTATTTTAATGTTGCCTAGAAAAGAGCATAGTGAGATTGTTGAGGGAAAAATATTATTCGTTTTTTTTCTGCTGAGTTTCTTGCAAGAGTGTGCAATCCCCATCTTCCCAATACCTGCAAATGCTACCGAATATAGTTAATGCCCATTGGTTTGTTAGCGGAAAATCCATTCTTGGAATATGGACTTTTGTTAGGTGGCTCCAAGGCAGGAACACACAAACCTATATCATGGAAAGAAAACCAGTCCTTAGATTTGCCGGTCTTAATGTGGGATAGTATAGAATACAATCTGACAAACAGAACAAAAAGTCAACATGGCTAAGGTCGTGAAGAAACATAGAAACATAGAATGTGAAGGCAGATAAGAACCATTCGTCCCATCTAGTCTGCCCAATTTTCTAAATACTTTCATTAGTCTCTGGCCTTATCTTATAGTTAGGATAGCCTTTTGCCTATCCCACGCATGCTAAAACTCCGTTACTGTGTTAACCTCTACCACTTCAGCTGGAAGGCTATTCCATGCATCCACTACCCTCTCAGTAAAGTAATACTTCCTGATATTATTTTTAAACCTTTGCCCTCTAATTTAAGACTATGTCCTCTTGTTGTGGTAGTTTTTCTTCTTTTAAATATAGTCTCCTCCTTTACTGTGATTCCCTTTATGTATTTAAATGTTTCTATCATATCCCCCCTGTCTCGTCTTTCCTCCAAGCTATACATGTTAAGATCCTTTAACCTTTCCTGGTAAGTTTTATGAAGGACAAAAATAGGGTAAGCGAGATGACAGAGCTAAGGTTTAGGATTCTTAGATCAGTTTAATCGACAAACATAGCCAAGTCAACAACCAGAAAACACACTGAATCAAAATTACGCACTTGACCGGGCAAGGAAGCGAGGTCATAGTGGCCTTCTCATGAAACACTGCCTTTTGGTTGTTGTACCTCTTATTGGCACTGTCTCCCACTCATAAAAAAATAGAAAAGGAATAAAAGCTTCCTGAGAGAGGGCTCACGGCAGTACGCAAGGGGAAATTGTGAAGCCATAGGACGTTTGTCACCAGCATCTTATATGTGCTGACGATGGACGTATTTTATGCAAAGATTTATTTATTTATAAAATATTTTAGCAGGAAGGATACATTAAGAGTTCTCTTATTTTTACTTTTTATGTCCCGAGTACAACGCAATATTAAAAATACAAAATAATATTTATGTAACGGAACTCCCCGTACTCCGACCGAGTACCTTACGTTGATGGACGCTTCCTAGCTTGCGCCGAGGACCACAAGCACCTCACCGGACACACAACCACCGCAGACTCCACAACCGCCGTAGCTTAACTGGAGTCTCGCCATCTTCTGTCCACCCTGGATCAGCTTCTGTCCTCCAGGACCTTGTGGGAAAGACCTCTCCTCCAGGAGAGCGTATCAGGGACAAGTTCTTAACAGAGCTAAGTGATTAAAGCTCAAGGGAGTATGCAGAGCATAGCAACCCCCAGTGTAAGTATTGCTGACCCCTCCAATCACGAGACAAGACTACATGTTGAGGGTCAAGAAGAACTGACTCCACTGAGCGTTTATTGCTGCTTTTATGCAGGATTTTACAGGTTAGACACCACCCACTGGACCTTGTGGGGCACCGACAATACAGTTACAGCAACCAATCATACACAAGATGACAATAGAGCACACCCAGCAGTTGCAGTGAATTCCTCCCCTCTGCTTAGGAGATAATTGAGTTAATTAACTGTATCTACTCAATTATCTCCAAGCTGAAAAGTTACATGTTTTATATATTTTCATAACTTTGTGAGTTTACATGCGATATAAATAAAACTTTTATAACCAGCAAAATTGGGGGACAAACATATCCAAAATTCACTTGAATCGGTTAAGTGGTTCAGGAGATAGGTGGAAGTCATATTTTGACCGAGGAGGGACAAAACAGCCAGTTCCAACTGGTTTGGCAGTGTCCCTGGGACAACGCCCTGCTGGAGAACAATGGGACAGGGGGAGGGGAAGAGGCACACCTTCCCATGGATTCAAAGGGCAGAAAAAGTATCCCAAAAGATTAAATATGTCCATACACTGTTTTTAAAGGGCCATACACCCCAGGGCCATAGGCATGTGGCAGGAGGCTGGCAATCAGTCTTCTCCAATGCCCAGTGGCAAATGGCAGTTTGTCACAATTAATATACACGTATATAAATGTATGTAACACAGAACAGGTAAGAAATATAATCAACCATAATTACAGGTGCATTCTGTAATGAGAAATGTTGACAGAGATCTGTCAAAGGATTTTAGAGTGGATGAAGATTTGATTGTGTCTGCAAACGTTAGCCAGCCAGGAACTCTCATTCCGTGGAGCATTTGTAGTACATACAGAGTACATATAGGTATTTTGTGAGTGAATTATAACTACATTCCAATTTTAATTATTGCAGGGTACCATCAATGCTTATAAATAGTTGCATCAGAATTTATCGTGTTCAGAAAAATTTAGCATTATTATTATTTTTTTTAAATAATATTTTTTTTTATCAATTAAATAGGATAATGTTTCATTTAGTGTCTATTTTTTAAATTTTTGTTTCAATTTAATAATTAAAAAAAAAAATCCCCAATGTTTAAAAAAGTATGCTTCACCCATATATATTAGTTTCCATTGTCCCTGATCCTATTTTTTTCGTTTTTCTGTCATGGGCATTAGAGAAATCAGTGTGGCAAAAATTAATTATTCAACTTCAGTGGAGTGCTAATGACATTCTTTTAATTAAATAGAAGCCGACATCTCTGCTATTCCTCAGTTACAATTAAATAAGACCTCTGTATATGTATGGATTCTGTAGATCACTACACTAACACATTTTATTTTTGGTTTCATATTTTTTCTCCTGTTTTCAAATGTATTCCTCCTACAATATTAAATTTTTATGCACAGATATTCATCCTCTCCTAAACTCATTCAAATTCTCCCCCAAAGCACCCCAACATTCTTTATATTTCTCCTCAAATTCATTAATTATTCCTCAACGCATTCATCATTCTTATCCTAAATAAATTAATCTACTCATGGAATGTTCCTTTTCTCATATGAGCTATTTTTGCTTTATGTACCAATATTACATGTATAAAGTCCCCTATGTATAGTCACATGAAGAATACTCTAGTGCTTTATCACTTTATAAAAAACAAGTTGTCTAGTCAACAAAATGGCAGACCAAAATGGCGTGTCCCTCTTAAAGCCAAAGCAAATGTTTATTTTGATACCAATTACTATTTTTTTTAAACATAGTATTTATGGATCATAGTCACAGCATAATTAGCAGGAACTTGGAGCACAAACAAATGGTAAAACATGACACACAGTAATTATCTTCTCCTGATGATTCTACCGTGCACTAAACAGAGTGTGAATTTCGGCAGAAAAAAAGGTGAGTAGATTTCCCAGAATCCTCCTAGTAAGGGAAGGACCAATCCTTTGGACAATAATAAACAAAGAAGGGTCCCCAGGGATTGCCAGTTACCTTATAACTGGTAAAATAATATACCCCCACCCCATACCCTTGTATGTTGGGGTGGTGGTAAGGTAATCTTACAGATTAAGCATATTGTGATTGCAAATTTACATATCACCTCTGTAAATTTGCTGTGTTGTTTCGCTTTATCGCCCTTTTATCTCAATGTAAAATGTTACGTTAGTCCTAGCTAGAGTGGCCGCTTAGGTTTATTAGGGATTTAATGTGGATTTATGCGTAATGAGGGTTTGAGAACAGGCTTATACTGTAGGTTTAGTGGGATCTAAATCCCATTAACTGTATCCTTTTTAATAGGTGCTGAACCCTAGCTCTGGGCATAGAATTGGACTTTTGTTTTGCTTTCTCATATGTTTCTTTGAGTGTAAATTACAGGAGTTACAGCGTGTTAGTAGCAGTTACTGTTTGATCTTGGCAGTTGGCAGAGGATTGCTCAGCTGACAGTAAATTTATGAGCAGAACTGTTTGCCCGATGATTGCCCTGAATCTCCTTGCTTTTCTGGGGTAAAAAAAAAAAAAAAGAAACAGCTGGCTGGAGATCGGTTTCTCACTAAATGTATCTCTCTCGGTAACAATGTTAATACCCAGAGCAGGAAAATTGATTCACACACAAACAGTCCAACATAAAGTACGGGCTATGGGGCTGAATTCTTTGTGTGCCACTGTATATTTTTATTTTGTTTTTGTCTTGTCTAACTAAGTAGTATTTTTCTGAGAGAAGCAAGTTATTGTCAGCAACAGCAGCATTTTATAATTATCAAGTGAGACAGTAAGATTAAATAAAGCAATTGGTGATGTAGAATATATACAATAAATAACCATCTAACTGTAGGCCAGCAAAGTAAACAATCACCTAAAAACTAACTGTATGGAAACCTGGGGTAAAGAGCTGTACAATGCTTGTGTTTTGATGTTGCGAAAAGTAGAGTGCAAGAGAGTGCACTAGATTTTAGAGACTGAAGAGTGAAAGTAAGAGGTTTAGCCTGTCAATGCTACGGGATGTGAATGGATTGTATAGACAGGAAAAGGGGGAGGCTAGAAACTTCTGACGTGGGGCAATTTGAAATTACTGACTTTGTTATGCATTAAACACTTGGATCTTCTTTATGTATGGTCCTACTCACAGTGCATAAAACGATATATGGGTTCAACAAATGGAGTCGCTAGTAGTGATGTCATGTATCCCTGCAATCTGCATCACATAGAGCTGTGCAAGCGATACAAACTGTTACCTATAACATCATTGACACAAAAGTTTCATTGCACCCTATGTCACTTGCAAACATCTCTGCGTCATTCTTACTCATCATAGTCTGACCGTTCTGTCAGCCTCACATATTGCAGTCTCACAGGAAATAAAAATTTGGGCTAGTCCGAGCCCGGAGATGATTTAGATTGTGGGCTACCAGCCCAAGCACAGAGTCATACAACACTGGGATAACAAACGCTCTGCACAATTCTTGCCTGCAATCTCACCCCAGCATCCCAACACACCTCCAGTTGGTTTCAACCAGTGGAAGAATGGTATTTTAGGGCTACAGCCCAGAAGCCTATAAGATAGTGGCTCAAGGGGCACTTGCCCCACTGCCCCCATTGCCAGCCCTCTCCTAAGTGTGAGGGGGTGGTATGGAGAGCTGAGGAGAATACTGAGAAGAGAAGAGTTAACATCCGTTCATATATAGGCACTGTATATGAAAGGTAAATAAGGTGCAGTATGGTAGACAGATTGTAGTTAGTTGTATTGGTGCCAGCCAAGTTCACCAGGTCATGGTAGAAATGCCCCTGAGACAAGGAACTGGGATGATAAGGAATCCTTGCTTACGTGGAGGGAAGCAGAGGCAGCTAGCGATTTCTCTAAATCACCTGGGTTAGTGTCAATTTAGCATTCATTCACACAACAATGTATATATGGCTAATTCAATCTATACTCACTGCCATCTAGATCAGGGGTAGGCTAGCACTCTGGATGTTGTGGACTACATCTTTCCTAACGCTTTCCCAGCATTATTGATGTAAGAGCATTATGGGAGATGTAGTCCACAAGATATGGAATGCTGAAGGTTACCTGCCCCTGAACTAGATCATACACATTGTACATTCCCATATATGTGACCTTTACACACCTTAAAAAATATACATGTTCCTATAGATAAGAGCATTCTGCTTTTTTTGTCTATGTGTAGTGCATAAACATAGAATAAATAATTTTATGATGATTGTCATGGTGTACCAGGCAGCTTTGTAAATGTATTTTATATTTATGTGCACACTGGCAGTCTGGATATCTGTTTTATTATTGTACTACCGAGAATCTTGCATCGAGAAGGTCAAGCCGGCCAGGTTCCTCAGGGTTCTGTTTCAGAATTCTTGTGTGTGTACTGTAGACTTGGTATAAAGGGTTATGAAACTGATGTTAAGAGGGACAGTTTCTCCATGATTATTTGCCCTGGGTAACATCTGCTGTTCTTTTCATTCTCATCGAGCACTAATGTAACTTTGCTGGTAATGCTTAATGTAGAAAGTAGTAATATTGTACTGCTTTTCGTGCCGCAACAATGTTGAATCCAGAACTCCAGAAACAGAAAATGTTTATCACTAACAGTTATAGCATGAGAGAATTTTTTTTTTAAATCTAAATTACTCTGTTTAGGAATTTTCTATCCAGATGCTCCAAAGAATCAAACTAAGTAGTAGACACATATGTGCATATGTTATATAAGTGATACACTGTACTGACAATTCTTGCATCTGGTAGTGCTATGGACTTAGACTGAATGTAAAATGATTCCTAATGTTCTGGCATCAAAGCCACTTTGACAAATGGGTCTTCTGTGCATTTACCCCACAGCCCTGAAATGAAAATTCTGATATACCAGGGCCATTGTCCTTCCTGTCCAAATGACAGAATTATTTTACTGCCTCGTCCAAACTAAGTTATTCTGTTATATAGCATTTGGACCAGGATGGGCTTTTTCACTTCCTTTTATAAGTGGGGCCAAAATTAGTGATATCATAACAATTGTTGTATGTGTGCTGCCTGTTGATAATGGAAATGAGTGGTCCTGTCGATAATGGGTATGGGTGTCAATAATGGGTATGAGTGGTCCTGGTAATAATGTGCATGAGTGGTCCTGTTGATGATGGATTTGAGTGGTCCTGTCGATAATAGGTCCTGTTAATAATATGTATCAGTGGCCTTGTTAATCATATGTATGAGTGGTATTATCGATAATGGGTGTGAGTGGTCATGTCGATAATGGTTATGAATGGTCCTGTCAATAATAGGTATGAGTAGTACTGTCGATGATGGGTATGAATGGTCCTATTGATAATAGGTATGAGTGGTCTTCTTGATAATGGGTATGAGTGGTCCTGTTGATAATAGGTAAGAGATACTATTGATGATGGGTATGAGTGGTTCTATTGATAATAGGTAAGAGAGATACTGTCGATGACGGGTATGAGTGGTTCTGTTAATAATTGGTATGAGTGGTCTTCTTGATAATGGGTATGAGTGATCCTGTCATTAATAGATAAGTGGGATACTGTCAATGATGGGTATGAATTGTACTGTTGATAATAGGTAAGAGTGTTACTGTTGATGACGGGTACGAGTGGTCCAATCATGAAAGAGAATGGTTGGGAGTGCTGTTCATAACAGGGCATACAATGTATTAGTCTTTATTGACACTTGCAATATCTGATCCTCCTTACGTAAATTAACCATATCAATGATGTCAATGATGTCAGACAATGGGTGTGCTAAACTCAACCAAGCACAAGCTAAATGCATACAGACCTCTATCTGCACAGAAGTCATTAAATATTTCTTGTGCCTCATAAATTGCACTTAATAGGACATCTCCCCTGTATGTTTGTTTAATCCTACCATTATTTAATGTGTTTTATTACATATTATATTGATTTGCTCCATGCACATATCTGCTCTTTTCATTTAGAGCCAAGAACTGTCAGAAGTTCAAACGAGAAATACTTTCAATGAACATCTGAGGAAGGGTCTAACTGTCAGCTTGTTGCCTGGCATTTTTCACTGAATCTACAAAACACGCTAATTGTTTCTTGATGTCTGTTATTGTGGCCTCGACAGCTGCACCAACAGAGTGTTTCAATAAAGTATTTGTGTGCTTACAAGCAGCACTGATCCCTCTCTCCTGAACATACACAACTCTCACCTCTCATGCTATATTTCAGGAGTGATGAAAAACTAAACGGTTTGTATCCAATACAGCAGCAGATGATCACTCAGCCCAGTAATAGGTGACTAGAATACCTACTGAATCTAAGGCGATTGTCGACCAGGCGTTGATTAATTTATGAAACTTTTCCTGAAGTACATAAAAGGGCAGATTCAAGCTGTCACCAGTTCTACAAAAATAAAATCCCTGTCATATGCTATTTTAGCAGTAATACTGCCAATGAATTTTTTTTTTTTATTCTTTATTTTGGTTGTGCAGGTGGTTACAGGGTATGAACAGACGCCACAACAGCGCACTTCAAGATTGACAGTAGATAGGCAGTGGCATAATAATTTGCACAATTTTATATTTTTACAACATGCTTGACTAAACAGTTAAATCGTCAGAATATGATCAACTAAGTTAGCATTACTGGGGCACTTCGATCACAATAAAAACATCATATAAATAACGTTGGTATGGTGCAAAAAGGACCCTGGGTGCACTCTTTCCTTAAGGGGTTAATTTATTCTCAAACAGTTTAACCCCTTAAGGACCAAACTTCTGGAATAAAAGGGAAATGTCATGTGTCCTTAAGGGGTTAACCCCAAAGTGGGGGGTTAAACCAATACTCAGGTACCCCAAACGGCATCTGGCTTCTACATCTCGGTGCCGTTGATTGGCTGAGAGTGGTCAGCTCTCAGGATGTGGTTGTTAGAGTGCTCTGGTTGGCTGGGTTACTAACCAACCAATCAGAGCATTCTTGATCATATTGCACAGTGTGGGAATGTTTTTTCTCCTACCCCTGGATATTATAATAGCCCCCACTGGTGGGGAGTGGGTGAAAATAAGGATGTTGCCTGGAATTTAAAATTCTGTTTGAATTCACTTTCCAACAGTTACAATTATAAGTATTTGTACCGTACAAACAGTTAAAGGAACACTATAGCATTAGGAATACGAACATGCATTTCTAGCGCTATAGTTTTAATCTATCTATACTAGCAGATGAGATGGTCTTTGAGACCATCTGATTGAAATTGCAGAGTTTCACTCAGCTATTTTGGCAGAAACACCTCTATAGGCTGTTAGTGTAATATCATTATTTTATTATTTATATAGCGCCAGCAAATTCCGTAGCGCTGTACAATGGGTGGATTCATAGACACGTAATTGCAACCAGACAAGTTTGATGCACAGGAACAGAGGGGTTGAGGGCCCTGCTCAATGAGCTTACATGCTAGAGGGAGTGGGGTATAGTGACACAAAGGGTATTAGTAGGAATAATTAAATAGGTTGATAGAAAAGTATTCACTGAGAACTTAGTAGATATACACTAAATGCATTTTAACTATGCAATGTAACCATTGCTACTCCTGCAGAATGGGATTGTTTTAGTTGCAGGGTTATGGACATGGCACCCAGATCACTTCATTTAGAAAACACATCTGACATACAGGAACAGTACATGAAGAAGGTCCTAGCCGAATAAGCTTACAATCTAAAGGATTCCTGACATTTCAAACTTCAGTGAATAACCCTGTCAATCTGCAGCGTTCTCCTAACCGGTGTGGAATATTTAAAATATTGAAATACTGTCCTACCAAATAAATATGTGACGTATTTATTTTTTTCCAGGAGAATTATGATGGGTGTTGGGGTCACATTACAGAACCCTAGCAAGTATTTGTATTTAGAAAAAGAAAACAAAATCAAGTAACAAACAAAGAAATTAAGTAAAATCCACCTTTATAATGGTCCGTTTCAAATAAGATTTATAAAAAAAAACAAGAACGAATCGATTGAGTGAAAGTTGAATAATTTGCAAAGAATACCAGTTTGTGCATTAAAAAGTGTTTCGAATAAGAGTTCTATTTTTTTTTTTTTAATGCCATGGTTTTAAATGTGAATTTGTAAATTTAGATAGAAACCACACCTCGTAGAACCTACCACGCAAGATAATAGGTAATATAGATTGACATTATATTCCTGCAGTCTAACAGGACCCCCTAGAGGCAGCATGTAGAAAAACAGATTATTCATTCCTAGTGCTCTCATTGTTTGTGACCGCTATTGTCTGTTCCTTAATTAGCCAATATTCGCACAGCTGTTTTCGTACAAGGCTTCAAACAGGATGCAGCCACTATTTCCTCAGTTTGTATTGCTGGCTTGCTCTGATGACACTGTAGTTCATACTGGGTTAAAACAAGCAGTCGCTGCAGACATACAGCAGACGGTAATTGATTTACTTTGAAGTTAGGATTGCATTCCTTCCTGAAACAGTCATTTAGGTTTTCTGTAGATGATCCTGTATCAAACAGGGAAGGCCATGAAAGATTTTTTTTCTTGGACATTAAGCCTCACTTACAGTTAACATTTGCCTATTGCTGTCCTGTTGCTACATTGATTTTGGAACTATTTGCAGACCATCACTTTTCATGTTATCTGATTTAAAAACTCAGTCTCTGTGATAAAAATGATCAGATGAGTTATGTGTGACATGATACATAGGGGAATTAATGCAGTCCATATACTGAATGCTATAGATCTATCAAAGCTTTATAATAAGACTTATTTTTGATTTAAAAAAAAAAGTTAATTAGGCGATTAGCCCTTAGCATGCTGTAGTGGTTATTGTGCCAACAGTGCCCCCTTGCTCTCCCATGATAAGTAGGCAAACTGTTTGAATATTTACATGGGGTCTACCGAGCACCAGGCGCCTTTTCCTATGAAGCCAGAAGCTCCTGCAAAGAGCTTCTTTCAGTCACAGTGAGCTCCTTGGCTAAGAGCATTGCTGTGCAGTTTCAGCCAATGAGTTAAGCCCTATAGCGCCGAGGTAGCTCTGTGCAGAGAGCTTTCAGCAGCACAAGTGAGGTGATCTGCACTCGGTGGACCCCAGGTAAATTGCCAAACCATTCTCAATCAGAGGGCCCCAAGGCCCTGCCAGAAACCATAACCATTATAGCATGCTTTGGTAGTTATGGTACTTGGAGTGTTTCTTTAACGTTTATTATTTACATGTTTCAATCAGCAAAGCTATAGGGTTTATTCACTAACGTGAAAATTCATAGTGAATTCAAACTGAATTTTACATTTAAGACTACAGTAGCTGAATTGAAAGCAGACCTGACTTTTTGTCCAGTTCAACTATTTAAGCATTATGTGTGAAATTCACTCCGAATTCTCAATTTAGTAAATAACTTTGTAAATATTGCAACTCCATGTGGATAATGTCACAGTTATAGTTCGAAATGCATTTCTTATACTTTTACCTTTGCTATTTATCAATAAACGGTCAGTTGTTCTTAGCTCTTACTTCCGTGTACATATTTCAAGCGTTAAAGGGACACTACAATCACAACACAATTTTAGTTTAATGAAGCAGTTTTAGTCTATAGATCATGTTCCTGCAGTCTAACTGCTCAATTCTCGGCCCTTTATGAGTTAAATCAGTTTGTTTATGCAGCCCTAGTCACATCTCACTGCATGTAACTTATAAAGCCTTTTAAATACTTCATGTAAAGTGAGATCTAATGTTTAAAACTTCCTTTATTGCACATTCTGTTTAATTTAGATTGTATTATATATTGCTCTGTTAACAGCCTTCTAGTTAAAGTTCAATTTAAAAAGCAGGAGGTTAAAACCTCTAAAGTGAGTTAACATCTAATTTAAAATGAAACCATTTATTTCACGTAGGCTGTATGAGTCACAGCCAGGGGAGATGTGATTAGGGCAGCAAAAACAGAAACAAAAGTGATTTAGCTCCTAAACAGCAGTGAATTGAACAGCGAGACTAAAGGGGCATGACCTATGCACAAAAACGGCTTCAGTAAGCTAAAGTTGTTTTGGTGACTATAGAGTCCCTTTAACGTTACATACAACCTATAATTCATTCTGCTTTTTACTATGACAATTTTACAGAGCAATAAAAGTAATAAATGTACAAATAATTATGATGCAATCAAAAAGAAAGTAATCTGCAATGATACATCCACGCAGAATTTGTTAACACACACTGAAGTAGAATTATTTGGGAAAAAATAATTCCGTCTTCCAGTAAAGTTCAGCGAATGAAGATACAACAACCCTAAAACCTTTCACAGATACAAATAAAACTGTGCTTTACAGCCAGATTAAAAAATGCATAGCTCTTTAAATAGCATCATTTACAGTTATGCTGATCTGCAGTTTCTGTTTTGTGTAATTTGTGTTGAAGCATAAAAAGCAAAATGAAGAGATGGATGAAATTAAAGCTCTCTAGTTAGCATACATTTTTTAAGCCCCATAAACTTGGAATGCTACGGCGTCTAACAAGATATATGATGGCAACTGGGGGTCATTTTTAGAGCTTTGGGAACAGAAAAGTTGAACTGCGTTAATGTCTTAGATGTTAAGTTTCAGGTGAGTTTAAATCTGACACCTATTGCTAATGAAGTTACTGGGTGCCTGAATCATGGAACCCCCCAAAACAGCGTGGAATATACAGAGTTATTTACTAAAGTGAGAATTGTTGGTAATTCAAAGAAAATTCTAAGTTAAATTAAAATTAAAGTCCAAAGTAGCTTAACTGGAAGCATAGGTAAATTGGATATTTTTCCAGTTTGGCTTTTTTGGTCCTTACAGGGACACTATAGTCACGAGAACAATTACAGCTTAATGTAGTTGTTTTGGTGAGTATAGTTTGTCCCTGCGGGATTTTTGCTGTAAACACTGTCTTTTCAGAGAAAAGGCAAGGTTTACAGTACAGCCTAGGGGTACCTCCAGTGATCACTTTTTAGATGGCTACTAGAGTTGCTTCCTGGTACAGTGTCTCCACCCTCGCATGGAGACACTGAACTTTCCTCATGGAGACACATTGATTCAATGCATATCTATAAAGAGATGCTGATTGGCCAGGGTGGCATTTGGCTCCGTCCCTGGGACCAACTCCTTGGCTGAGATCATCAGAATTGACAATCTCAGCTAATCCAATGCTTTCCTATAGGATCATCACTTCTGATGATGTTAACCAAGGAGGCAGATAGGGGGCAGAGCCAGCACCAGCAGACTGGAATAAAGGTAAGATTTTACTATACTTAGGAGGGCAAGGGGGACCAGGGGGGCTAGATAGTTAACACTATAGGGTCAGGAAGACACATTTGTGTACCTGACCCTATAGTGTTCCTTTAAATTTGAAATTCACTTTGAATTTCTGACAGTTCTCTCTTTTGTGACTAACCCTGATAGTATGTTTTAAGAGGATCATGAACTTAATTTCAGATGCATCTTTGTCTTTTAAAGTTTTAGTGCCAATAGTTTGGTGCACAAACTAGGTAAAAAGTGAACAAATATCTCAGGTACTCGCTAATATATGTATTAATGGTAAATAAAATGCAATAAATGGGTAAAAAATAAAATTAGAAAAAATAAACATAAGATATTAAAACATAAGATATATATAAAATATATAACCATATAGTATCAGTCCAGTCTTTGACCATAATCTCAGAGTCTCAAGAGAAAAGATAATCGGCAGAGTTGCACATCCATCATATTCAAAGATAAAGGACTTTTTTGAGAGCAGTTTAAGAACCTGGCAAATTAAGGTTTTGCTTGGAGACATGTTTGGCAGGCTAATTATTGAAACATCTTCAGGTTGTCCATACAAGGATGTTCTCTTGTTTAAACTTCCTAGCAGTGGTTAAATCCATTTTAAATGTAGCTTTTAATATAGACTTCAAAATATTGTTGTATTGAAAAAATCTACAATTGCTTGCATCACATATTAGACAACAAAATGTATCTGCATATCATAGAATATATCTGTCTGTAGAATCTAGTTTACCTAACATTTCTTGTATCTGAGGGCATTTCTGTGATTCTATATGGCAATGCTGTATTTAAATGCTTGATAATTTATGGCAAATTGTGCATTCCCATGTTATAACTTATGTTTGATCACTGTCGTAGAATACATGTCTCTTGGAGGCAAACTACGTGTGGGAAAAAACAAAATCAGTGTACCTTTCAATGTGCTGTCTTACTTGCCCACTTGTCATGTTTGGATCCATGTCTAAAGGGGTCCGGTTCGGACTTTGTGGGAGTTTGCCAGTGAAGTCATTAGCATTAATGATGATGACCATTGCCATAGAGAGTTTCAACCTGATATACGTGGACTCCAGGATGATGGGCAGCTGATACATAGGCTGTTGCTGAAGTTCTCGGGAATGGACTGAAATGTGATGTAAATCTTACCAACTCAGCACAACTACATTTAAAGTATCATTATTTAAGTTTTAAAAATAAAGACTGCATGTATTATAGCCTCATTGTGTTTTATTTTGTAATGCACACCTTTAAGTTAATACCTCTTTCAGTGTATTTCCTGGTTTACCCTCGCTCTATGGGAGCAGCCATCTTCATACCTCTTTGTCAGAAGCACAGCTTATGCAAAAAAGAAACCAGATGTAATCAAAAGATAGTGTATGATCAAACATCAAGAATTCACGAGCAAGCACAAAACGCACTCTGAGACGGATTCACTAATGTTAAAAATGATGACATGTTTAAGCTAAATATTCTCTCATACTCTAGATGTGGTGCATTGGAGAAACCACAGAGTATAGAGGGATAGGAATCCAAAAACATGGAATTCAGAGTGTGTTGATTTCTCTATTGGCTGACGTGGGAGTTGTGCTGAATTATTATTATTATTATTTTATTTATCTAGCGCCAGCAAAATTCTGTAGCGCTGTACACTGCATTGACTTCAAAAGCATGGAGGGTAAATTGCAAAATAATTTTAATGCAGGATGAATCTGTAAAAAAATGCTTTTAAGTTTTGAAGACTAAAATAATTTAGATTCAGCACTGTTATAATTTACTATATACATATACAAAGTGGTTATGGTGGTTAGAGTGCTCCTTTAAATAGAATACAGTACAACTATACAATTATTATTCAATGGGGTGGTCTATACATGATAGCTCTTTGTAGTGGTTATAATAAATAAATAATATAATAAATACATTTAGTGCCTTTTTTCCCGTTGTATATGCCGTTTCTTTAATTGTAAAGTGCTGAAGGATATGTTGATGCTGTATAAATGCTAATATTAGATTTTAATTTGAAAAATGAATATACACGATAGTTTCCAACTCGAATATTTGCTTCGGAATTGGCCGTGTTGCTGTTGTCAACTCGCCACCATTCACTGTGCCGCAACTTAAGTCCGATTTTTTTTTTTTAACTCTGATATAAATTCAGAGTAAATTGAAAAATGTAATTAGTCAATTAAGTTTAATAAACCTTTTATAAATATTGTTTAATTATGTTATTTCTAAAATAGTCATAGATAATACTTGATGTGCATGTTAGATTTTATTTTTTTCTTTCTAAACTTTTGTTACGTATTACTAAAAGAATTGCGGTTCACCATTCTCTCCAGGGGGTTACTCATTAATTCTAGTTTTGCATTATTATAGCAGAGGTTGTAGTTGTACTTTTTCACATTTTATTCCTTGAGTTTTTATTTCTCTACAACCACAGGTCTGGAAAGCTCCGAGTGTAGCGATATGTCAAAGTTTAGATTCTTGTGTACTTTTCAATTTTATTTTAAGCACAGTTTTATTCAGTTTATTGGAAGACAGAATCATATTTCAAAGTGACTTGATTGAGTAGTTCATCATATGACTAAGAGAGACTACCACGTTATTCATTAACTTATGATGATTATGTGACATTAACAATGTAAATAGGTGGATGATGTGCTCTGTATTTTGGGAGCAGATTAAAGATGTCTTCACTTAATAATAATTGAAATCAGTTCTCACTATTGAAATAGTGACCCGACATTAAATGAGAGAACACAAAGTAGCGATTGGCTCATGGGGACTCAATAAGTTGTAATGCCACAGCATGGTGGTTGTAACTGTATTATTTGTTTGAAATATGATACTCTGAGGTTGCCCATTGGTTAGTTTGTGTGAGGTTTAAAGTTTAAGGGAGTTAAGAATAGTAGTTAAAGGGACACCATAGGCACCCAGACCACATCCTCTCATGTGCTTGGTGTGCATGTGCATTAGGTTTATGGAACACCCGTTCCAGTGCTGAGGGACATCGGTACTGGAATCAGGTAATTGAAAAAAGTTTTTGTTACCCTTTATTTGCCAGCAGGTGGGAGGGGCAGATATACACTATAATGTTAGGAATAATATTACAGTTAGAGGATCTAGAGTTAGGAGATCGATTAGAAGAGTTAGACTTTGGTCTTTGGGTTATGCAAGTTAGAGTAGGATGTGTGCTTAGGAGAGTTAAAGGTTATCATTTGTAATAGACGAATTAGTGGAATTAGAGAGATCCATAATAACAGTATTTACTAGAAATTATGGTTAGAGATTTAAAGCTAGGGATATGGGAGTCAGTGTTAGAATTAGGGCAGTCAAAGGAAGCATTTATGATTAGTGGAGGTTTGGTTGAGTTATGGTGAGGGCTATTGGAATTAGGGAATTAAAAGTTAAGGGTACTTGTAAGTTTAGGTAAATGGATAGACAACGTTTTGCCCTCCAGATACTGTGGACTACAAATTGCTTCTTTATCATTACAAGCAACTAAGAATGGTGATACTTATAGTTTAAAGCATCTGGAGTGCTCCATTAATGTGGTGGCATTCTACATATTTAATTATGATGAACCGAGAAAAATGGCACTCATTCAGTATTCAAACCATATAAACTCACCCACCAGATCCCCGGGGATATAGGTAAATTGTGTCTCAGCTGTCTTCCTCATAATCAGAATGAATGTAGATACAACGTTTCCTTTCCATGTCTGGACAAGTGACAGACTGTAATATTTCAGAAGAAAAAGAGGACATCATTTTAAGATCCAGCTCTGCTTGAAGTGGTTAGTAAAACAAATGTTTCTCTAATTGTTCATGTGTTCAAGGCAAATCAAGAGACCGTCACGATTGACTGTATTTTAACCAGTTTCTGAACAAACCCAAACTTCTCCAAAAATCAGATCGTTCCCATGATTGCCATTGTAGTGAGATAAATTAAATATATCTATAGAAGAGGACATTTTGGGTTATGAGACTACAACTGCTCTCAGGCTGAAAGAATCCTGTCATCATTTTATATATCATCACTCTGGCTACATAAAATTGTGTTCTTACAATGAAGGCTGTTGATTACAGCAGCCTACGCTATTTACTTGTGCTTTTTCTTTAATGCTAATATATTTTTTATTATACAAAGCTTTTAGAGTGTAATTCAAAAATCACAATTCTGCGTTTTCAATTTCATCCAAACCGAATGGCAACAATAGATTGAGAATGCTGGGAGAATCTGGTTTGGATACCACAAGTACACAGACAAAACAGATTTGGGGGCACACCCAGCACATGCACTTCCGAGCAGTGGTGGTGCTATAATGGCCAAAATACGAGGTGTGTCCGGAAAAAGTCCAGCCATTTTTAATATAACGAGAATGGTTTGCGTGACATCGATGTAACCTAGCAGCCAAGGAGAGTGGACTGGAATGTGCATTAACATGCTAACTGTAAGTATTGCAGTTAGCATGTTAATCTCCCAAGTTAGAATTCGCTTAAGACCCAATATTGGGGCACTGTGACATAGCGGTGGCCATAACACGGCATGGCCACATGGTGTAACTAAATCCCCATATTAGTAGCCTTGTAAGGTTTTAAACTTTATTTTTTTAGTGTGCGTGCAGTTCCCTTAATCAGTACAAGTGATCTATAAGGCAGAAATATATAGTGCCCTGATTCTATGCCAAACCTGTGCTAAAGCAATGCTCCAGCATTACTTTACATACGTATAGTAACATTCAGCACCCAGTAACATGATCTCGATTAAAGATGATACCTTTCCTGATGAATGACCCTTTGAATACACATTTGTGCACCAGATACCCTAAGATCGACTTGGTGATGTGGCAACATGATAAGAGTGATTGTTTGCATAGCTTCTACCAAAATGCATTTTTTACATTTTTTTTTTCAAAAGTCACTTTAAAGAAAATAACATTTGCAGCAAATACTCTTACAAAGCTGACGTAGACATATTTAAGATAGATTAGACGTAACTTGGCTTACTGAAGGCATGAAATAGAAGGAATCCAAGTTCAACAGTTCTTGAGACGGCAGAATTAATGTTCTGAGAAAATAATTTTCTGTTACGGTACTTGCGATCTCTGCCCATATAAATATTCAGCCTGTAATAGGTTTCACACAGTAGTTTCAAAATCTGTTTTTGAGAAACCAAAAAGCCACAAATTAGCATCTCTGATGCAATGTCTCTGGTTTAACATTTTTATTCACATATTGTATTTTAGTTCAAAAGTCTCAATAAGACATTTTGGTATTTTTTCAATTTCACTATTAGATTTGCTGCCAGCTCATTTATATAGACCTGTGTAAAAATGTGCTTAAAGGGACACTCCAGGCACCCAGACCACTTCTGCTCATTGGAGTGGTCTGGGTGCCAACTCCCACTACCCTTAACCCTGCAAGTGTAATTATTGCAGTTTTTCATAAACTGCAATATTTACATTGCAGGGTTAACTCCACCTCTAGTGGCTGTCTATTAGACAGCCACTAGAGGTCACTTCCTGGGTTCTAGCACAGGTTTCCTGTGCTAGAGCGTCGCTGGACGTCCTCACGCTGTGTGAGGACCTCCAGCGTCGCTCAAAACCCCATAGGAAAGCATTGAAATGATTTTTCAATGCTTTCCTATGGGGAGACGTAATGCGCATGCGCGGAATTTCCGCGCATGCGCATTAGGTCTCCTCGGCCGGTGAGCGAGATTAGTCTCGCCCACCGGCCGACGTAATCACTAGGAGGAGCGTCGCCGAGGCGGAGACAGCGGCGAGGGACATCGCCGCTGTCCCAGGTAAGTCACTGAAGGGGTTTTCACCCCTTCAGTAACCGGGGATTGGTGGGTGGGAGGGAGAGCGACCCTCCAGTGCCAGAAAAACGAATTGTTTTTCTGGCACTGGAGTTTCCCTTTAATATCAATTGATTCATCAAAATATTTTGTTGTTTTTAGCAATTTGGGTTTCATCCATGTGGCGCTATGGTTCGAGTGAGTGTTGTTCATGCAATTGTTATACATTTATTAAAAGTTACTTAAATTTAGATTTTTTTTAAACTCCTCCTCCTTTTTTACCCTCTGTTGGTCACTTCTCACTTGATCTGAGAATTAAATCAACATTTAGTACCTGTCTTTTCATCTTTTTTTTCCATCAATAATCTTTTTTTGATGCCATGGATAGAAATCTGATTCACACAATAAACAATTGGTTGGTCCGTTGTCTATTTTTTGTTTGTTGTCATGATTTTGCCATATGGAGTAATGGAATTTGGATTACCTGCACAAGTCTAATGGTTTCCCTTAGCACAGACTTCTAATATATACATAGCTATAAACATGGACTATGGTTAGGATCCAAAATGGCTAAAATAACTGCAGAACCCTGTTTCAGGTTATCAGCACAAACCTAGGTTGGTTATAAAAATTCCTCAATCCTTACAGTGTGCACATTGCAATCGTAGGCTAATTCACAATCCCTCCTGCCCCTACCCGCTGTGCTGTGAGTAGAGGCATGTCTACTACACAGTGAGCTGCCAGTAGTTGCTTGCTGTCATAAGAAAAGACTAGCTACTGGGCAGTTATTGCTTCCCAGTAGCTAAGCCAAGGGGGACCTATGTAAATAATTAACTGGGGAGTACATTGTGTCCCCATCCGTGCCCTTGAGTAAGGGCTACTAAACTAAATGGGGAACCTAGTATTACTCTTAAATAAATTGAACTAGGGGACAAATGGGCAGGTAGGCACCCTAAATAGGGCAGGTGGGGACTCTAATACTATTTAGGGCTTGTGGGGGCTTGTATTCCTTCCCAGCACCCATCCGCTGACAACAGGTGGGTGCCCTAAACAATAACAGTGGGGTGCACCTATTGCCCCTCCAGCCCTCACCAAATGGCAGCGGGTGTGAGCTCCAAATAATAAAATAGGGGTGGACCTATTCACCCCCCAGCTCCTACCCATTGCAGGTGGGTGGGGGCTAATGAAAAATATTTCTCCCCATGGGAAAAGGTGTCACCAGGTTTCCAGTCACCCACCCAATAAAAACAATACCCCTACCAATCCTTAATATTTGTGAGGGCGGAATAAACTAAATATCTGTAAAATAAAAAAGGAATACTTACCATCAGCTGCCTTCTTTTTTCTTTCATCATCTTTTTTTAGCCCTAAAAAAATCCACTAAAGGACCATAAAGGACCCGATCACAAAAAAAAAAAAATGCACAGAAAAACATCCAGGTGAAAAAAACACAGAGAGAGAGGAGCCTTAAAGGACCACTATAGTGCCAGGAAAACACCCTCAGGGACCCCCTCCCGCCGGTCTCTGGGGAGAGGAAGGGGTTAAAATCTTACCTTTCTCCAGCGCTGGGCGGGCAGCTCTCCTCCTCCTCTCCGCCTCCTCTCCTCCTCTTCGGCTGAATGCGCATGCGCGGCAGGAGCTGCGCGTGCATTCAGCCAGTCTCATAGGAAAGCATTCATAATGCTTTCCTATGGACGCTGGCGTCTTCTCACTGTAATTTTCAGAGTGAGAAGCACGCAAGCGCCTCTAGCGGCTGTCAAGAGACAGCCACTGGAGGCTGGATTAACCCTAATGTTAACATAGCAGTTTCTCTGAAACTGCTATGTTTATAGAAAATGGGTTAATCCTAGATAGACCTGGCACCCAGAGCACTTCATTAAGTGGTCTGGGTGCCTAGAGTGGTCCTTTAAAAAGTTTTTCAATGCCGTGCAATCTGATGCAGAGTGCTCTGATTGGTTATAATATTACAAGGAGAGAACTGCGAGAAGTTAGCTGCCTCCTTGTGATAAACTAAAATAAATGAAGAAAGAATTGCATGATCAGTATTTAATCCAACATGCAATTCGGTCTTTATTTCTATTCATTGATTCCTCTTTTGGACAAATGGACAAATAGCCTAAATACGGACGAAAACGCGTTTGTAAAAAAGCAAATGCCCAAGTCTAATGAAGACTACGAACAGGCAAATAAGCACACACAGTATCCCTAATTGTGATACAGTATGAATGCCATGGTTATGTAGCAAATACAGTAGATGCTATATTTACTTGCTGCATTAATAAAAACTCAAACACGTAAGGATGATAAAGTGGATCAGGGATGTGGTATCTTGACATTAGAGTTTACTTTTTCTGCTACAAAAGTAAGACTTTTAAGCATACTGTAACCAAATGTTACTAAATAACGTACATATGGAGTGGCAATGCTTTTCTGCAGTCTTCTGTTTACCCAAATAAAATTGGCAACGTATTCACCCACTGCAATAAGCAAATAGAGCATTACTGGAATTGCATGAATGGGGGTTATCAAAACCATCTCAGAATTTGTAGACCGTTAAAAACAAAAAAAATATATTGTATTGGGTGTATTGCGGGTTGATGCTTGTTAGTGACACCTTAGAGAGCAAGGTCCTAATGTTCCTCAGTCTCAGAAATACTTTGAAAACATTAACCACAAGCCCAAAGTATAATAACCAGCACAATTATTATAATGAACACCATGAAAGTCATGCAAAGATGATCAAGTGACAAAAGAAAAGCAACATATATTCCTTGTGGCAATGTGTGAAACAGCAGGTTAAGGAAATTAAAAATTAAAAATGTAACTTCAGATTAACAAGCCCCGAAGATCACTTCTTCTCTACCCACTATACCAGTTTAACCTTGTCTTGTGTAACGATCGTTGGGCAGGTGGCAAATAAATGTATTAATAAACATGGAAAAGGTAAACTTAAGAATAATTTTTTATATTTCTAAGAGGTTATTTAGAGACAATTCATCGAAATGAACAAATTTTATTAGTATTTCAGCTCCCTCGAAAAAAGAATGAACGATTTCTTGGAAAACTAATTTGTTGACCAAAGTCGTCGCGGGTCATGTATTCACTGATACTTGAAGCATGGTTTATATCATAAAGGACCTGTTATGGTCTTTTATTGATATAGAATAAACTGCAGTATGAATTGAAAAAAGATGAAAACCAAATGCACTCTGCAGAGCAAAAAAGCTTTGTTCAATGATTGCCCTTTTTCCCATCATCTGGCTATGGCTAATCATATCTCAAAGAAACTTCAAAGCAGAGAAAAAGTGGTTCTTGTAATCTACAGCTGTGGCTTAACCCCTAATAGTACTCATATGCCGGGAACACGGTAAAGATCTGCATTGTAAATTTCTACGAAGTAGTGAAACAGTTAGGGTCATTATATCAGCAACACATTTGTACACATTATGTACAGAGGCCCAAAGGAAACTATATGTGTGAGGGCTAATATGTAATGGATTATGCTGATTTCCTTAAATCATAAAAATTACCGGCGTTGTGGCAATAGCAGATTGATTGTGCTATGTTGACATTTAGGTAACATGGGGTATGCAGATGTGGGGATTATATTGTTGAGTTTGCCGATTGAAAACTTCTGAGATAGCCAAAGGTACATCTGTTAAGAACTTCATCTACCTTGATGCTAAAAATGTCTGCTGACTATATGGATATCAAACACACCTTAGTGGACCTTCTTAGAACCAAGAAAAGATAGTCTGAAGTCACTGTATCTCTCATGCCGAGGAACACCAAAGAACCAGAATCACATTTGAATCTGGGATAATTTTAGGGTATCACAGATGGAAAGGGAAATACAGATTGAGCTAAAAATAAATAAAACAGAATTTAAAGGGTATGAATGCAGTTTGCAGGGTTATATATCTTTATACCAATATAACTTCTATTAATATTATTATTTTTATTTTAAAGAGCGAAAACAATTCCACAGCGCTGTACAATAGGTGGACTAACAGAGAAGTATTGTATAGTTGGATGCACAGGAAGAGAGAGTGTTGATGGCCCTGTTCTAACGAGCTTACGATGAGCTGTAGTGTGCAAGGTGCGGGGAGTTCACCTTTAATGATGTCAATAGTAAATTATTTTTCCATAAATGTGTCAAACCTTATTTTAAACTTTTTCAATGAAAGTGAAATCACAATGATAGATCGCTTCTTCATGTTTTTATTTTTTGCTCATTTAAAAAAAAAATGTTTATCACATCAAATTCTCTTCTTACAATTGTTTTAAGAAAGCTAAAACTAGCAGAAAATGTGTCAACAACTCTACAAATTAGAAAGCAGCCTATATCTGTTGAGGCAAAGGCATTTTTCAACACAGCAGCCTCCGTGCAATATAAATTAACTTGGTAATAGGTGTGTGCTGACTGACTTTTATCGTTTTCAATGACAGGCTTCAAATGAAATGGCTCAGAAACCACTATTAAAACATCTACTTAGAGAATGTTTTGTTTAATATTTTAGTACTTATACCAATTGAAACATAGACAGGTCAACTCACAACCACTTCAAACAAACGAACTACACATGTTTTAATAATATAAACAATACATCTGCCTATGTTATATAGAGAGGTTATTTTTTATTCTACAATGTAAAATATTGTAAAAACGTCATTACGTCAAACAAACAGTATAATTTTTTTTGTTTTAAAAGATACGCTTTTCTTTAAGAATTCACCACTCTGCACCAATCGGTCTCTCTCCCTCTCCCTTAAGGATACCCCCTACCCCAAATAGCAATGCAACTTCAATTTATTGTATGTATAATACATTTAAAGAGCAAACATTTATAAACTCATCTTGATTTTATTTTACCTTATTGCCATAAACAAAACCTTTATATATTTATGGAGCACCTATGTTGGCATAATGGTTTTAAGTGCATAAAAAGCAAACCAAAAGAAAACAAACAAAAAACTAAAAAACAAAGTTGCAATACTCTGCTAACTACACTGAACAAAATTATAAAAACAACACTTTTGTTTTTGCCCCCATTTTTTATGAGCTGAACTCAAAGATCTAAGGCTTTTTCTATATACACAAAAGGCCTATTTCTCTTAAATATTTTTCACAAATCTGTCTAAATCTGTGTTAGTGAGCACTTCTCTTTTGCCGAGATAATCCATCCACCTCACAGGTGTAGCATATCAAGATGCTGATTAGACAGCATGATTATTGCACAGGTGTGCCTTAGGCTGGCCACAATTAAAGGCCACTCTAAAATGTGCAGTTTTAATGTATTGGGGGGGCCCGAGGGGTCAGAAAACCAGTTAGTATCTGGTGTGACCACCATTTGCCTCACGCAGTGCAACACATCTCCTTTGCATTGAGTTGACCGGGTTGTTGATTGTGACCTGTGGAATGTTGGTCCACTCCTCTTCAATGGCTGTGCGAAGTTGCTGGATATTGGCAGGACTTGGAACACGCTGTCGTATTCACACCTATCCAGAGCATCCCAAACATGCTCAATAGGTGACATGTCCAGTGAGTATGATGGCCATGCAAGAACTGGGATGCTTTCAGCTTGCAGGAATTGTGTACAGATCCTTGCAACATGGGGCCGTGCATTATCATGCTGCAACATAAGGTGATGGTCGTGAATGAATGGCACAACAATGTATCCCATGCAGATGAGCTTCCCTGAACGGTTTCTGACAGTTTGTGCAGAAATTCTTTGGTTATGTAAACCAATTGTTGCAGCAGCTGTCCGGGTGGCTGGTCTCAGACAATCCTGGAGGTGAAGATGCTGGATGTGGAGGTCCTGGGCTGGTGGGGTTACACATGGTCTGTGGTTGTGAGGCTAGTTGGATGTACTGCCAAATTCTCTTAAACTCGTTTGGAGACGGCTTATGGCAAAGAAATTAACATTCAATTCATGGGCAACAGCACTGGTAGACATCCTTGCAGTAAGCATGCCAATTGCATGCTCTCTCAAAACTTGCGACATCTGTGGCATTGTGCTGTGTGATAAAACTGCACATTTTAGAGTGGCCTTTTATTGTGGCCAGCCCAAAGCACACCTGTGCAATAATCATGCTGTTTAATCAGCATCTTGATATGTCACACGCATGAGGTGGATGGATTATCTCGGCAAAGAAGAACTGCTCTCTAACACAGATTTAGAGATTTGTGAACAATATTTGAGATAAATAGGCTTTATGTGTACATAGAAAAAGTCTTAGATGTTTTACTTCAGCTCATGAAAAATGGGGGCAAAATCAAAAGTGTTGCGTTTATAATTTTGTTCAGTGTACTAACCTAGTTGTGGTAGATAGGTCAAATGAAAACATTCATACTTATCAAGTCCTATTGCAGCAATTTTAATAAGACATTCTAAAATCAGGCGATCCAGGCAAGTTCTGATTGAGTTCTACAATACCTTCTCTGTATTAAGCACTTTGCCCTAGAATTGCTCCATTTGTGGCTTGCTACATATAACTCACTTTGTAACGTATAGATTATAATCAAAGTGAATGTGTGTATTCTGAAACCCCAGAGGCAATTTTTCTGCAAGCCTTGGTATCCTGAAGGGTATTGTCCATCATAGCAGTGGCCCTTTCTTCAGCACCAAGCAAGGTCAGAAAGCTGTTTTGTATGATACGTTACAACACGGTCAGCTAGCCAACAGCTACCACGTCTAAGCAGGGCAACGTCTGCCCTGTTACAAGATATGTAAGTGCTAGATAGGGAAAAGAGTAGGTAAACACCCCTATCCCACTATCCATTCAATAACAAAGCAAATCCACCTCTAGTGTTAAACATTGGATGTAATAGGAAGCATAGCATGTACTAGGAAACCCTTTGAAGTGCTGCTATCTCATGTATATATTTATCAAACAGTGATTTTGATTAATTAGCCCAGTACATTATCATGGGATTAGGAGAGATTTTCTCAGTGCAGAATGTTTTTTCCCAGTTTGATGAATCTCTGCACTATAGAGGTCAGATCACTGCTGTACTGCTACTAGTTTACACACTGCCCAAGGTGACACACATTATTCTATATCTATATATGCCAAATATGTCTAACCTTGGCATCAAGATGTTTGAGAATTACATCCCCCACTATGTTCAGCAAACCTAAAAGCTGTGTGATCCCAATTAGGACAGTATGTATGCCCTAGTGCTGCCCAAACAAAAAGACCTTCCATGAACTCCTACACTGCACTTCTCTAACACCAATCATTAAAGGGCTACTCCAAATTCCATGACCAGAACCCATTCGTTCATTACAGATCCTAAATACATGGATGGTGTCATCATGGGAAAACGTAATTATATCAGACAAAAAAACAAAAAACAAACGAAAGAACAGCGGGTCCAGAAATATTTGGACACTGACACAATTTTCATAATTTTGGCTCAGTACGCCACCACAATGGATTTGAAATGAAACAACAGAGATGCAATTGAAGTGCAGTCTTTCAGCTTTAATTCAAGAAATTAATTCAGAATTGAACCTATTTTCATGCACAGTGCACTTATTTCAGGCTCTCAAATGTAATTGGACAAATTAACACAATCTTAAATAAAATGTTAATTTTATTACTTTGTCGAGAATATTTTGCAGGTAATGACTGCTTGAAGTCTGGACATCACCAGATGCTAGGTTTCCTCATTTGTGATGCTTTGCCAGACCTTAACTGCAGCTGTCTTCAGTTGTTGTTTGTTCTTTAGCTAAGGTTTGTCTTCAGCATGTGAAATGCATGCTTGATCGGGTTGAGATCAGGTGATTGACTTGACCATTGCAGAATATTCTACTTTTTTTGCCTTACACAACCTGGGTTGGTTTCGCAGCATGCTTTGGGTCATTGTCCATCTGTAAAGTGAAGCACCATCCAATCAACTTCGGTGAATCTGAGCAGTTAATATATCCCTATACATTTCAGAATTGATCCGGCTGCTTCTGTCTTCTGTCACATCATCAATAAACACTGGTGACCCAGTGCCATTGGAAGCCATTCATGCCCATGCCATCACATTGCCCCCACTTTGTTTTACAGATGATATGGTATGCTTCGGTTCATGAGCCATTCCAAAACTTATCATACTTTTTTCTTCCCATCATTCTGATACAGGTTGATACTAGTTCCATCTGCCCAAAGAATGCTGTTCCAAAATATGTTGGCGCTTTATAAATGCAAGTAATAATAATAAAACTGGGCTGGCCATTTTAGATGTTTTTGGCATAGTCTATGTTGGCCTTTCTATTCTTGAGACTTGTAAATTGTTTGCACCTTGTGGTGAACTCTCTGTATTTGATCTTGTGAAGTCTTCTCTTTATGGTAGACTTGGATAATGATATGCCTACCTCTTGGAGAGTGTTCTTCACTTGGATGGATATTGCGAAGGGGTTTTTCTTTACCATTGAAAGGATCCTATGGTCGTCCACCACTTGTTGTCTTCTGTGGACCTCCAGACCTTTTTCTGTTGCAGAGCTCACCTGTGCGTTCTTTTTTCTTAGAATGTACCAAACTGTTGACTTGGCCACTCCTAATGTTTCTGCTATCCCTCTAATGCAGTGGTTCCCAGCCCAGTCCTCAAACACCACCTAAAAGTCCAGAATTTAGGGATTACCCAGTTGTGTTTTAGGTGTTTTTAGATAAAAAAAACAACAACAAAAAAACAACACTTTAGACACAACAGTGTAATCCCTAAATCCTGGGCTGGTAGGGGGTACTTGTGGACTGGGTTGGAAACCCCTGCTCCAGTGGCGTACTAATGGGGGGCAGTCCGCCCCGGGTGCCACTCACTAGGGGGGTGCCCGGGGCACACTGCAATGCCCCATCGCCGAGACCGGTCTGCAGCTCCGCAGAGCTGCAGACCATGGATCTCGCGTGCACTGCCCAATCAGAGCGTTGCCGCGGGTTACCACGGCAACGCTCTGATGGTCTCGCGAGATCCATGGTCTGCAGCTCTGTGGAGCTGCAGACCGGAAATGATGGCCCCACTGGACCACCAGGGATTTAAGGTAATTGTTTAGCCCCCCTGCATCACCCCCCTCCTCATCACATCACCCCCCCTCTACTCATCACCCCCCCTCTACTCATCACCCCCTCTATTCATCACCCCCTCTACTCATCAATCACCCCCCTCCCTCTCCTCATCACCCCCCTCCCTCTCCTCATCACCCCCTATCACAATTGCCCCATCTCTCTCACAATCACCCCCCCTCCCTCACACAATCACCCCCTCCCTCACACAATCACCCCCTCCTCTCACCCCCTCCCTGAGCTCCCTCTCACTTCACCCCCCACACCATCACCCCCCTCCCTCCCCTCATCACCTCCCTCCCTCCACTCATCACCCCCCCTCCCTATCACAATCACCCCCATCCCTCTCACAATCACCCCCTCTCACAATCACCCCCTCACACAATCACCCCCTCCTCTCACCCCCTCCCTGAGCTCCCTCTCACTTCACCCCCCACACCAACACCCCCTCCCTCCCCTCATCACCCCCTCCCTATCACAATCACCACCCCTCCCTATCACAATCACCCCTCCTCTCACCCCCCTGAGCTCCCTCTTACTTCACCCCCCCACACTTCACCCCTCCACACCATCACCCCCCTCCCTCCCCTCATCACCCCCCTCCCTATCACAATCACCCCCCCTCCCTATCACAATCACACTCCCTCCCTCTCACAATCACCCCCTCCCTCTAACAAACACCCCCCTCTCACAATCACCCCCCTCCCTCACACAATCACTCCCTCCTCTCACCCCCCTCCCTGAGCTCCCTCTCACTTCACCCCCCACACCATCACCCCGCTCCCTCCCCTCATCACCCCCCTCCCTATCACAATCACCCCCCTCCCTATCACAATCACCCTCCCTCTCACAATCACCCCCTTCCCTCACACAATCACCCCCTCCTCTCACCCCCTCCCTGAGCTCCCTCTCACTTCACCCCCTCACACCATCACACACCCCCCATCACCCCCTCTCCCCTCATCACCCCCCTCCCCCTCACAATCACTCCCTCCCTCTCACAATCACCCCCTCCCTCTAGCAATCACCCCCTCCCTCTAACAATCACCCCTCCCTCTCATCCTCACCCCCCGATCACCCTCTCCCTCTCCCTCTCCCTCACACTTATACATGTGTGTCTTTGGATCTGTATGTGTGTTGGTATATGTGTATCTGTATGTGTCAGTGTGTGTCTGTGTATCTGTTTGTGTGTCTGTGTTTATATCAATGTGTCTGTATGTGTGTGTTTTTTATCTATATGTGTGTATCTGTGTCTATCTGTATGTGCCAGTGCTTGTCTGTGTATGACTGTTTCTATGTAACTGCATGTGTGTACCTATGTGTCTGTGTATGTGTGCCAGTGTGTGTATATGTATGTATGTATATGTGCATTCATCTCAGCATTTCGCCTACACTACACACAAATACAACCCTGCATCCAAATGTCAACACTACAAAAAAAAAAAACAACACCCGTACATTCACTCACACATACTCCATACAAAAACATGCTTACATTCAAACACACAAACAGTGCTTGTTCCTAAATACATAAAAATAAAAACACTGATCAGTGCTAAAGACATTTAAAAAAATTTGCGGGTGTTTTTTTTTTTTAATTTATAGGGGGGGTGCCAAATATAGGATCCGCCTCGGGTGCCAAATGCTCCAGGTACGCCCCTGCTCTGCTCTAAAATATTTTTTTGCAGCCTAAGGATGATCCATTTCACTTGCTTGAGAGATCTTTTGACATGTTGTGGGTTCACAGCAATAGATTCCAAATGCAAATGCCACACCTGGAATCAACTCCTTTTCAATACCCTTTACCTGCTTAATTGATGAAAAAATAATGAAGGACTAGCCTACACCTGTGCATGAAACAGCCTATTAGTCAATTGTCCAATTACTTTTGGTTCCTTAAAAAAGAGAGGGCTATATATTAAAGAGTTGTAATTCATAAACTCTTCCTCCAATTTAGATGTGAATACCCTCAAATTACAGCCGCCCAGAGACTGCATTTTAAGCCTGTATTCATTATTTAAAGGACCACTATAATCACCTAAATTACTTAAGCTAAATAAAGCAGTTTTAGTGTATAGATCATTCCCCTGCAATTTCACTGCTCAATTCACTGTCATTTAGGAGTTAAATCACTTTGTTTCTGTTTATGCAGCCCTAGCCACACCTCCCCTGGCTATGATTGACAGAGCCTGCATGAAAAAAACAACTGGTTTCACTTTCAAACAGATGTAATTTACCTTAAATAATTGTATCTCAATCTCTAAATTGAACTTTAATCACATACAGGAGGCTCTTGCAGGGTCTATCAAGCTATTAACATAGCAGGAGATAAGAAAATCTTAATTAAACAGAACTTGCAATAAAGAAAGCCTAAATAGGGCTCTCTTTACAGGAAGTGTTTATGGAAGGCTGTGCAAGTCACATGCAGGGAGGTGTGACTAGGGTTCTTAAACAAAGGGATTTAACTCCTAAATGGCAGAGGATTGAGCAGTGAGGCTGCAGGGGCATGTTCTATACGCCAAAACTGCTTCATTAAGCTAAAGTTGTTCAGGTGACTATAGTGTCCCTTTAACTGTAACTTGAATTTATTTTGGTAAACAGACAAAATAACAAAACCTGTGTCAGTGTCCAAATATTTCTGGACCTAACTCTATGGCATTATTTTACTAGATGATATGATTATTTTAAGTGGTTTGCATACAGTTATTGTATATATATATATATTGTTGTGTAAAATTTTACTCACGTCACTATTATTAAAAACAAAACTATTTAAATGTAATGTATTTGAATACAATGGTCTCTATTGTTTTGTATAGATCAATAACATTGGAATATCAGACTTTGCATATAGCACGCACACACTTAAAGATTTAAATTAAACTTTGTGAAACTTAAAACATGGGAAATTAGAACAAACACTTCAAATTAGTTAATGTAAAATGTGTCCTGAAGAACTACCTCATAATGAACATTCTAGTGCACTTGTCCTTCTCTCCATCTGCCCATCCATCTCTAATAATATCCATGCAGTTATGGATAACAACATAATGATAATATACGACTTTTAAAATAACAAATAAACAAAATAAATCAACAAAATATTAATGGAAATTATTACTTTCACTAATAGGCTGTTGTAATAATGGGAAAGGAATTAATGATTTTTTGGGGGTAAAACTGTACCTGCAGCTGTACCAGTCTGGGTAACCAATGTGTAAATGTATTGTCAGAAAACAAAAATCATGTAATAAAAAATTATTCCAAATGTATTTACTTTTACAGTTTATTATGTTAACCCTTTGCCTGACATAGGGGCTTTGAATGCGCTGCGTTCCAATATGTTGAAGGCCCCCTTCGGCAGTGCAAGGATTGAAACAAATTACAGGAAGGCTCTAGTCCTTCTCTCCATGGTTAAATTAGATTTTTGTTTGTTACCACTTGCCAGCATAAATTCTAACCTTTGACACTTGTAGTGATCTTTCCATCCCCGGAAGGTTCATCAAAAGGACACTAGCCTCCCTTCACTTCCTCTGTGCAGATATTAGCATGTGTGAGTACATGTCTGGGCTATTGATGTGTTGAAAGCCTCTTCTATTCACGGTATTTAAGAAAATATCTTGTTTATCATAGCAATGTAACAATTATAGCAATGATAAAGGCAATAAAATAAATATCAAATATATGTAAAAATATTGTTTTTTAGAAAAAAAGATATTGATAAAAATAAGAAAATTCTCAATAAATTTAACAATAGAGAAGTATTGTGATTTATTTGTTAGAAATATGTACAATACTGAAGAGCAATAATTTGCGACAAAATTTAGCCTTTTCTTGTGTCTCAGTGAACTGTTATTTTCTACCACTCTGTTTTAAAAGATACCTGTCATTAAAACATAAATATTATTTAATTTTAAATAGTATCTTAATACTGGTGTCTGCTAACTACCGGTGTCTATTTATGTTAATTATCATATTTACTGGGGGCGGAGCCTGCTATCACACGGCACCAGACGCCATTTCCATTCACTCCCGACTAAATAATCTAATCCAAGGAAATCTGCAAAACTGACACCCATCCAGCCCTACCACCCACACAGCCAGGACCAGCAAGGCAAGAGGCACCGATAGATGCCGTTTTTCAACCCCACAAGCTCCCCAAGCAGAAACGCAAAACCGGGGCCTACCTCACGCCAGCGATCCGGGACCTAGGGGAACTCCTGTTCCCGGCCACGAACTGAGAGGGAAGGGCATCCACCACCTCCCTCACCTACAGAAACACCGGCTCACTTACCGGCAATGGGACGCAGATCCCAAAAACCAGCGGCTGACGGCAGGGATATAGGCGTGCTGCTGCAACGCCCGGTGCCGCCGCGCCCCGCTCCCATGCCCGCGGGTGACGAGCAGGAACTAGACCACACTCCCCACCCAGAGCAGGGGGGACCTGAGACCCCCCAGGCCACGAAGACATTGCTGATACAGCAGCCTGACTACCCTGACGACGCAGCACCAGCCACTAAGGGAGATTTCAAACTCCATAGGCGTTTAGCAGCTGACACTGCCCTCCTCAAGACAGAGGTACAAATGGTCACAGACCGGGTAACAGCCGCAGAACAAGATGTGGGGAGGTTAAAACACACCTGACAACATTGGATGAACAGGTACAAACTATACAACACCACCAAAAACTTATGGCACTCAAAATGGCGACCATAGAGGACAGACAAAGGCGAACACACATCAAAATTAGAGGAATCCCAAATACAATCACAGCAGAAGAACTGCCTCATTACGTAAGGCGCCTCCTGGCCAGCATACTCCCCCACGCAGCTGCAAAGAAAATCGCCATAGACGGAATCTACCGGCTCCCGACTTACACTCACCTGAAATCACTGGCAGCACGAGATGTCATCTTAAGATGCATCACAGTTCAGGACAAGCTCCATATCATGGCAGCGCTTAAAGACCGAACGCCACTACCCTTCGAAGACACAGAGGTGACCTTCTACCAGGACTTATCTAGGGCCACACTACTGTGGCGCAAGTCATACAGACCAGCAGCAACACAGCTATGCGCTGCAGGTATAGCCTACAGGTGGGGAGCAGGGGGCTCCATGGAAGTTACCCACGCAGGGACAACACACGTCCTCACATCGCCTGAGGAAGCCTCCAAATATTTGAAAACCCTAGACTTGCCGAACCAGACCCCGAAACGCCAAGGAGAACACATAGAACACATGACCGCCTCTCCTAACACCCCGGGAACGAGTGGACTAAGGGTACAGGGCCCATGAATACTAACCGGTCGGCAAAACCCAAGATTTGATTAAGACGGACTGATATCCCACACCGTCCTTATCCCAACGAAGGAGAAAGCCTCCAACATTACACTAATGTTTCATGTTTATTATGCTTTTTACTATAATTTGTTTTTCTTTTCCTTTTGATTTGACTAATCCACTGACACTACCTGAGCCCTACTACCTCTTGGACTAGATACCACAGAAGACGCCCAACAGGACACATAGTCCACAAAATCATACATCTCCTGCCCCCCCCGCCACCCCCATGGTTAGGGGTCTCTTACCTCAATGCAGAGGCAGAGCAACACACCCCAGCACTGCCCAAAGCCCTGCCACACCAGAACCTATCATAACGCCCATGCATCCGTCTTACTACACTCACAGCAGAATAGATACAAGCATGGGAGCCTAAAAAACACCCACGATGCCCCTCCTGAGAGCATACGACTACCCAGACACACCGCTGACACAAGCCATTGTAGGGCCTTTAAACTACCACGCCTACCCAGCATGTACGTCACACCACACCCAGCTAGTCCCACGGTAGACTGCAACGTATCACACAGACTACATGACCGAATACCACACACAGCTAGACCAACTTCACTGTGACTAACTTATCATTCTAAACATGTTATATCTAAGCTTGTTACCACTGAAATGGCAGCACATGCTTGTTTGAAAAGATATGCACAACAAAATAAAGAATGTAAAAAAAAATTAAAAAATTATCATATTTACTAATACATTGTACTGAATTGAAAACCAAATTGTAAAACCTAACTGTGCATTTATCCAAGATAAAGAATTTTACCTGGTCAAATTTTTCCCCACAATCTTGCAATTCATTTTTAATTAAATTCAATTAATTGTACTGATTGTGTTTTCAAATAGTAGATTGTATTGACAGAATAATCTGTAATTAGTATATAACTATAACAAGGGTGGATGAAGACAAATGGGGAAATGTTAGAGAGAAGTTGATTATTATGACACTTCTTCGTAGGCTTTCTTAAATCGGGGAAAGCCCAAATATCTGTGAAAGAGAATTCCATAATAATGGCGCAGCCCTAGAGAAGCCTTGATTCCGGGAATTGGCAGTATGTGCGTTTGAACCAATGAGGGATGTAATCATTGTTTAGTGCTTTGCATGTAAAGACTATGGTTTTGAATTGAACCTGGGAATGTTTTGGGTGGGAGGTTGTGTTGACGAGTATAGCAGAAGGATTCATTAAGGATTGTAATGCAGTAGCCTGAAGTTGAGTAAGACCATTGAGGAGTGAGTTGCATTAGTGAAGACTGGAGATGATAAGAGCTTGTATAAGCATTTTGGATGTCAAGAAAGTTAGGAAAGAATGGATATGAGCTATATTTTAAAGTTGGGCTGATACACTATTGACCTGAAAACACTACAGTGGAGAATGAGTTCTTGAAGGAGGAAAGATAAAAGGTTCTACTTTTAAGAGATTACATTTTGGAAATTAAGGATCCAGACAATTAGAGATGGAGGAGAGACAGCTGGTGACACAAATAAGGAGGGAGGACTGATAAAAACTATAATTACTAAAGTGGTATAAAGATCAAAACTTTGATCAAGGTCATTGAGGTAATGCAAATTGCTAACAGAATTGGGTCTGGAATGGAGAATTTAGGAACACCATGAAAAAAGAGGTAGTGAAGAGGATGATGTACCAGAATGAGAGACACTATAAGAGAGTTGTGAAAGGTAAGTTGAATGAGACAGTTCTGGTGTTATTTTCTTGGGTTCAGGTCACATAGTACTTTCAGCGTTCTTTACGTGGCTCGATAAGCAATACTGTCTTGGCAATCTGTCCTCCCATACTTTTTCATGCGTTATGATTGCTGAGCCACACAAGCTATTACCAATGGAATTAGATGTTAAAAAGAATGGTTTGAATGTCTGCTTTGGAAAATAAAAATTGGCTTGCATACTTTTTGGGAATTTATTTATTTTTTGCTCTACTTTATGATAAGCTATTTAAGGTCAACTATTTTGAAAGGGATAATTTGTCATAAAAACATTTGTTGGGCTATTTTATTATGTGTTTTTTTTCACCGCTGTGAAATATTTTCTTGACCACTACAGTTTGAAAAGGATTACAGTAAAGAAGTAGTGGCCTTTGGGCTTGGCAACCCAAGGACCTGCCGGTGGCTTAAGACAATGACATTACCCAAGTTAAATGTGAGTTTATGACGGCTTTTGCTCCCTCAGGCTTGCAGCTGGTGAGTAAATTATAATGTGGCTGGAATGTTAAGTGAGTACATTGCTTAATGAATCTGTGGTCAGTTCACTTTCCCAAATTACTACTGTTTATCTCATCATTTGGGCGTAGTGTTGTGGCGTTGTGGCTGTATATGGCATGACCATAAGCAGTAGAAGTCTAGTTGAAATTCTAAGGAATTTATGCTTCCACTCATAGAAATTATATGATGATTATTATTATTTTTAAACCCCAGTAACGTCATGGAAACTGGCATAGAAGTAGCATCATCATACAGGTGGTGGTCCAGCTCGAGCATAGTTTCATGACAAATAACTCTACTGTGTTTATTGCATTATAGTTCTGTAACTGAATGGGATATTCTGGGAAATGTATTTATGATTACAAGATGAAATATACTATGATCATGAATTTTATGATATAACCATCATGTTATAATTTTTTTGCAAATAGCTGTTCTTTTGTTTTCACATAATTAATATACATCCAATGTGCACTAGGTATACAGTGCACATATTGAAAACGCCAATGGTGTCACGGCAAAAACGTAAAAATTCGGACTGATACAGTGCTGCCTATGTAAATAATATAGATGCTCGAAAAATAGACGGTTTAAATCACAACACGTGTTAGCTGTCATCAAAGACGATGAACAGGGCTGGTCCTGTTGGTCATGTTTACAATTAGAAAATATTTGAACAAAAAGAATTGTGAATAAAGTAAAAAAACGCCATGCATTCATGTTTATACTATGATATACATTGATCTATATCTGTTGGGAAAAACATAGCTGTGGATGAACTGCAGCTCAGGTATATTTAACATATTGTTTAAGAGGATGTAAAAGCACTGCCCTACATCATATGTGCTCCATAGCTCTGCCTCATTCGATTTATCTTGCAGCCAGACTGCATTTAGAATTCCTGGTCGTCAGCTCGTGGGCTTTGTAGGAGAAGGACAGCTCTTGGTTTGTTTGCGGATGTATATCACTGCATCATTGCCCTTTGGTTCTACAGAGCGTGCTCTAGCTATTAATAACAGGATTTTTCTTTTTTCTTTGTCTGGCAAATGGCACCTACACAGTGTTTCAGAAACACCTATGCTTTTTAGTGAGGTGCTCGTGGCAAATTACACATAGAGATAACGTATTTCCTTTGCTTGCTCTTTTAATCTTTGCATAGCTGGGTTGTAGCAAAATGTTGCAGTGACTATGATTTAATGGCATTATTCCCCACAAAATAGTCAACTAAAGTAATTATTTTAATGAAAACTGATTACGGTAACCTTTTTTAGTGGCGCACCTAACAATTCTGGTCTGTTACCGAATGCCGATGATGAATGACAAGAAGATGTTGATTCATTAAGGCTTGTGATAGTTTTTAATTGAAATATAATAATTGGGGTTTATTTGCTAATTAGTGAGTTGTGGTGACTTGATGATTGATCTATAAAATTAAAACCGGTGAGAAGCAATCTGAGCTATTGTGTCCCACATTTTTAACCTGGTGGTCAGTTTTCCACAACACATATTGGGATGGATTCAATAATCAATAATTGTTGAGAATTAAAAAAATTAAACCAAAATATCTTGACTAGAAAATATTTTTGTTGGGCATTAAATTTGCAATTCCACTGACAATTATCTGTCATTTCAGTTTAGTGAAATAATTTGTAGTGTTGTTAATACGTTTTAGCATATTTTGGAGACAGAGATAAGCTGGCAATTTTTCATGCACACTTTTGAGTAAAAAATTTAGATTTTGAACTTTACTTTATAAACTGGGTTATTCAAGAACAAGGGGTTACAAAAAAATCCTTCTTGACTTCACAATGACAATCAGATTTCTCCTTGGACCAACATGCATATGAATTATATCCTTGAATATACTGTTTTTTTTTATTTTATTAAAAAACTAAACTAAACTAAACTAAACATTTAGGACCTTTGAAAATATCAACATAATCCAGATAACCCTTTTAAAAAGAGAATTTCACATCTTTATTGTTTTTGCTATAAAGAACCCATTTGCGTATAAGATACTTTTTACAATTCTTACATATGATAAAATGGATCAAATTTGTATTAAGCTTTTATTTTTTGTAACAAGCCCGCTTTACAGAAGACCTGTTCCATGTGTAGGCAATTAACATGCGATGTCCATCTTATATAAAAATCCAGTTCCGATGTATAATACTGTATGTGCCCTAGGAGATAATAATAATACTATTGATAATAATAGTAACAACATTTTACTCAAGAATTTTAATAACATTTTACCCATGAATTTTTCTTGACTTCATGCTGTGCTTATACAATTCTAAATATGGCAATACAAACCTTGGTCTATTTTTCATCTTGGTTTGCATTGTGGTTTTAAAGGACACAATCTGATTTAAACCCTCGAATTTATATTAGAATGTTATATGTTAGACATTTGTTTTACCAATTGTTCTAGAAACAGTTTCTTGGATGAAGAAACAATTGTGTGTGCCAGAGTAAATTAGAATGCTTTGTCTATATGAATTATGGCATTGGAGAGGAAGAAAGGGATACCTATGAATACACCAGAGATGCAGCTAAGTGGATTTCATTAGCTGGTGTGCTACAGGGCTTCCCTACAAGTTGAAATATGAAGCTGGGCTTTCTTCTTTCATTCCCAGGAGGTACAAAAGGTGTATCAGACTCTAAGAATGACCTGTATAAAGATTTATAGTTCACATCCTTTGGAGTTCTGATGAGTTATTTATTATACTGATGGGTGGTCCTTAGCATATCTTATTTCAAGAAATTGTCTTCGTTGTCATCACTTTTCTAATGGTGCATGCAGATCGTGATAGGTAAAAGTAACGTGTAAACATCAGGTTAGTTTTTATTTGGAACTATTGAAATATATTAAATGAAATGCCATTGTGTAATTTGATCCAACATGAAACAGATTTGAACTTATAAATGGCTGATGCTATAAACCCTGTAGCTATTCACACCTGGATCTCCGGGTTTAGTTTCAAGAGGCTTTAGGTATGATGACTAAATATTGTGCCTTTGAGATAATGCCTTTGAGATAATGTTACTTGGCACACTGGACATTTTTATACACTTATACTTTGCACCAATACTACTGTTCTTGGATAGCACTGACAACAAGAGACACAGTGAGATGGAAAGACTCATATGAAGTACCCGTGCTAACAAATCCAGTACGAGATGGAGAGGTACTGTACTGAAAAGAAAAATGGCAGCTCAGTATTTAAATAAAGGAAACTTTTTGCAGACTCAGGTTGCTTAGAGGGAAAGAGGGTGAATAACGGGTGTAAAAGGGGTGCTGAGATGGGGAAACAATGCTGCAAAGTGAGCGAGTGGTGGCTGAGATAACAAAAAGATGATATAATACATGGAAGTGGGATAAAGGGATCTTGGGGGAGTGTAGGATGGATATACAAGCAGAAACTTGCCCAAGACCCCATTTACATTAGAGATTGTTCTGTTATCAGATACATACATACCACTCAGTGCTACTGGCTGTTACAATGTATTTACACAGATATTATAACTTAGAAGAAAAAAGGAGCCTTTCAAATGCCACGTTATAGCTGTAAAAGTAAAAACACATAGCTCTATTAATCTTCATTAAAGGGTGATAATGAACCCAATACTTTTGTTCAGTCCTCTGAGTAACTTAAAATGCAACCTTTATGTTCAAAACATTTCCATTCTCTGCAGTCAAAACAACCAGTTTACCTTCTTGATCACAATCACAATCTGAAATATTCCTGATGAGAACATTATTCTTTTGTAAAAGATCATTTACTTTTCATGCGGACACAGCTATTCTATAGAAGGTGTACTAAAAAACGCAAAACTGCTTCACTATAAATTTTACCAATTTACAACAAAGAGATTATATTTTAAAGGAACACTATAATTACCATGGCAAGCACAGTGCAAAGGTTCAGCCTTTTTGGTTTGAGCAGAGCTCAGCACAAGAGAAGAAGCAAATTTTAAGGATTCCGACTTTAAATTTAATGTTGTCCATATTGTCCTCTTTCAGGAATTGAAAATGGCAGTACAAGAAGATTCCAGCCGAAAACATCAAAAAGAATTAAAACAAATAAAACAAATAATTAGCGTGAATCCTCTTCAACTAAAATGCATTTTGCCTGTGGCTTCCTTAGTTGATCATCATCCAACTGAGGATGCCACAGGTGAAACTGCCATTTTGAGTTTCTGAAAGACAGGGCGATTTTAATTTGGGATCCTTAGGCTGTGAACAGGTTTTTCATCCAGGCATCTTATGTTTTAAAGAAAGTAAAATTCAGCACAATTGGCTTCTTTCTCAATTTATTACCTTGAGGTGCTGCCAGATAAAGAAGAATAGAGCCAATATTGAGAGATCTTTATGTAAGTTGGATCGTTTACCACACATCTGATTCATACCACATTTACAAGCAATGTTACACAATTGTATTAATGACACGGAGGCTCCTATTATGCAATCTCTTTCTTTATTTTCCCTCTGTCATGTTACATGATACTGTTTTATTATAATGTACTGTTTCTTTAATGTTCATCTTAAGTTTGTCTCTTGGGCCACTCCATAGTTTGCATGCTGCTTCAGATACTCCCCTCCCCCTCTCCTTTTCTAGTGTATTCTATGCTGTACATCTATATGTGACTTGTGATATCTCTCCTACCTGTATGGAAGAATCGTTCTTTTACCTGTTGTGACTGCACATTCTACAGATCATACAACGAATAAACATCGTCAGATCTTCTTACATGTGAGTTGTGACTGAGTAAACTATCTGGGAAGGTGATTTGGTATGGATAATCTCATCAGGGCAATGAGCGCCATGTGCTCCTGAAAAACCACATTCATAGCCTTTGCAGCCGTCCCAGAATACCCTCAGCAGAAAAATGAGAGAAAAAATATTTGAACTCAAATAAATGTATACACATAACAAAAAATACATAGAAACAGGGCAGATACTCATGAAGTAGTTCAGGCTATAAAAGGCATATTCCCAAGGATCTCTTCCTCTTTCTTTGCTGCTCCCTCAGAACAGCTAAGTACTATCTATGTATTTCTGCTCATTGTCTCATATTGGGCATTTATTTAGATGTGTACACGATTTACTGTGTGTGGTTCTCCTTCCCTGGGGTGCACCCTCCCTCCTGCATATTCTTTCCCCTGTGAGGCTAAGCCGCGGATCTCCAGACCTCTGTGGACCCAGCTCAGTCGTTTGACATTCCCTATATCCCCCTCCTTTTCTCCTTGCGCGGCGGGCCGCTGCTCGTGACCTGTCAGTTCATTGGGAGTGTTACTCTTCTAGCTGTGCAGCGGTCGGATTGGGTGTTCATTGCCGCTGCACAGCCTGGTCTGGCCACTCGAGCGAGCCCTACTGTGGTGTCTCCCTCGCTGACGGCTCCCTCTGTTTCCCTGGTGCACTCCACGGTGTCTATATAGATTCAGGTTATGTTATATTTTTCTTTTTCTGGGCTATCATTACCTGTTTTATCTAAGCTGTAGAGTCCTTTGTGTGCATATATACTCCAGCTGTCATGGGTTACACTTATTGGGTCCATATCACCTCTAGTACAGGGTTACAGATTGGCTGGTGCCCATGGGTCTAAGGGTGTTACAACGCACTGCCATTTTTGCCTGACTGTGCAATTTGATATACGCCTGTGTGCATTTATTCATACTGCAAGTATGCAGACTTGTGGGGACGGGGCTGATGGACCTTTGTTCACCCCTACCACTCCTCCCCTACTATCCCACTGAATGAGGGATTTATGCCTTCAGAAGAATTCCAGGCCCTTCTGGATTCCACTATGGCAGGCTCCATTCAGTGGGCTCTGGCATCAGCCATGGGGGCTATGTCCTCCTCCATATCGCAGATTCTAGCTCGGGCTTATTGCAGACTTTAGCTCTAGACTAGGCACATCTCGCCTCACTCTCAGACTCAGGTCAGACCTGCAGACCTGCAGAGATTGACCCGCATGTGGTGGTCCCCACTGCGCAAAAGAGCCACTGGCCGGGCAAAATCGGCCAGGAAACGGGTGAGTGCCTGGGATGATGGGTCGGATAGCGACCAGAGTGATTAATCAGGGTCGGAGGACCCCGATTACGCTTCCTACGAGGAGGTTGACTCTGATATAGAAGAGTCACGGGACGTGTCACCATTCCTGGGCGGTGCCCTAGTGTCTCAGGGAGCTGGCGCTCTGTCAGCGGGTGGATGTGGATCTACGGTATCCGCAGGGTACTCCCCTGCTCGATCTGGATGATTTGTCACACCCACTTTCGGAGGAGTTGGAGCCTTCCTAGCACATCACCAAATATTTGGCGCTTTGCATGCGCTCACCCCTTTCCAAAGACCTTGTTCGTCTCGCAGTTCCATAGGAAGCTCATCGGGACAACACACTTATGGTGAGTAATATAAATCTCCATTCTTCCCTCTTGGGCATAGGGGGCAGGTTGGCACTCTTTATACAAGCATGAGATTTACTGACTTCAGATGCATGGGTTCTACAAACGGTCAAGGGATTTCGCTTAGACCTGATTTCCCCACCCTTTCAGGTTCATTCCCCTTGAGAACCGTCCTTGCCCAGGGCACAATCAGAATTGATCTTTACAGAGATATTGGACTTATTTGTAAAAAATGCAATTCAAAAGGTTCCATACGAATCCAAAGGATTCACAAGTATTCCTTTCCTGGTACCCAAGAAAGGCGGTGGAGTATGCCCTGAACGTCTTTCTCAGGTATCAACACTTCAAAATGGAGGGCATTCACTGTCTCTGGGTCCTCCTCCTGCCATCGGACTGAATGGCCAAACTAGATTGGAAAGATGCCTCTCTGATTGTACCCATAGCGGAAGACCACAGAGACCTGCTTCATTTTACCTGGCATGGAAAGAGGTGGAGATTTACATGTGTGCCATTTGGGCTTTCTTCAGCTCCTTGGTGATTCATCAAACTAATAAAGCCAGTAGTGTCCTTTCTCCGGGAGAGAGGAGTTTGTTTGCTTATACATCCTCATCATGTCTATATCGTCCGATCGACTTTGATCCCACGTAAGATGGATGATTCAACTACTACAGAATCTGGGTTTTCTCATTGATTGGGAGAAATCCATCCTGATTCCGACACAGACAATAGAATTCCTGGGATTCGAGGTGGACTCAATAAAATAGTTCCTTGTCCCTCCCAGATACAAAAAGTTAGTGAGAGTGATAGGCCTACTCGCCTCCTCCATCCAGGTAATATTTCCAGGACCACTTCACTACCGGGCACTTCAACGTCTGAAAGGATCTTATCTGAGGTCAGGCCATTTCTATGAGTTGCGCCTCATCCTGGACGAGGAATCTCGGAAACAATTAAAATGGTGGCTTCTACATATGGAGGCATGGAATGGACGAGCGATATTTGAATCCGCACCCGATGTGGTAATAGAATCAGACGCCAACTTACACGGCTGGGGAGAGCGTTGCGGGAATATCTCCAACGGAGGCAGATGGTTGGTAGAGGAAACATCAGGCCAAATCAAGGAGCTGGAATTGTTGGCAGGATCATTTGCGATTTGCAGCCTCACACCCAACCAGGCAAAGTGCTGCATACTACTCAGGATGGACAATGTTTCAGCGGTGAGGTACATCAATCACCTAGGGTGAACAAACTCAAAACAAAGTTGTTAGCAAACTTGGCGAAGGACTTTTGGCAATTCTGCCGTCACAAGACCATGTCAGTCATTGCCAAGCACATTCCAGGATTGGACAACTCACAGACGGACTGCAATTCCAGGTACTTTCGAGATGCCGGGGATTGGCACTTACACAACTTGATTTTCCAGAAGATCTAAGAGGCGCAACTCATAGAGATGAGGCGCAACTCATAGAAATTGTGGGGACCTCTGGACATCAACCTGTTTGCATCCAGACTATATTATCAACTACCCCACTGGATCCGACCGCCTTGACTATGGATGCATTCCTTCAGAATTGGCCACCCACACTTCACTACTCATTTCCCCCCTTCAATCTGATATCTCGAACCCTGGCTTATCTATTCAGACACCAATGCTCTCTAGCAATTGTTACTGTGGAAGTCTCAGCCCTGGTTTCCCCGGCTCCTAGAGATGTACCCTTACCTTGTGTCACTCTACCCCACTCCCTCTAGCAAGCTCATTAAGCAGGGCTCTCAAACCCTCTGTTCCTATGCATTTAATTTGTCTGGTTACAATTACGTGTTTTGTTAGTCCACCCATTGTATGGTGCTGCAGAATATGTTCGCGCTTTATAAATAATAATAATATACTTATAGGATAAAAAGGATATTCTTAAAATCGGTTCATCCCTATTCACTCCTCGATCACACACTGCAGGACACTCATGCAGAAACAATCACTGTCCCAGAGTATTTAGCCATTTTGAAGAATTGTGATAGACCCAACTAAAGAAATCATCATTGAAAATGAGCACTATATAAAAACTGATAATCATTGTGATGGATCCAACAGAAGAAATCATCATTGGATATGAGCACTGTAAAAAACTGATTATTAAAATAAATACATACCCTCTGTCAAGATAGTTAAGGCATTTCAACAGAAAATACACCTCAATGTAAATCTAGAAGCCAAGGTTAGGAGAAAGATGAAGATTTGCTTAGAAAAGGTGTTCACAAAAGGTGATGTGATCACAGGAAAACAATCCATCTAGCTGTGCAGATCACACATACATTGATGTATGTGGGTTCTAGCAATTAGATTGGGCATAGCAAATACTTGAAATGTTTGAAGAGAGATTTGTTATCTCCCCAATCTCAGACAGGATAGTGTGTGTGTTTCATCTTCCCAGTCATTTCTAAGGTCATGTTCTATACTGTGCTTAAGACAAATGTTATCTGTGAATACATACCTTGTAATTGATTGATGTGTATGTGATGAGAACATTTTGCTGTCCTGCACACAATTAGTTGGGATGATCTCTTATAGTCCACATATTCTGTGTGTGAATGGGAACAGCAGTGGCGAGAAAAAAAATGCAGAGCATCGCAATCGCTGTTCCTATGAGTGAGTATGAGTGTGAGATGAGGCCTGAAGAACAGAGATGGAGATAGAAAAGGTATATGAAGGTATTTACAGCCAGAAGGAGAGGAGAGGGGACAGGTAGAGTAGCAATGTGTTGAAAAGTTTGGCAACCAAATTCTATCACCCAAAATAGTAATAACTGTGTACATGAAATATCGGTCAGAAACATTAAATGACAATGATAAAAACTGCATGCACAGAAAATGACAGTGGCAAACTACAGGTATATTTGGAAACAATTCTATAGTAACACGTGCGAATATAGTAGCAATGTAAGAATAAATGAGGTGAAGTGTCTTCCAAGCTTCAGTCGATACCTTGGCGTTGTGGGAGTTACTGCAGGATGTTAATGCAGAGCATCACAATCGCTGTTCCTATGAGTGAGAATGAGTGTCAGAGGAGGCCTTGGCGTTGTAGGAGTTACTGCAGGATGTTAATGCAGTATTGGATACTTCCCAGAAATTTTCAAAGATACTTGGAAATCTACTGATATACCATATATATATATGTGTGTGTTAACGTAAATATTACAACAACAACAACAACAAAGTTATAATGATATTTGCTACAAACTAAAGGTCATGTCACAACTTGTTTAAAAAAAATGGGAAAACATGGGAAAACAAATACATATAACATAGAGAAATATAACATCAAACATCAAAGAACAAAATTTTTATTGAAACAACTCTATATAAATGTAATTTGTGTTGGGTCCCATTCCGGTTACCAAAATGACCTAGGAAACCTTAAAAACTCATTGCATTTTTAAGAAGAAAGGGCCACATTATGCCACCCCTTGTACAATAACAAAATATTAAGCCTAAAAATTTTTTACAGAACCCTGAGAATGGTCAAAAATTATTAAAGGGAAACTCCAGTGCCAGGAAAACAATCCGTTTTCCTGGCACTGGAGGGTCCCTCTCCCTCCCACCCCCCAATCCCCAGTTGCTGAAGGGGTGAAAACCCCTTCAGTCACTTACCTCAGGCAGCGACATGTCCCACGTCGCTGCCTGCTCCTCCCCCGCCGCTCCACCTTCTTCCTCCGTCGGCCGGTGGGCGAGACTGATCCCGCCCACCGGCCGAGGAGACCTAATGCGCATGCGCGGCAATGAATTTCAATGCTTCCCTATGGGGAATAGAGCGACGCTGGAGGTCCTCACACAGCGTGAGGACGTCCAGCGACGCTCTAGCACAGATAATCTGTGCTATGATGCAGGAAGTGACCTCTGGTGGCTGTCTAGTAGACAGCCACTTGGGGAGGACGTAACCCTGCAAGGTAATTATTGCAGTTTATAAAAAACTGCAATAATTACACTTGCAGGGTTAAGGGTAGTGGGAGTTGGCACCCAGACCACTCCAATGAGCAGAAGTGGTCTGGGTGCCTGGAGTGTCCCTTTAAGATGGTGCCTTTTTACAGCAAGTGGCCTATGCTGATAAAACGTTGATCATGATTGTATTTAATAAAAACAAGTTCAGTCCAGTTTAGCATGTCTAAAAGGTGAACTTTTTTTTTATTATAGAAAAGCGATACAAGTGACTGAATTTATGTTTGTTGATAAATTCCACTGTCACTGGTGCATGTAATTAAGTAAATGAATAATGTTCATTAAGAGTACTGACATGCATTGCAATTAGGAAACCGACGGCAAGTTTATTTAGATGAAAAAGTTCTTTATGAAAAAAAAAAAAAACACATTTGATCTGATTTGCAGTAAGATTTAAGTGATAATTACTTACTATAAGCTATTTGGGGGCACCAGTATGTTTGTTAACTTTGTATGACAAAGCATAAACAAACCAATTAAAAATAACTAGAACTTAAATAACTGTGTATTTATTGCATTCATTCACTCTACAGTGAATTATTATCATATTGAAAAATATAGCAGAGTTGGTGGGCCAAGATGATATATTTAGGGCAATTTAACATGTAATATTTTAATTCATATTTAACGACACATTGTGGTATACCCACTAAATAATTGTATTGATGTGAAAATAAATTTCATTTGCATTTAGAAAACTATCTGCCCTAAAAAAGTGTAAACTTGTTTGATATAAGTGGGAAATCTGTGAAATCATCAGGATGTTTCTAAATTAATTGTATACTGTCACAACTAGTGATGCTCCCCCCTTCTACACAGCTTATTCATTACTTTTGGGAAGTCTAGCAAGGAACAATCAAAAAAAATCTTCTTAAAATATGTACTTTTTTTTTTCCAATGCAAATATTCGTGAAATATGTTTTTTTGGTTTTGTGTTTCAAGTCCTAGTTATTTAAAATATTTTAGTTAAAAGGATGGAATTTAATCTTTGCAGTATGTCTTCATTGCTTATTATGGAATACCCCACAGAGCTAATAAAAAAAAATATATATATATATATAATTTTTTAAATTACTGTTAAGTAGATATACCTCTAATGTATACATGCATGCATTTTTCATGAATGTATTAACTGGCGGTGTATCTTAAAAAAACTTTAGAAAGCTGATCTGATGCAGGGAGAGGCAGGCACACTCGAGTACAGCACACCTACCACATCCGTTAGCTCAGGGGAGCTAACGAAAGCAAGAGGCAAGCCTCCTTTGCTTTTTGATTGACAGCGGGAGGGTGGGGTTCATCTTAATGATGATAGTGCTGATTTCACATAGAAACTTGTACTTGTATAACGTGCCTTTAAAATGAGATACTCATCACCTTTATAGGTGTGAAGTGGCCTTTTAAATCAAGCAATCTGGACAGGTTAAACTGCTTATATAGAGGTCCTGTGGTTAAGTCTTCAGATATCAAATTCAGCTATTACCGGCATTATGTCTATCTAGAAACACTGTAGATGTTTGCATTCTGTCTCATGTAAAAAACACCTCCAGAGAATCCTGTCAACATTTGCATTCTTAGAGAAGAGTCACACCTCTCAGGACACTTGCGAATTGTATCTTTAGAATTTACAGTGTTGCGTTTCACTATTCCGTATGTAGAAAAATACAGATAAAAAAAATCTCGACTTCCATGTGTTTGTCTTCTGTAATCATTCTGGATATATCTAGAAAATTTACATTTGACAACCGTTATATCTCAGTAGCCACCTACATTAAGAGCAATATATCTCTTGAGCTGGTTAAAAAAAAAAAAAAAAGCTGAAACAACAAATTCATCTGGAGGTGTTAATAAGAAACAGAAGCATTAATTTATGATATTTTTGATGACTTGCAGAAATATTGTACGAACCTCTCTGTTTATCTGATATCATTTTAAGGATACAAAAAAAGGCCTGTGTCAGCAAACTGTTGCATCGTTATTTATGTATCTACACAAGATTTTTTACTTTTAACATCGTTACCATTGGTAAAAGGATTTCTCGAGGAAAATTATAAATCTGGCCTAGAAGTGCTATTTATTAGTGAAAGCTATTATAGCATTCCATCAAACTCACCTTTCACAACTTTAATTTTATTATTATATTTACTATATTAGTAAAAATATTATCCTATAGAGAGGAACGAATTTTCAAGGAAAAGTGCTAGAAAGGATACTGGAGTGTTAAAGACAGACACAAAAGTGGAGCATGCGGGATACAAAGAGACACAAGGGGATGTGGGTAAAGAGAGACACACAATGGGGATGAGGGAACTATTGAGATTCATAAGCAGGTTTTGTAAGATATAGAGAGACACATAAAAGGGTGAGTAGGCTTGCAAAATAATAATATTTTCTGGGAGGGTACTTACCGAATATTTCGCCATAATCGCCAAATACCATAGGGACTGGTCCCTTTCATCTACAATATTGATTGGGACACAATCAAAGAAACACATTAGAGGGTTGTTGGAAATGAATATAAAACTCATATATCACATTAACAATCATTGTGCAAAAAGTTTAGAATATTACGGTTGGAATTTGCAAAACTGGTGAGAAACAAGGGTAAGGATCAAACAAATGTAAAATCACAATATTTTGAAATGTACACAAACAAAAGAACCCCGACAATCCTTAACAACATGCTTGTACAGTGCAATTTGAATGTACCTACTATGCAATGACCTCCAAGAACATTTCTCTGTTAAATGACTTGTGTAAGGACACAAGATGCTGACTGAGCATCTTTTTAAACTAGATTCAAGGGCAGCTATGTCTCAAAAATAATGCGGTTCGATAGATTAAAATTAAAAATCACTATATATTATTGGTTATGCAAGATAAATATTGTTCATTTTCAGAATAATTGATTTATGCAGAGGCTGGATTTACATGTTACTATGCACAGACAATAGTGTTATGCCTAAATGCCCATAAATTAGACTTGTAAAATAATGAAAAATGTGCATTGAACAGATCTGGGAAATAGGTAGACCTTTAACTAAATTAAAATGAAGAATGAGTTGGGTGGAGCCAGTCTTAGGTTATGTCAACATGATCTTGCATCATCCATAAAAATGAATGTGTAGAAAAGTCATATTAAATATACAAAATATACAAAAAAAAATTTTCCTCACCCTCCTTCTTCAATTGTAATTCGAAGGGCGTGATATATCTCATCACCTGCCAATGCCAGGCGATGTACGTGGGAAAAACCTTCAGACCATTTAAGAAACGCATCTTAGAACACATAAACTCAGTTAAAACAACTAGAAACATAGAAACATCTGTCTCCAGGCATGTAAAAACAGTTCACAATGGAGACATCAATGCCCTCAAATTCCAAGGCATAGAATTAATCAAACAGGACCAGAGGAAAGGCAATTGGGACCAACGTCTAAAAAGACGAGAATGTTATTGGATCTATCGCCTAAAAACTCTGTCTCCTAAAGGTCTTAATGAGGGCTTTTCATACTCCCCCTTTATCTAGAAGTCTCTTCAGACAAATACTTATTTATCTTGTATATTTGTAAATAGCCTATTTCATCTATCTTATTATAATTTTTATTTATTATAATATATATATATTTTTTGATCAATTCACGGGATTTTTGGTTAATATTTTTTTCATACACCACTGTATTATGATTTGAACTGTGGGACATTATCTTGTCCCTTATTTACCGTCCATCCCCTCCCCTTTTGCCTCCCTCCCCATCTTATCAATACCATTCTATATTATGGTTCCTTTTTTAATGCATTATGGATCCTTCACTGACGAACTAAGGGAGATTCCCCCTATAAATCATCATTTTCACATCCCAGTGACTGCTCTATATACACCATTTATAAGATTATGAAAGGACACTCCATAATCTAAAAACATACATAATTAATTGTATTATATGGTATGTCTCCATCTTCCATACAACACATTTAGGATGCAGTGATGATATTGTATTCTTGGGGGATAACTGCTGATCGCCATATATTCGAATGGTTTACCAGTAAGAATCAAACTTGAATTAGATTAATCTTCCAATCGGTAATGCACTAGTGCACCGATATCATTAAGCTATCCCCACTGAGCGAGGGATGTGTGCCAATCAATTGACGTAGCAGCCGATGAGTCCTCACCCACATTATGCTCACGTCAATTTCACGTCACTGATGACGAATACACTACCTTCTTTGTGATTGGCCACTATACATTTAAATACCGGGGGGGTTCTGGCGGCAACTTTCACCCCTGACGAAGGAGTTTTCAGACTCCGAAACGCGCGTCGGGTTAAGACGGGGGGTATTCCCACTCACTGCACTTTGCCTCTCACCGTGCACCACTCAATATGCACCAAGGGAAACCCCTCTTTGCACATTTTTTTCGTTATGTTTGATTTCTGTTAACTTTTCCTTTTGATCATTTATTTTTTGTTTGGAGTCCGATACCACGGATAGGAACAGTATCTAGTTTAGCCATTTAGCGTTAGAACACCCACGAAGGTGTTTATTAGCAGAAGCTAAGGGAATTGAAGCAGTTTAGCGATTGACTTGTGTTACTAAAGAGAGACTTTCTCTCGCTATACCTTATTACTATCACTGCCTGTGTTTGTCAGTAGACATCTTCCCTCTAACTCTACTAATGTGCATTAGTATTGGTCAAACGGTTTTTCTCTTTCTTCTTCTCCCTATTGATAATTGTGCCTCTCATTATTTACATGTATAGACTGCACGACTTATATATTTCTAAGGGACTACATTAGAAGTAAAGGGAATCCCAGCAGTCTAGCGATCTAATTGTGTTATTTTAAGAGAATTTTCTCTGTATAATTTACCTTCATCGCTACCTGTGTTTGTCAGTAGACATTTTCTTTCTTTTTCTTACTACTGTGCATCAGTATTGGCTAAACTTTTTTTCTCTTTTCCCTCCCTATTGAATATTGTGCCTCTCATTGCCACATGCATAGACTGCACGAGTTTATATCTCTAAGGGACAATACTGTCTAGGGGTTTACTGTCGCATATTTCCCTGGGAATAGCAATCTGAACCAATTATTCATTTGCATTCCAGGGATCATTTCTCTAATCATTTATAGGAGATAGAAGTAATTGTGGATACATAGTGACAAGTGTATCTCTCTCTATAAGCAGTTAATAAAGTTTCATTGTAATACTGTTGATTTTGAGATACTTTTCTTGCACTGTATCCACTATTTCTAGTACCATTTATTGCTGGTCTTCCCTATTTTTGTTCCCCTAGTTCGCTCCTATCCACTGGACTCCTAATCTCTAGATAGATTAGGCTTATATCAATACTGATCTGTCATCCTACCAGCTTGCTGGGTAGTCTCTCGTTTTTTCAGGGGGCACTACCACAGCATTCAGTGCGTTTTCTTTATTATATTAAATATACAGTATATTAAATATATGGAACACGGCATAATGTCTGAAATTAAACCTACAACGCCATGTTTTCTAGGTGTTAGGAAAGGTTAGGATCCTTAGCAAATATAAGTTAACATCTAAAAAAGACACAGTGGGAGTGAGAGTATGGCATATTGCCGGAACCTTCCACTTTTCGAGTACAAAATAAATAAAAATCACTGTTTAGTAGATATTCACTCAATGAAAACGTGCATGCATCTAATTATGCATTTTTTCATTGAGGGTATAAATCGAAACACTGGTTGCAAAAGTTGCAGTTCCCTTGTCTGCTGCCTTTGCCAGCTCTCCCCTGTCCAATCACAGACTTACCAATGATGCTCAATGAGAAGTCTTTGCAAGGCAGGTGCTCTAAATAATTGCTGCATCTTGAGTTTAGCTCCACTGCGCTAAGCAACCAGGAAGTGACAGGATCACTGTCTGATTGACAAGCAGGTGGGTGAAACCAGGTTTGCTTATACATGTTTCGCTTTCTACTGAAATCTGCACCATTTGCAAGATGAAAAAAAGAGGGCACACTCTTTACACATTTCTGCAAACTAAGTGATTTAGGGGTCCGGAGTGTGCCTTTAACGCTTAGATTATAAATAGCAAAAAAACAGAACTAAATTAGAAATTACAGGCCAATTCCACGCCAGAAATACAAAAAAAAAAAAAAAAAACTTTGAGGGAAAAATCAAAAAATCAAAATCATGGTGAAATCTGCATTAGGGATTGCAGAAAGACAAAAATCAGGATCAAAATGTAAGCTGAGTCAAAACTCTGGAAAAAGAAAATCCTATAGAACTGCTAAGAGTGCACTTATGGACCTAGAACCACAAAAGAGTGCTAATCCCATGTACTAGTTCAAATGGGATCAGTCCATGACATCCTAACACTATGTCAGCTGTGCATGCACACTTGCATAAACAAATCATGCTTGGACATTGATATGAAAAAGGTATAAAAGCAAACCTGCGTCATTTTAGGAGTGACCAGTATTAGAATGACATGGACGTGTTGTGTGGTACAACTGGCTCAGGAGCATCATTCCTGGTGGGCAAAAACTACCACAACAAAAGGACATAGTCTTAAATAAGAGGGGCAAAGGTTTAAAAATATCATCAGGAAGTATTACTTTACCGAGAGGGTAGTGGATGCATGGAATAGCCTTCCAGCTGAAGTGGCAGAGGTTAACACAGTAAAGGAGTTTAAGCATGCGTGGCATAGGCATAAGGCCAGGGACTAATGAAAGTATTTAGACAATTGGGCAGACTAGATGGGCCGAGTGGTTATTATCTGCCGTCACATTCTATGTTTCTATGTATTCTTATAATAGGCAGGAGAATGAATACCTATGTTATCTAAACATACCAGCAGTTTTTGTGTCCTAAATGCACTTTGACATGTGAGTGTTAAGATAATATCATCTGCCCTCATCTAATGAAATACAATAGCATTAAATGTAGACTATGTTGTAAGAATCTAAAAAACTGATACTACAGTTAAAACGAACTACCAGGCAACTACCTAACTATTTACGCAGAAACAAAGAATATGAGAACTCTGAGATTGGGCAAACATTTAGAAAACTCAATTGCTTCCCTATGGTTTACTCCCACTAAGGTGCACCAAGGTCTCAAAAAAAGAGAAAAGAAGAGAAGAACCTATACCAATTGCATGTCATACCCATTAGTGCTGCCCAGATCTAATATGCTAGCATATGATCATTTCAGCCTTTTTTGGGCCTCGTAAGTGACGTGCAGCTGACATCCATATAGGCAAAGTGGCAATGAAATATTGTGAAAATATCTAATTTGGTTAATGCACCAGCTGTAGAATGTGTTCAAACCACAAGGTTGCATGTTCTGTTCCTAGCAGAGTCAACTTCCCTTCTTTTGATGTTGATAAAAGACATGCCGTTGAGCGTTATAATATTTCTATCTCAGGATATATTTGAAAATGAGAGAAAATATCTCTTTGTAAACGTATATGAGCAGTAGATCCATTTCTGTTTTAAATTCCGCATTGATCAATAATTACAAAAAATAAAAAATAAAGATTTATTTTGTGCCATCTGATTTACACCATTTTCCATTAAAAGCCTATCGGGGAAAGAAAAGCACTTCATGTCAAACTGAACTTTCTTTCGATTAAACTACCTAAATTACTTCAGTGAGTTGTAAGCACAGAAGTGGTTGATGATAAATTGCTTTTGCATACATGCACTTTTCTTGTTGCAACATTATTCTGCTAAAAAATAAATTAGGAGAAAGGTGAACTCTCATAGGAAGAAAAATGGAAGTCCAGAATGCTTCAATTTGTAATGACGTTTTGTAAATGTTGCATACATAGACTGAATAGCCTTTTTAAGTGGGATCTCGGTAGTGTATCTGAAAATAGATTGTCTCTGTAGACCGTTTCTTAATGACTATAGGTAATTGTAATGTTATTTCTTTCCAACACTGTAGTATTAATTGTAAATGATTAAACCAATCTATGAAAAATGCAATTATAATTTTCTTATAATTTATAACCCAAGTGCATTTTTATCAAACAGTTTTTGTTGCCAACCTGGGAAGCCCTGGAGTGTGGAAAAACATACACAGGATTTAGTAAATTTGTATCCAGTGGCTTTAATTGGATTGTATTAGTTTGTGCTAGAACTGTTTTACATCACTTCTTTTGGTAATTGGAGTTTGGAAAATCTGAAAAATGAATCTTCATTTGCAGGTTGTGATATATTTATAAAAAAGGTTAATTCTTTTGGCTACTAGTCTGAATCAGTATTATGCAGATAAAGGACACTCCAGACACCCACACATGTGGATCAATGTGTGCGTTAGGTTGCAGTTAGTTATTCTTGATGCTTTTAAAGTTAACCCATGATGCATTGCATGCGGGATAAACGTTCCAACTTGGAGATTAAGCGTGTTATTCGCTAAAGTGAGAATTTCAAATTTAAGGCCACAGGAGCCAAACTGGAAGCATAGGTGACTTAGAGAATTTTCCAGTTCGGATATTTCGACCTTAAATTTGAAATTCACTTTGAATGCACCTTGAATTCTCCCTTTAGTGTCAATAACCCTGTAAGTGAGTATTCTGATTGGCTGAACCATTTCTTACTTTGATGAGAGGCTGAGCTAATTGCACAAGCAGCAAAGGCTTCAAATGTGTGCATTTCATGCTTTATGTATTAATTTTGCAGGAGCAAGGTATAGCTGTGGCCAGAGCGTGACACACCTGTGCCACCTCAATTAGGTCTTTGGCTTAACACCCACTATTATGGACAAATTACACTCACAGACTCATGGCCTCCCAGAGTAACCTCTACCTCACATACCTGTCTCTTGCTCCCCCCTAAAGGGCAGCACTCTACTCTCTCCTCCAGTTCTGCTTCACTCCCACCTTATTTGATTGATATTTCCTGTCCTAATGTGCTTTAGAATCAAATAATAAACTGAATACCGCACTCAGAATAATGCAAAAAAATTTAGTGTATTTTTGAATTTGTTCAAAAGGACATCTAAACACAGGTTACCATTACAAATAGAAGGGGAAAGCCACTGGGCTACTATATACACTCATAAAGCCCATAAATAACCCAGTCTACTCCTATAATACATAATATACAAGAACAGATAAGTAGAAATTCATGGGAAGACATACATCTGTAACTCATCAAAAAGTAATAGTAATAGTAATAGTAATAATACAGATAATAACTCCGATGGATCCAGATATTGTAGAACGGCAACTCCCATGATGCAATGCATGCCTTCAGAATGCCTTTAGAATGACGAAGCATCATGGAAGCTGTAGTTTAAAAACATCTGTGGATCTACATTTTGGGAACCCCTGCTATACAGAGTCAGAATTCTTACATTGTGCAGGTAATTATGACATCTGTTTTCCCAAACATGCCAGCATATTTCTCACAAATTGCCATACGCAAAGCTTTAAGCAAATTGTTTAATTTCTGCTGACTTAATAGTGTATAGTAAATCTGATCCGTGACGTTAATTATATTTTATTACAATAATAATTATATATTATTATAATCTGTTGACTAGGATCCCCAAACCCACAAGACTCTGCCAATTACAATGTTATAAATAAAAACATGTTTTGCTGTAAATCTACCTCAATTATGTTTTAAGGAATTTGTGAACATAAATCTGCACAAAACTGGTATGTTCTCCTTATTTTGCAGGCTAGAGATTCATACTGTATGCAAAATCAATAAGATACTGTATTGTATTTTTGAAAGAATTTTGTTAATGAAGGAGTTAATTATTATTCTGACTGTAGTCCAGAAAAAAAAGCTATTTTGGGACAAGTCTACCAGACATTTGAATAGGATCCATTCATTCTGTGTCATCTGTAGACATCAGGAAAGTGGAAAGGGAAATGCATAAATGTTAAAGCTTCAGGAAATATTCTTGGAATTCCAGAGAAAGCTGCCAAAATATTGAACAAAAAATCTGGCGCACTCTTTTTTCAGATTTTGGCAGCGTTATATTGTGCTTGTAATATTTATGAAGACAGTTCCATTGTATATTTTTATGTAGCAGACGTTTGTACTGTGTTTAACACACTTGGTTCTAGGAACAGAACGCTAGCCTTAACATCAACATTGTTTAAATAAAGGCTGTTAACGTGAGAGAGATAATTAAGACACAAGCATTAAATATATGGCAGAGATGACAACCACATATATCTATATTTGTGAACTGCCAAAGTTGAAAGATCGTGCACTTCTTGAGGGGCCATATTCAGTGTCATTTATTGAGTTTCTAAATGATTTACCTGTGAATGGAATGCAAAGTGTTGAAGGATGATGGAGAGATATTTGCCATGATGATTTGTGTCACACTGAAAGTGATGACATGTAAAGTGTTAGGTTGTGATGCTACACATTTCAGCAGTGCAATAGATACTTTGTTAGATGAACTTTGTATATTTTTCCGGATTGTTAGTATTATTATCTCCAAGTTCTAAATTCAGATCAGTCCTCGATGCTTGCTACAAACATGCTGTCTTACATTTGCAGGATTATCGATCTTATATTTGTGGTATTTGAACTTGGACTATAGTAACTTAACTTATTGTAAAACGTTAATTTATGGATTTTGTTTATATGCAGTCAGATTTAAAGGGACACTCCAGGAACCCAGACCACTTCTGCCCATTGGAGTGGTCTGGGTGCCAACTCCCACTACTCCTAACCCTGCAAGTGTAATTATTGCAGTTTTCATAAACTGCAATATTTACCTTGCAGGGTTAACTCCTCCTCTAGTGGCTGTCTACCAGACAGCCTCTAGAGGGCACTTCCATGTTTAAAGCACATGAAAAGTGTGCTATAGCATCGCTGGATGTCCTCACGCTATGACCTCCAGTGTCGCTGAAATCCCCATAGGAAGGCATTCAAAGCATTTTTCAATGCTTTCCTATGGGGAGGTCTAATGCGTGTGCGCGGCATTGTAGGTCTCCCTTGCCGGCGGCCACGCATGCTCAATAGGTCTCCCTCGCTGGATGACATCGGCGGGTGAGGAGCGTGGGCGGACCCTGACCTGATACAGGTAAGTCACTGAAGGGGTTGTAACCCCTTAAGCAACTTGGGATGGGGGATGGGAGGGAGAGGGGACCTGCAGTGCCAGGAAAACGGTTTGTTTTCCTGGCACTGGAGAGTCCCTCTAAATACCACCTATTAAATAAAATTATTTTATTTTTTTCCAGAAATTGGCAAAATGCATAAATCGACTGAAACATCAGAGAAAATAATTCTAATAAAGCAAAAGATAAAATCTCTCTGTCTGATTGTCTGTCTGTCTGCCTGTGCATTGTATTTATCTAATCTATTTTATAAGATGTGAAGATGCATTTGTGTGCAACAATAACTCATAGATGAGGGATAACCCATCAAAGCGTATGGAATTCTTACAGATCCAAAACCCATGATTGGAAGCACACTGGCAACTTCCCAAGGCAAGAGGCACTTCCTCTATCAGGCTGTCATGAGAACAGAGTGAACGTGTGCCATTCCATTTTGACATTCCTATTGCAAAGAGAGAAACACAAGGAGAACACAGGACATGTGCTACAAATGCTATGAAATAGAGTAGGAGAACTACTTTACGAGGGTTCTCCTGCTACTCTCCTCCCAGTCAATCCTTGACATACACTGTATATTCCCAGGGTCCTCAAACTCCGGCCCCCCAGATGTTGCTGAACTACAACTCCCATGATTCTCTGGCTATCTATGTAATTCAAATAATCATGGGAGTTGTAGTTCAGCAACATCTGGGGGGCTGGAGTTTGAGGATCCCTGGTATATGCCATCAGTTTAGTCTTGTTTGTGAGAATTGATAGACAGGTAAGGAACCATTCTTTTATTAAAATTTTCTTTTTCATAAATCTTGATATAAGTTAGTACATTACACTACAACGGTTATAGGTGGGTATATCAGAATGAGGAGAATAGTCGAGATTTTGTTGTTGTATAAATGGACTATGTTGAAAATCAATTAACGATGAGTTCAGATTTAGAGGGGTAACGATGGCAAGATTGAAAAAAAGATATAATTTCAAGAAAATGTACCAATATAGATGGATATAAATCAACTGGTGGCATTTAATGAATTTCCATTCATGTTTTCTACAAACACTTATGAGGAACAGTTGTCTGACATCATGAAGTTGGGGAATGTTAAGGGAGGCAATGAAACATTTGGATGATGGGGAATTGGATAGTTTTAATATATGGACAAGTTAAGGATGTGGTGGTGTTGCTTACTAAACAGCAGGTGCAGATGTTGATTTTTGAACGCCTGTACTGGTGAATAAAATTTCAAACTCGGGGTTACATAGAAGGCTCTAGTCTGGCCACTGCAAATGTTTTGAACGACATTTTCCATTACGCATAGCCTGGCGAAAGGCAAAGTTGTATCGGGAAAACTAGTTTACAACCTCCCCATAGTCAACGTTAAGTGTTATAAGGTGTAACGGTAATTTAGGAAATGGACTTATTGTTTCTAGAGCTGAGTCCATTTCATTTGACAATAGTTTTAGAAAGTTTTAATGTGGTTCTGGGATCTGGCACTGGGGAATTGATCTACTTGTTCTCGGTAAACAAAAAAATGAAGTGATAATTGTAACGGTATACAAAATGCGGTGGTAGCCACATCCTCAGAGAGCAAACTGGTAAACCTCTTTATAAATGTGTCAGTTTATCTATCTGACAAACTTACTAAACAGATTAATGAGCAATTAAACAATTAGAGTGATCTTCACACATCTTTTCATTGATTGTCAGGGGCCATTAAATCTTTTATGATAAGACAGCATGTTATTGCCCAGAAACCATTCTTTATCTCTGTGTTTCAAAGTGAGTTGTCTGTACAGTGAATGTTGGATGAGGAATGATGTTTTCTGAAGCCTTTTTCAGACAGACAAAAATGAATTGTCCTCATAGCACTGATCTTCATCGAGCCATTCATCTAGAGATTGTTATGTAGTCACATATGAAGCATATGGCTGTAGCTTAAAGGCTGATATCCTGCCATCTAATGGTAGATTATAACAATATGTTTTAATATTAATACTACTACAACACCAAATTCACTATCACTGACTGTTTGTGTTGTAGATAGCATACACTTTGGAGTGTTTGATATGTCTGTTGCTGATTCTGAATAATCCATTGTCTATGAGCAAACTATTTATCATTACCAAGTGGTGGAAGTAGAAACTGATGGTCTTTTACTCACTGCTTTAATTTGGACATCAGATGTAGACTTTGGTAAATGACAGCTTATCCGTGGAGGCAATGACTGTGTATTACCTAGTGATGGCCTCACAATATTTTAGTAATACGTGCAAATTATTTAACCCCTTAAGGACACGCAACGGAAAGTTTCCATCATGCCGGACTTTTATTTCAGAATAGGTGTCCTTAAGGGATTAAGGAAACAGGTATCACCGCTCTTACGAGCACGGAACTTGTATTCACATTTCTGCTAAATCACAATCAACCCTTTTTTATTAACCTGTTTTTTTTTTTTTTTAACAATTTAAATGTATATATTTCAAGTAAAACATTTACGGTGCATGCATATATGTATGATATGTTTTTGTATATTTTTGGAGCAGGCATCTGCTACATGACATAATTTTTAAGTTCTCGGTGTGGTCCGTATATCTCATATGTTGTAGACACATGCATATTCTGTAAATGTTTGATTAGATACATCTACCTTGCACCAGGTAGAACCCCATTATGCCTCCTTATTTGAAATTGTCACATTATTGAATGAAGCAGCACAGATTGTGGCATTCTGTTTTAAGAATTCATCAGAATTACTTGTCAAACATATCCCAGAGGTTCTCTGTTTTACTGAGATCAAGGGAGCCAATGGCCAACATGCTCCTTCTTTCAGTGTTCAGACATTCCATTGTTCCCATGGACTTTTTTGTTACTATAGATTGCACTGTTGAAGTAGGAAACACTATTAAAATGCTTTTCTTCTACTCAATTTTTTCAGTGGTAAAGGTTCCATGATTTTCATGTGGGTCGGTCTGGAACCTAGATGTTAAGACTGCTGCTTTACACATATGTGTCAGTTTTTTAAACCTCAATGTACACTTGGAACGTTGTTGCATACCAAGTATGAAACATAAAAAGTGATGTTAATGAGGATGTGTTAAACTAAAACGAAATCCCCCAAATCTTCATACCAGCATGCAGTCATTTTATAACTTGTTCCAGTAGCTATTCCAGCACCTCTATCCTTTATCTTTACCCCATCTCATCTCCTGACTCTTTGGATCTGTATCATATTCATATCTACCTCCTGCCTTGACCTTGGACGGTCTTGAGTTCTCACTCATTATCTTCGTGTATGGCTACCTGCAGCATCTAATGCTCTCTGTAGAAGTCCTGTCGCATATCCAGGTCCTTCAGTCAATCAATGGCCGTAATCTCAAGACGTTTAAGTGTCTCCATACTAAGTTTCACTTCCTGTGACTGCCTATATACAAGAGAGCACTAACCTTCTAACCTTCTTTAGGGAGCACCAACTATTTCAGTTAGACTTATGATAAATTAACATACAGTTACGCTACAAAATTTCCCAATTGGTAACTCAACAGCTTTATATTTAATTATACAAACCGACTCTAAATGCAGTGTGTATAAAGCTTATATAAATCTCCTTCTTCCTGGCCACACATTCATTATTACCAGGATTATGCCTTTTAATTACCACATTTTAATTGCTGTCTAAATTCTAATGAACACATAATTTTATTTGCTCACCTTGTGTACAGTGTGTGGAGTTAACACAAGTGTTTATATTTATTTTGAAATGTTAGACAATGGAAATGCATCAGAGGAACCTTCAGCGCAATAGATATATCAACAAGAATAAAAATGATAAGCATTAGTCCTTATGTATTTCAAAGGCAGTTTGTGGTTTCTAGCAGAAGATTGATGCAACCGGCTTGTAAGAATTATTGAATAGCTGTATCACAGCACAGAGCTACTGTGTGCTGAGAGTAACAGTAGCAAGCCGCGCTACTGTACCGTCTGTTTTATTGGTAGTGGTTTAGCGAAGTCAAATGAAGTGATCAGGCAATTGAGGTTTTCTCTTCTTTTTTATACAAACACAGAAATAGTAATAAGTAACATTAAATCATCTTGTCGAGAAATATTTTTTAACAGCCTGGGAGAGCTTGCAACATTGTTTGAAATCGCATTTTCCTACGTGTGAATCAGCAGTGGTTCGCATTAACTGTTTGCAACAAATATATTAAAATTTATTACAATATATTATAAAATAAGAAAAATATAGCTGATAAAATCAACATTGAGATCTATATGAGTGGACAACTCAACAAGAATTATGAAGATATTTCTATCCTGGAAAAAATGTATTCATTTTTATGTAAGGGAACACTACAGCGTTAGTAATAAAAAAATTATTCCTAATGCTATACTGCGATAGTCACTGGGATAGCGCAGCCAGGGTTAAAAGGGTGACTTGATGATCTCAGACAATCCGGTACTTTCCCATAGGAAAGCATTGGGAGGTTAGTGTGCATGTACAGCACAATATTGTGTTGCCCCAATCAGATGGTCTCTCTTAAGTGCCTCTAGTGGCTGTCAGTATGTTCTGCAGAATGGCAATGTTTTCAAATGCAGGGTTAATACAGGGGGCACATGAGATGAAGTGGTCTGGGTACCTATAGTGTTCCTTTAACCCCTTAAGGACACATGCAGGGCTTCCATCAGAAATTTTGGGGCCCCTGACAAAGCACAAGGTCCGCCCCCTCCCTCCCGGGCCCGCCCACGCCCTACCTAGTCCGCTGACAATGATGCGGGACTGAATGTGGTGTGTATAGTGGAAGTGAATTAGAATGTGTGTAATGGATGTAGTGTTTGTGTGTATTAGATACTGTTTGTGCAGTGAATGCAGAGTGTGTGTTTGTGTAGATGATGCAGTGTGTATAGTGAACACAGAGTGTGTTTGAGTAGTGGATGTAGTGTGTGTTTGTGTAGTGGATGTAGTGGATGTATGTACTAGATGAAATGTGTTTAGTGGATGCAGTGTCTGTAGTGGATGTAGTGTGTGTATTAGATGCAGTGTCTGTGTATAGTGAATGCAGAGTGTTTCAATTTGTGGTGGATGTAGTGTGTGTACTGTGAATACAGGATGTTTGTGTAGTGGATGCTGTGTGTACAGTTAATGCAGAGTGTGTGTCAGTATAGTGAATCCAGAGAGTGTGCATAGTTTAGTGAATGCAGAGTGTGTGTTAGTGTGTAATGAATGCAGAGTGTGTGTTAGTGTGTAATGAATGCAGAGTGTGTCAGTGTAATGAATGTAGTGTGTGTGTTAGTGCAGTGAATGCAGAGTGTGTGTAAATGTGTAGTGAATGCAGAGTGTGTGTTAATGTGTAGTGAATGCAGAGAGTGTGTTAGTGTGTGAATGCAGTGTGTTAATGTGTAGTGAATGCAGAGGATGTGTTAGTGTGTAGCAGATGCAGAGTGTCAATGTGTAGTGAATGCAGAGAGTGTTTGAGTAGTGGATGTAGTGTGTGTACAGTGATGTAGTGTGTGTTTGTGTAGTGGATGCAGTGTTTGTATGTACTAGATGAAATGTGTTTAGTGGATGCAGTGTCTGTAGTGGAAGTAGTGTGTGTATTAGACACAGTGTCTGTGTATAGTGAATGCAGAGTGTTTCAATTTGTGGTGGATGTAGTGTGTGTACTGTGAATACAGGTTGTTTGTGTAGTGGATGCTGTGTGTACAGTTGATGCAGAGTGTATGTTAGTGTAGTGAATGCAGAGTGTGTGTTAGTATAGTGAATCCAGAGTGTGTGCATAGTTTAGTGAATGCAGAGTGTGTGTTAGTGTGTAATAAATGCAGAGTGTGTGTTAGTGTGTAATAAATGCAGAGAGTGTGTTAGTGTGTAATAAATGCAGAGTGTGTGTTAGGGTGTAATGAATGCAGAGTGTGTCGGTGTAATGAATGTAGTGTGTGTGTAAATTTGTAGTGAATGCAGAGTGTGTGTTAATGTGTAGTGAATGCAGAGAGTGTGTTAATGTAGTGAATGCAGAGAGTGTGTTAATGTGTAGTGAATGCAGAGAGTGTGTTAGTGTGTAGCGGATGCAGAGTGTGTGTTAGTGTAGTGAATGCTGAGTGTTAATGTGTAGTGAATGGAGAGAGTGTGTTAGTGTGTAGCGGATGCAGAGTGTGTGTTAGTGTAGTGAATGCAGAGTGTGTTAATGTGTAGCGAATGCAGAGTGTGTGTCAGTATAGTGGATGTGGTGAGTGTGTTAGTGTGTAGTGTATGCAAAGTGCATGTTGTATTAGTGAATGCAGTGTGTGTATTGTATTAGTGTATGCAGTGTGTGTGTTAGTGTGTGTGTGTTGTGTTAGTGTATGTAGTGGGTGTTGTGTCAGTGTATGTAGTGTGTGTGTGTTGTGTCAGTGTGTATGTGTGTGTGTGTGTGTGTGTTGTGTCAGTGTATGTAGTGTGTGTGTAAATGTGCAATCTGGGGGAGGGGGAGGGGGAGGAAGGGGCATTTTAACATCATTTAAAAAAAAAAAAAATTAAATTGTTTCTCCCCCCTCCCTGCTTACCTTTGTCCAGGGAGGGGGGAGATTCCATCCCTGGTGGTCCGGTGGGGCGGGGGGCCCGGCTCCCTGTTACCGCAGAGGGGGCCCAGGCAGCACACAGCCTCTTCTCTCCTCCAATAACTCTCGCGAGACCCGCGGAGCGTTGCCATGGTAACCGGGTCTCGCGAGAGTTATTAGCAGAGAAGAGAAGAGGCTGTGTGCTGCCTGGGCCCCCTCTGCGGTAACAGGGAGCCGGGGGCACGCGGCTGCACACATAGATAGCGATATTCGCTATCTATGTGTGCAGAGAGGGAAAGTGGGGCCCAGGACTGCCAGAGCAGTCTGGACCCCCAGGGCCGCCGGGCCCGTGACAACCGTCATGGTTGTCACCCCCTGATGGCGGCCCTGGACACATGACATGCGTGACATGTCATGATTCCCCTTTATTCCAGAAGTTTGGTCCTGACGGGGTTAAGAATTTTAAATGTAGATTTTATGTCTCCACACATTTTGACATTTGGGACCTATGGGAAGTTTTATTTATTGTGATCATATGTGGTAACCAGGTAGCAAGCAGCGGATATCTACCCACATAGGATTGTTAGCATTAGCAAATGACATAAAAACCCATGGCTGATGGGAGCATGATTCAAAAATACCATTAGTTTTTTATTAATCGAACCTTGCATTTGAAGGGGCTTTGTCACTAAAAATGATCTGTGCACCCTCATACAGCATTTAAAAAAAAGAGTCTGTACCTTCAGCCATGTAAAGGTCCGTGAACAATGTTCCTATAATGTGCATTTTGAGGCAGTATTATGGATATTGCATGCTATTTATGTTTAGAATGGAACATACAAACATTTTTATATCCATGCCTGGTCTGTAAGCAACATTTAGCTATTTACTTACTTTTAGAAGTTATTTTCTCACAATGTCCAAGATGTGGGTTTTGCTCACACAGAAAAGCTTCACCAGTGTGGATATTAGTGCACAGTCCATAAAGCAATGGTTTCCACATCCCTTTTGCCTTATGAACTGATGGACAACATCATGAAAACATCATGTAAACTTTTTAAATAGCCTTAATGAGAACGATTGGAATATTAAATTAACTTATGAAATTAGCCCAAGCCAAATCAACTTTTTAGATCTATGCATCTATGTAGAAAATGATCTAATTAAGAGTAGAACCTTTTTTAAAACAGTAGATGTAAATAGTTTTATTGACCTTAAAAGTTGTCATTTTAAACCATGGCTTACCAACATACCAAAAGGCCAGTTTTTAAGATTGAGACGCAACTGTACAGACCTGGATCAATTTAAATGCCAATCTAAAATTTTAATTGACCAATTTGTAGAAAAAGGCTATAACTATGATTCCCTGAAAACAATATGTGCACAAATAGAAGAAGAACCAAGGATTAATATATTGAAAGGAAAACACAAAAATAAGAAAAATATGGAGGAAAATGAAGAAATACCTTTAGTCTTTAATTTTAGTTCAAATAGCAATTCTTTACGGAAAATAATACATAAGAATTGGCATATTTTAGAAGAAGATAAAGAAATCTGTCGATATTTAAGTAATAAACCTAGGATTATATACAGAGGGGCAAAAAATTTTAAACAGGTTCTAACTACGAGTTTTTTAGACAAAGAAAATAGTAATAATAACCCAATGTCAATGTTTTTTAAAAGAGAAAATGGTTTTTATTATTGCATGTCATGTAGAGGGTGCACTTTAAGAACTAATAAAAATAAGAATATTACGAAATTCACCTCATTCACTAATAAACAAGAATAGAAGATAAAATCATTTTTAACATGCAATTCCAAAAATATTATATATATGGTTACGTGTCCCTGCGGATACCAATATATTGGAAAAACGTCAAGAGCTTTGAAAATCCGTATTAGGGAACACATTTATAACATTAATCGAAAATGTCTTCAACACAGTGTATCCAAACATTTTTTGGAAGCCCATGGTGGCAATGCCAGTGGAATAGAATTTATAGGAATAGAAGGAGTTAAAACCCACTGGAGAGGAGGTGATATAGAAAACCTCCTCAGTAAAAGCGAGATGAGGTGGATTTTTAATGTAGATACCCTGATACCCAATGGCTTAAATGCCGACTTTGAAATAAACTCGTGTATTTAATGTTTGTAATTAATATATTTTTTAATTTTTTAAATATAATAATGTTATTTCATTTAATATGTCTCCCTTTTTTCTGAATTTTTCCTCCCCCCCCCCTTTTATTTTTCCCTGTTAGGAGGATTGGGGTATATCCATCATAAGCTGAAATGGTATAAATTTGTATTATATATAAGTTTTATTTGTGCAATTTAACCATTTTATTTATTTATATAGAGGGAAGTTTCCTAATTAATCTATTTTTTATGTGAATATTTGTGTAAAGATATGTCACAATATTGAATTTATTGCCAAAAGAACTTTGGAACGAGCAGTCCTGGCAAACAGTATTGCAAACGGACTTTTAAAGATGGCCGCCGGCAACCCCTAGGATTACTATCACGTCCCGACGTCATGGCGCAAGGATGCCAAACAGATGCGCCGAACAGGTCTGTCGAGTACCAATGACGAATGCGGAAGTACTTTACCGGAGGGGAGAAAAAACGGCGCCAAAAACTTTAGATTTAAAAGCAACGGAATGGAGAAGAGCAGAATCACCGCTTCTGAAGAAGGCTGTAACGCCGAAACGCGTCAGGTGGCGATATTTTTGGTGGACTTATCCTGTTTTTTATAGAATTTGTTATTTATGTGCAATAAAGTAACCTTAAAGTGATCCTGCATCCTGGGTCCTTTGGAGTGGTTACTGTGTGGCACTAAAGGAAGTATCCCGAATTCTGAACAGATATCCACCAATACAGATGCTCTTCTCTGCTGTTTAGTCTGAGTCAGCTTTTAAGTGACTCAGACAAATGTGAGTTTGACCAAAAAGAGGTGTTTTAATATTAGTGTTTTACTGTATTACCCTATGGTCTTTTTATCTCATTTTCAGGAATAAGCCCTATGAAGTATTGGTAAAAACTTTTTAAATATTTTAGAGTGCTCTCACCATTTTATATTTCATCATGAAAACAACCACACAATCCTCAAATGTTTCAAGAGCTCAGAGCAGGAGTGCGTCTTGGATATGCACTACATTTGCTCCTTTTTGCTACTGTGAAAGGTGAATGAAAGGCTCACATGCTTTTTGCATGTACTGCTCATCTTTTGCTCAAATTGTAAGAGAAATGTGCATAACAAACACCACGTTGCACCAAACAGATGATCTCTCTGAAACCATCTGGTTGAAATGTCTGATTTTCACTTGGCTAGTTCGGTGGAAGCACCTCTAGTGGTTGTTTGAGTGACAGCAGCTAAAGGCAAATTTAAACATGGTTATTTCTACAGAACGGCAATATTTTCGGTTGCCGGGTTAAAACAACAGGGACATATCACCACGATCACTTCATTGAGATGATGTTGTCTGAGTGCCTATAGTGTCTGTTTCAGCTGACCTATGCCAAAGACAATATGGCGGCAAATGTAAAAGGGTTCTTCTTATAGGTGAGCACTCATCATGGGACAAAATGTACGTCAAATTGGTCAAAATTACAAAAATTATCCAAGTCAGCTATGTTTTCAAATTGTCGGCTTAAATTTTAAGTAATTTTGAATTCCCGGGAAGTCTCCCTTTAGTGAAAAAAATCTCATAAAAGAATGCACTAAAATGAACTCTGGAGATAATTTTATTACAGTCAAGCAGGAATGCCTTTGTTTAGCTTCTCTGCCAAGATTTCCATATCTCCGTGTTCCTGTAACCCTCTTCATTTAACATCCTCTGGCGTTTTGCCTTGGCCAGCAAGCTTGGCTTTTTGTGTATCATTCTGACTAAGATCCTACCCTATGACTTTTACAGAATTTAGCATCTTCCTTATGCAGGACATGCTCATTTGGACTGAATTCTTCTTCCTTTGATTGTGAGTTCTTGAATGTGAATATCCAAACAAAAACATGACCTCTGCTCCTTTGCTCCTGTATTAATAGTCTTGTTTTCCGAGTCTAGTTGATAAATTAAAGGAACATTGTCATATTTTCATTTAGTTGAAAATAAATCTTTATTTTCATATTAGTCTCCGCATGACTTTTTGCTAAATGCATATCTACCTTGAAATACATGCTTTTTGTGCCTCTTTGCTTACTGTTGCTTTGTGTTCTTCAGTTGAGAGTACTTACCCAAACTCCTATTACCAGCTCCTTTTGGTAACCCAGACATAGCCGAGTTTACTGAATGGGTACATCACGTGTGATTGGTGGACACGCATGTACGATGCAATTAACTAAAGACACACACTTGCAGTGATCAGGAGGACAACATAGGCTTTTGCAGTTTCTTTAATTGTGAAAAGTAACTGAAAAAATGTGGGTCATGTTTCCAAGTTGGAGGAATACGCCAATTAGAAAATTTAAGAATCTTATTCAGGTGTTTGGAAAATTCAATTTCCAATTCATCTCAATTCACCAAACTGTTTAGTGAATAACTAAACTACTGATACACAGACTTTTCTCCACTTCATCTATTTTAGCCTGATGTGCTTGAGCATGTGTTAACCCCTCCCCTCCAAAAAATATCAAGTCTTTAATTTTTACAGGCAGCACAAAATAAAGTTAAACCCATAATGCTCAACCTGGCGCACCCTTTGCTCAGTGCTGTTTCTAACTCCTAAAGAAACTAATTTGTCTTTGAGGTTCCATTCCGATTTTTTTTGCTTAAAAAGTGTACATGACATCATCCTCCCTGCTTTTAAGCGCTACAGAAACCTTTGTAGGTCAAAATCCACAGCTGCATTCTAGCAGATATGGAGGGGAAAGAAAGAAGGTAAAAAGAAGTATACTTCAGAGCACACCGAATGTCAAAAAAGGTAATTCTACTTCTATGCTAATATTTTAGACCTTGCTGGAAACATGCAAGGCAGTGGCGTACACATAACCTATGGGGCCCCGGTGCGAAAATTGATCTCAGGGCCCCCCCCGCACGCTTACTCTGCGCAGGCCGGGGCCGCAACACATGGCGGCGGGCACCTGGTCACAGGGGTTGCAGGGCTGCGACCGCGGTATGTACACCAGTGCATGCAGATGCACACACACTTAAAGGACCACTACAGACACCCAGATCACATCAGCTCAATGAAGTGGTCTGGGTGTCAGGTCCCTCTAGTTTTAACCCTGCAGCTGAAAGCATAGCAGTTTCAGAGAAACTGCTATGTTTCACTGAGGGTTAATCCAGCCTCTAGTGGCTGTCTCACTGACAGCCGCTAGAGGAGCTTCCGCGATTCTAAGACACTGAACGTCCATAGGAAAGCATTGAGTACTGCTTTCCTATGGGCGGTTTGAATGCGCGCACGGCTCTTGCTGTGCATGCGCATTCGGAGCTGAACGGCGGAGGGATCCCCAGCTCCAAGGGAGTCCGGCGCTGGAGAAAGGTAAGTGCTGAAGACACACACACACTCTCACGAACAGACGCATACACACTAGCTAACAGACACACACATTTACTGACAGAGACACACTCAGCGACAGACATACATACACACTCACTTACAAAACATACACTCTCACTGACAAACACACACTCACTAACAGACATCAAACAGACTCACTAACACAAACACACTCAGTAACAGACACACACAGTAACACACTCACTGACACTCACTAGCAGACACACACTCAACAGACACACTCACTGACACTCACACTAACACACACACTAACACTCACAGTAACACTAACACACATAGTAACACACACTAACACTCACAGTAACAGTAACACTAACACACACACTAACACTCACAGTAACACTAACACACACAATAACACTCACAGTAACACACACACTAACACACACAGTAACACTAACACACACACTAACACTCACAGTAACACTAACACACACACTAACACACACACTAACACACACAGTAACACTAACACACACACTAACACATACAGTAACACTAACACTCACAGTAACACTAACACACACACACACTAACACTCACCGTAACACTAACACACACAATAACACTCACAGTAACACACACACTAACACACACAGTAACACTAACACACACACTAACACATACAGTGACACTAACACTCACAGTAACACTAACACACACACACTAACACTCACAGTAACACTAACACACACACACACTAACACATTTTTTTAAATTTAATCCCCCCAGCCTCCTTACCTTTTGGAGTGCTGAGGGGATTCCCTGGGGTCCAGTGGTGCTGCTAGGCTCCGGGGGGGTCAGTCAGGCTGGCGGGCGCGCGAGGGAGCACTCTCCCCTGAGTGCTTCCTCTTCAGCTCCCTCGCGCGCCGCGTACTGATACCGGCGCCGGAAGATGACGTCATCTTCCGGCTCCGGTATCAGTGCGATGCGCGAGGGAGCTGAAGAGGAAGCACTCAGGGGAGAGTGCTCTCTCGCGCACCGGCCAGCCTGACTGCCCGCCGGGTGTAAGCAAGGCCAGCCTCGGGGGGCCCGGAGGTGGCCGGCTCCTGGGGCCCCCAGGAGAAGAGGCTGGCCCAGTGCTTACATACCGGGTCGCAGGGGCGGCCGGGCCCCCTGGTGGGCCGGGCCCGGTCGCAGCCGGGCCCGGTCGCAGCCGCGACCCCTGCGACCCTGGTATGTATGCCACTGATGCAAGGTAAGAAATACCATATAGTTAATAAAAACTTTTGTTCCCCTTAAAATGTGTTGAATGAACTCATAAAAAACTAAATATGCAAAAACTTACATAAAGTATTTTTAGGTAACACTATTTAGCAATCTACACTGAACAAAATTATAAATGCAACACTTTTGTTTTTGCCGCCCATTTTTTTATGAGCTGAACTCAAAGATCTAAGACTTTTTCTATGTTCACAAAAGGCATATTTCTATCAAATATTGTTCACAACTCTGTCTAAATTTGTTTTAGTGAGCAGTTCTCCTTTGCCGAGTTAATCCATTACCTCACAGGTGTGGCATATCAAGATACTGATGTCAGGATCGGGACAGGGATCCAACACGCAGAATACAAACAGGAGATAGGTACGTATACCGGACCTTAGAATGGCCAGACTAACGTAAGGAGAAAGCAAAGAATGGTCAGAGACAAGCCGAGGTCGAGGGAACGAGAGAACAGGTAAGCGAGAGACGAGCCGAGGTCAAAGGACAAGAGAGATAAACTGGAACGAAAGTACAAGCCGAGTCAAAACCAAATAGACAATAGTAATAAGAGCACTGAGGGACCAGACAAGCTAGAACCACGACAGGGCAATGAACCATTACACACATCCCTCTTTTATACCTTGGTTCTTTAATTGATGACTCCGCCCTTGCCGAGCCCTGATTCGTTGTTCAGAACTAGATTGACAGGTCGGGATGTGATTGCCGTCATGACGTCGGCTCCTGGGCGCCGCGTCATAAAAGGAAGCGGAGCTATCGCGGCCGGCGTGTGAACGGCTATGAGAGCTGTGAGGATTGGGTGAATCAGCCCCCCTGAGAGGACGGCCGCTGGGAAGTCTAACCTCCTCCGAGGTAGAGACTTCAGGTACCCTGACAGTACCCCCCCTCTCAGAAACGCCCACCGGGCGGAAGGAACCGGGGCGAGACGGAAAACGAGCATGCAAAGCCCCGAGGAGGCGAGGAGCATGCACATCTTCCTGGACCACCCAAGACCTTTCCTCAGGACCATAACCTTTCCAGTCAACAAGATATTGCACCCTCCCCCGAGAAATTCGAGAATCGAGAATGGACTTGATCTCATACTCCTCCTGACCCTCAACCTGGACAGAACGAGGGGAGGACACAGCGGAGGAAAATCTGTTACACACCAAAGGTTTCAATAAGGAAACATGAAAGGAGTTCGGGATGCGCAGGGCAGGCGGAAGAGCCAGACGATACGCAACCGGGTTTATACGAGACAGAACCCTGTAAGGGCCTATGTAACGAGGAGCAAATTTCATGGAAGGAACCTTCAAGCGGATGTTTCTGGTACTCAACCATACCCTATCACCCGGGGAGAACACTGGAGCCACCCGTCTGCGTTTGTCAGCGTGTCGTTTGGACACCGTGGAATTATGAAGAAGAATTCGTCGAGTCTGATCCCACAACTTTCTCAGATTGGCAACATGAACATCAACCGACGGTATCCCTTGGGAGGGGGAGACCGACGGAAGAACAGAAGGATGGAAGCCATAATTCATGAAAAAGGGGCTAGAACGAGTAGAATCGCAAACAAGGTTGTTGTGCGCAAACTCCGCCCAAGGAATCAGACCGACCCAATCGTCCTGGTGTTCAGAAACAAAACAACGCAAAAACTGTTCAACCCTTTGGTTGGTGCGTTCGGCAGCTCTGTTGGACTGAGGATGATAGGCAGAGGAAAAATTTAATTTGATGCCAAGTTGAGAACAGAAGGACCTCCAAAACCGGGAAACAAATTGGGACCCTCTATCAGAAACAATTTCAGAAGGAATACCATGTAAACGAAAAATCTCCCTCGCGAAAATCTCAGCCAATTCGGGAGAAGAGGGCAATTTAGGCAGAGGTACAAAATGAGCCATTTTAGTAAACCTGTCAATTACTGTGAGGATAACAGTATGTTTCTTAGAAACAGGCAAATCAACAATGAAGTCCATAGCCAAACAAGACCATGGTTTCTCGGGAATTTCTAGGGGGTGCAAAAGCCCACATGGAAGCGTATGAGGTTGTTTAGTCCTCATACAGACATCACATGCCCCGACGAAGTCCTTTACATCCTTACGTAACGAAGGCCACCAGAAATCTTTAGAAATCAGAGAACATGACTTGCGTATGCCAGGGTGTCCGGCAAATTTACTGTTATGAAAACACTGCATTAGTTCCAGTAGGAGGAACGAAGTACCGATCCCCAGGAATAAGTCCGGGTGCCAGATGCTGTAAGTTCTTGATCTCAGCCAGCAACGGAGAGTGAATCTTGATGCTAGTGCTGGCAATAATATTACACTTGGGAACTATAGAAGAAAAAACCATATCAGACATAGTAGAAGGTTCATGTTGGCGGGACAATGCATCGGCCTTAGAGTTCATAGAACCAGGTCTATAAGTGAGCACGTAGTTGAAATGAGTAAGGAACAAAGACCAACGAGCCTGCCTGGCGGATAAGCGTTTGGCTTCCCCTATATATGACAAATTCTTGTGATCCGTCAAAATAGTAACCGGGTGTAAAGTCCCTTCCAACAAATGTCTCCACTCCTTTAAAGCCATAATGACCGCTAATAGTTCCCTGTCACCAATATCATATCTGCTCTCAGGCCCAGACAATTTCTTGGAAAAGAAACCACATGGGTGCAGCGGTTTATTCAAACCTAGCCTTTGGGACAGGATAGCGCCTACACCTGTCTCTGAGGCGTCTACCTCGAGTAAAAACGGCAAAGATGTGTCAGGATGAACTAATATCGGTGCTGAGGCAAACTGTTCCTTGAGAGTACTGAAAGCAACAAGCGCCTCCGGAGACCAGGTCTTAGTATCAGCACCCTGTCTAGTCATGTTGGTAATAGGATCAATAATAGACTAGTACCCCTTAATGAAGCGCCTATAGTAATTTGAGAATCCGATAAACCTCTGAATGGCCTTGAGTCCCTTGGGCAATGGGCAATCTAAGATTGATTGGAGTTTAACCGGTTCCATCTTAAACCCCTCTCCAGAAATAACGTAACCAAGAAAATTTATCGGAGATTGGTCAAAGCTACACTTCTCCAATTTGCAGTACAAACCACGTTGTAGAAGCTTATGCAATACCCTTCTGACTTGTTTGTGGTGAATCTCAGGCTCTCTAGAGTGTATTAGTATATCATCCAAATAAACTATAACACATTCATGTTGAAATTCCCTAAGAACCTCATTAATTAAGTCCTGGAATACAGCAGGAGCATTGCAAAGTCCGAAGGGCATTACCGTATACTCATAGTGACCATACCGGGTATTGAAAGCCGTTTTCCATTCATCACCCTGCTGAATTCTCACCAAGTTATAAGCTCCCCTCAGATCTAACTTGGTAAAAATCTTGGAGCCTTTCAGGCGATCAAATAGCTCAGTAATCAGGGGAATAGGATAAGCATTTCTGATCGTTATCTTATTCAAGCCCCGATAATCAATGCAAGGCCGTAGTGTGCCGTCTTTCTTATCTACAAAAAAGAAACCGGCCCCGGCTGGAGAAGAGGATCTCCTAATAAATCCTTTGTCTAGATTCTCCTGTATGTATTCCTCTAAGACTAAGTTCTCCTTAGTGGATAGAGGATATACATTACCCCTCGGAGGCATAGTACCAGGTAGGAGTCTAATCTTACAGTCAAAGGACCTGTGTGGGGGTAAAGTATCAGCCCTCCTTTTATCAAAGACTGCCTTTAAATCCAGGTACTGAGATGGTATCCGTAAATCTGTGGGCTGGTTAGAGTTACTAGGTGTGTCCACTACGCAAACCGGTGAGATTTTCTGTACACAACCCTTCTGGCAACCCTGACCCCAGGAGACTATCTCACCTTGTTCCCAATCAATAATAGGGTTATGCTTTTTAAGCCAGGGGTACCCCAAGACTATAGGAACTGAAGGAGATGAGATAAGCATGAGAGAAATATCCTCCTCGTGTAAAATACCAATGGTCAACTTAACTGGTATAGTCTCACGAGAAATAACAGGATCTGATATGGTCTACCATCTATGGCCTCAACGGCCAAGGGTGTCTCCCTTAGCTGAGATGGGATAGAGTGGTTCTTGACAAAGGCTTGGTCAATAAAGCTTTCAGCTGCTACGGAATCTATTAATGCCATAGCATTAAGTACTCCCTTTTCCCAAGTTAAAGAAACAGGTAACAGTAGCCTATGATCCTTGTAATCATATGTAGAGGACAAAATAGAAACACCCAAGGCCTGTCCTCTTGAGGAACTTAGGTGCGAGCGTTTCCCGGACGGTTAGGGCAATTTAGGCGTAGGTGACCTCCTATTCCACAATACATACACAGACCCTCCCTTCTCCTATATTGTCTTTCATTTTCTGAGAGGCGAGTGTTACCAATCTGCATAGGTTCTGGGAGAGCTAGAGTAGTAGATTCAGAATTCTGAAATGCGGGAGCTAGTCTTAAGTAAGGTCTATAACTTCTATCACGAGTGTTCTGCCTCTGTCTCATGCGTTCATCTATTCGAGAGATAAATGAAATTAATTCTTCCAAATTTTCAGGAAGATCTCTTGTGGCAACCTCGTCTAAGATCACATCTGATAATCCGTTCAGAAATACGTCCATATAGGCTTGTTCATTCCACTTGACCTCTGCTGCCAAGGATCTGAACTCTAACGCATAATCCACAAGGGTTAGACTATGCTGTCTAAGACGTAATAGTAATCTAGCTGCACTGGCCTTTCTTCCTGGAGGATCAAAAGTCCTCCTAAAAGTAGTAACAAATGCATTATAATTATAGACTACTGGATTATAATTTTCCCACAGAGGGTTAGCCCATCTAAGAGCTTTGTCAATGAGTAGCGAGATTATGAATCCAACCTTCGCCCTGTCTGTAGGGTAGGCGCAGGGTTGTAATTCAAAATGAATCCCTATCTGGTTTAGGAAACCTCGACAGGTATCCGGAGAACCGCCATACCGTAAAGGGGAAGTAACACGGGAAGAGGCTCCCACTGTGGCTACCTCTAGGCCTGTGTTAGCAAGAGAGATGGGTGGTGTACGCATCTCTTCTGCTTGATTACTCGGATGGGATAGCAATGCTTGCAGCGCTAGAGCCATTTGGTCCATTCTATGGTCCATGGCTTCAAACCTCGAGTCAGGAGAACCAATCTGAGCGTTTGTACCTGCAGGATCCATGGCCCTGTCGTAATGTCAGGATCGGGACAGGGATCCAACACGCAGAATACAAACAGGAGATAGGTACGTATACCAGACCTTAGAATGGTCGGACTAACGTAAGGAGAAAGCAAAGAATGGTCAGAGACAAGCCGAGGTCGAGGGAACGAGAGAACAGGTAAGCGAGAGACGAGCCGAGGTCAAAGGACAAGAGAGATAAACTGGAACGAAAGTACAAGCCGAGTCAAAACCAAATAGACAATAGTAATAAGAGCACTGAGGGACCAGACAAGCTAGAACCACGACAGGGCAATGAACCATTACACACATCCCTCTTTTATACCTTGGTTCTTTAATTGATGACTCCGCCCTTGCCGAGCCCTGATTCGTTGTTCAGAACTAGATTGACAGGTCGGGATGTGATTGCCGTCATGACGTCGGCTCCTGGGCGCCGCGTCATAAAAGGAAGCGGGGCTATCGCGGCCGGCTTGTGAACGGCTATGAGAGCTGTGAGGATTGGGTGAATCAGCCCCCCTGAGAGGACGGCCGCTGGGAAGTCTAACCTCATCCGAGGTAGAGACTTCAGGTACCCTGACAACTGATTAGACAGCATGATAATTGCACAAGTGTGCCTTAGGCTGGCCACAATAAAAGGCCACTCTAAAATTTGTAGTTTTATCACACAGCACAATGCCACAGATGTCGCATGTCGCATAACCAAAGAATTTCTGCACAAACTGTCAGAAACCGTCTCAGGTAAGCTCATCTGCATGCTCGTCGTCCTCATCGGGATCTCGACCTGACTGCAGTTCGTCGTTGTAAGTGACTTGAGTGGGCAAATGCTCATATTTGATGGCATCTAGCACTTTGGAGAGGTGTTCTCTTCACGGATTTTCACTGTACAGGACAGATGGCAGACAGTGTGTATGGCGTCGTATGGGTGAGCGGTTTGCTGATGTCAACGTTGTGGATCGAGTAGCCCATGGTGGCGGTGGAGTTATGGTATGGTCAGGCATATGTTATGGACAACGAACACAGGTGCATTTTATTGATGGCATTTTGAATGAACAGAGATACCATGATAAGATCCTGAGGCCCATTATTGCGCCATTCATCCATGACCATCACCTTATGTTGCAGCATGATAATGCACGCCCCCATGTTGCAAGGATCTGTACACAATTCTTGGAAGCTGAAAACATCCCAGTTCTTTCATGGCCAGCATACTCATGTCACCCATTGAGCATGGACATGGACGACATGGACATGTCACCCATTGAGCATGTTTGGGATACTCTTGATTGGTGTATGCAACAGCGTGTTCCAGGTCCTGCCAATATGCAGCAACTTCGCACAGCCATTGAAGAGGAGTGGACCAACATTCCACAGGCCACAATCAACAACCTGATCAACTCTATGCGAAGGAGATGTGTTGCACTACGTGAGGCAAATGGTGGTTACATCAGATACTGACTGGTTTTCGGATCCCCCCCTGGACCCATCCTAAAACCGCACATTTTAGAGTGGCCTTTTACTGTGGACAGCATGAGGCACATCTGTGCAATAATCGTGCTATCTAATCAGCATATTGATATGTCACACCTGTGAGGTGGATGGATTATCTCGGCAAAGGAGAAGTGCTCACTAACACAGATTTAGACAGATTTGTGAAAAATATTTAAGAGAAATAGGCCTTTTGTGTACATAGAAAAAGCCGTAGATCTTTGAGTTCAGCTCATGAAAAATGTGGGCAAAAGTAAAAGTGTTGCGTCTATAATTTTGTTCATTGTATATACAAATCTGCTGTTTTATCCAACGTGATTGGATATGTGCTAAATACATATACCATTTTTCAATTAGATATTGTGCTATACTTAAGAAACCTTGGCAATGAAGATAAACCTGCCTTTGTAAGTGTGAAATACAAAAGAAGGCTTTATAAATTCTCATTAAAAGTGCACCGAGAAAGAAAAAAAAAAACTCCACTGTATTAATGGTTTTATTATCAGTTTAATTATGTATATTATGCTATTAGTTTCATAATACACTTTGTACATCTAATTTAAAAATATCCTATTGACATGTTAATTCCCATCTTAATCACCAGTTTTACCTTGACTTTCACGTTAAACTATCAGTGTTATAATTTTTCACTGCAGTTGCAGCTTCTGGTGACAGATAATCCCCCTCCCCGATCCCTCTGATGTCAGAACAATAAGTGAATGACTTTTTAACATCCCATCAATCTACTTACTTTATTGTTCTGGTGTCAAACTGATGGGTACTGTAAATGAGGGCTGATTGTCACTTTTATCTTGTGGGGAAGATGACCAGTCATTGGGAATGACGGTAATAAAACACACAAATCTATACTTAACACTATTGTTTTCTAGAGAAGGGTAATAATAATATATGAAGGGATTTCCCATAGTGGAGTAAACCCTCATTTAATGCTTTACAGACAACCATCAAAAAAGATCAAGAACAAATGTAAACAGAAAAAATACAAAACAACAAAATTACAAAAAGTACCCCCTTCGTAATATCTAGTTTTTGCTGCAAATCTGCAGCAAGTTGTTTAGAATTCTCAGGCAATTCTGATCAACAGAGCTTAATTACCAACTAGGTGACCAAGGCGTCCGTCTATGGTCCAGGCTCTGACAGGGCCCTTGTTGAGCCAACAAGGAGATCAAAAGATTTGTTAAGAGCACCCCAGGTTTCTATATGACTCAGACTGTCACAGCTGTTGTTCTGAGTCATTGACTGAATATCGGAAATGCGATGGAGCTCTTAAAGTAGTTGGTACCTCATATTGGTACAGATGATGGATCTTCCATACCGGACCACCAGGGATCCTGCTCACCCTCAACTGGACTACCAGGGAAGATAAGCCAGGGAGGAGGTGGGGGAAAACTGACACACACAAAGTTCAGCCACCAAACACACGAACTTAACAGCACAGACAGAAACGCTCAGCTCTCACTATACAACTCTTAGCCTCCTCCACACACACAACACTCTGCCACTGCACACACTCTCACACACCCAACATTCATAGTTTGGTGCTACGTCAAGGCAACTTTGAGTATGAGATTGCAATGTTGAGTCTGAAAAATGAAATAAAGAAAAAAAAATCAAAGCTTAAGAATTAGGCCTTAGCAGAATATGTTTCTTGCAAAAATCTTAAATTTAATTAGAAAAAGAAGAAAAACCTATTGACTAGACTACAGTGATTTGAGTCCCTTAAAACTGCTGGATCATCTAAAAACATTTAACACAGCATTTTCACGGCTTTGCCTGCCCTATAGATTAATGTAAAGGTTTTTATGGTGACAGGTCCACTTTAAGATAGTTTGATCAGTTTACAAACTCCGCCTGGCAAGCTGCACATCGTGGTTGGCTTTGTCCCAACAGCAAAGCTCTGCTATATTTCAATTTTAACATTTTTTCCTATCTTTCACACTAGGGCCTTCTATCCTGTCATTTAAGCTGCAACAAACCGTACAGGATAGATCCCAGCATCTCACAAGAAAATTCTTTAAGTCTTTCCAAGAAATGTTTAACCATAAATGGGACAAATCAAATATTATTTAGCTTAGAACCATCATGTTAATATCGTCTTCTTGTTGCAAACATTTTTTCCATTAAGGCACTTGGCTCAAGAGCAAACAGAATGTTGCAGCTCACACTAGGACGTGGCTTAATAACCAAACTGACTAAATGGAGGACATATGGTCTTAGTATACATTGTGTCTATGTGCATTGGTGTTTATTGCTTGCATTGAGACTTATAAACTTGTGCATAAATTTATAGAGATACTAGTTTTATGACAATGATTAAAGCAAATATATCATCAAAATGTTATATAAAAAATATTCATGTGTAGACGCAACCTTACGATGTGTGGTTTGACTTTCCCATTGAGATAAGTGCCAGTTTACATAAAATGTTATGTTTCTGGACGTTTTCTTTTCTTGGATACATTAATTTCAGGCAGGCAGAGCCAGGCCTACAAAGAGCTGGAGGTGGGTCCGTTAGACGCAACTAGAAGATTTGGATTACAAACCCTGTGGCCAGAACGAGCGTTAATCACAAAGGTATCATGAGAGAACTGGAATGGTTTCATCACCACCTCTTAAGACATCACAATGCCAATCTTGAACTGGGTGAGTAGACTTAGGCTTTGGTAAATTAGGGTTACTGGGTGTTGGACTAGAATAACTTAGACTAATTATAGAATAATTATGGCAAGGGGTTTTTGGTTAGGAGGGTTAGGATTTCAGAATTTAGGGTTAGGAAGATGATAAACAAAAACTGTGGGTGTCAAATGAGACACAAGTTTTAATGGGGTACACATTTTGGGCATGTGGAAAGATCTAATTTGGGCAACCATAAAGATAACTAAAAGGTAGGAATCATCAAGGGCAGGGAAACCGATAAAGGTGCATTAAGAGAGATTCACTAGATTTATATATAAATATGTTTTCCTAATACTTTTGTGTCCTGTAGCTAAAGCCCCCTCCCATTACTTACCTTTCCTCCATTGCTGTGATGCTCTCTCCACGACTGCCCCACTTCCTTGGCTGATATCATCAATACAATGCTTCTCTACAGGGAAGTACTGGGAGGCTAGTGTAATCCAATCAAATGTTGCTCTAGGAGTTTGACTCAGTTCACAACGCGGAAGTGCCTCTAGTAGTTTTCAGGTGTGTTAACCCTGCAATACAAACATTACAGTTTCTACAAAACTACAATGTTTTATAGTGTTGTGTTAATCCAACAGGGATTCATTGAGATGAAGTGATCTGGGTACCTTTAGTAATAGTTTAAAGGGATCCATTTAGCAGCAAACAGCGTTAGCTTAATGAAGTAGTTTGGGTGTATAGATCACGCCCCTGTAGTCTCACTGCTAACCTCCCTGCCATTTAGGAGTTAAATCACTCTTGTTTCTCTGTACGCAGCCCTAGCCACACTTGCCCTGGCTGTGACTCACACTCACATGAAAAATATGGTTTCATTTTCTGATCTTGCAGCACAGTGTATTCACTTTAGAAGTTGTCTGCTGTTCCATTAATTGAACTTTACTCACACACAGGCGGCTCCAGCAGGCTCTACCAGGCTATTAACAGAGCTGGAAATAGGAAATTCTAAATTAAACACACTGCCATAAAGGAAGTTTAAACACTTTAAAGAAAATGTGTAGGAATGCTGTGTAAGTCAGGTGTGGCTATGGCTGCATAATATGTTAAAGAGTTAAAATAATTTAACTCCTAAATGGCAGAGAATTGAGCAGTGAGGCTGCAGGGGCATGTTCTATACACCAAAACTGCTTCATTAAGCTAAAGTTGTTTTGACAATTGATCTTTGCTGGAATAAGTACAGTATTTTACAGATACTAAGTATGAGGTACAAAAGATTTTGATATACAAAACAAGATGCATTAGTTAGTGCCTGTATGGTAATGTTTCTCTGTAACTATATACTTTTTTTATTGTTTAAGAAAGACAAGAATGCTCTGAATGATTCATTGTATTTCTCTTAGTTTCTTTGATACAGTATTTATTTTAATTAAGTGTTTCATGTTTTACAATATGGCACTTTGCTATCCAATGCACTTTATACCTTATATACATTTCATTAGTCTGTGTTTTGTTTACCTTGTTGTCTCCTGTGTGAGTAGTCGTTCAGCGTCTTCTTGTGGCTGTATACAAGTAGCAGATGAATGCAGCTGTGCCTGCTGGGGGGTCTCGTCAATAATCAGCAGGTTTTGGGGTGTGCAAGTTTCAGGCCAAAATTGCTGAGTAGCAAAACTCTATAATTCATCTGAAAACAGTTAGTAGGAAATAATTATAGCAATATTATTGGCTGGACGCTTATTTGAGCTACACTTACCTGTCTGTGACAACAATAGCTTTTGTGCTAGATGTTCTTCTGTTAGAATTGGCATTTTTACTGATCCCAATTTTATTACACAGAGAATGGGGATATGTGAGCTTTAGTGATAAACCGAGTATGCTGGATTTCCAAGTACTATAATCTGTGTTTTTTTTTTTTTAAATATTGAAATGTTATTAAATAATGTAGGATGTATGGCTAAGGGGATGTGAAAAGTAAAGCTGGGTGAAGTTTCTGAGGTTCTTGTGGCCACTTCAAACATGCAACTTACATGCAGCCGCACACAATTAACCACTGATTAACATGCAGCCACATACAGCGTCATACATAGCCACACACAAAGTGTGGGTCTGCATCCTGAGTGTGAGTGAAAGGGAGCCAAGTTGTAACGTTATACCCCCACCCTCTCACACCATAGAACTGCAGGATCTAGTCTGTGTAGAGTTGCAGGATCTGGTCTGTAGACGTTTTCTACTGCTGGGGACCGTGGATGCCTTTCATAGTGGTCCGGATTAGGCACATATCTCTTGATCTATTTCCTGCAGTGCCACACCATTACACCAAGTTTGAAAACAGACAGCTGAAGGTAAATACATTTATTTTCTTTTGCAGGTATTATTATTAAAAAGTATAAGGTGCAATAGATAGGGACTGTTTAGCTACTCTGGGGGGATCTAAATCAAAAAGGGTTGTCAAGTGGCATGTCTGCCTAACATTGTTATGGTACTTTTTGAAAGTAAACCAAAATGTTCAAAGTCTATCTGTTCCTGTCCAAATCAATAAAATTAAATTGCGTATATACGCTGAAGTAATTAAGTCTGACACACGAGGTTCAGGTTAAAATAACTTCGAGAAAGTTTATTGGCAAGTGAAGTAAAAGCGGGCGCGCAGGCCCTTTTAAGAGGCATTTTGCGTCATCATTGATTATTAGAATATCAGCAAATAAACATCATCAATTGGATTAATTGTTAAGTGACGGAGTTAGTGTCTTACCTATTGGTTAGTAAAATTAAGAGGTTAGTCCCGTGCCCACCCATCAGAGGTGGGATTATTCTGGACACGGGTGGGGGACAAGGGGGTCCTAAGCGTCATTTTACACGGTCAATGATATCAGGCTTTATGTCCAGGTGCAAGGTCTCTTATGAATAGAACATTTCATTACTACTGTGTTCTGTGGCCTTCAAACTGTACTATCTTACAAGCTCTTAAGGAGTAGCCGGCAAGTCTTAAGGAGTAGCCAGCACCTCCTGGTACTTGTCCTTGAAGGAAACACGGTCTTTGTCTACTGTATTAATTGGGTTGAGAAGTTCAGTCACGTAATGTAGTTTTAAAATGAACAAGTTAAGTCATGAGGACAAAATGGAGGATTGAAGAAGTCAGGTTAGGAGGACAAAATGGAGGACGAAGTCACAGTATAAAGTTAAAATGGAGTTAGTACAATAATTCAATACAAGTACAATAAAGATTTTTAATAATTCCACATCAGTCCCCCCTATGAAATGTTAGATTCTAAGAGATAAAACTTTATTATGTTAGTATCAGAAGACGTGTTAACCCAAAGGCACAGAAACCCCGTAGCTGCTAGCTAGATGTTAATGCAAAGTGCAAGGCTGTCCCTGGATCTGACCCTAATAGGCTAACCATCCGTCAGTATGGCTCTCGAACGCTTCACACCCAAGGGTATCCCATGGCAGCTAACCCACCACTTCTCCACATGGGGCCTTTACCATTCACTGACAGATGCTGTCCCTAATCTAGTCCCTTCCTAGAATTCCTGCACTTTATCAACAAAGGGGATAATTTGCAGCGGCAGACAGGGTGAGTTGATGTCTTGGAATTCTTGGTCATCAACTTCGAGATGGGTCAAAGTGGGTGCTGCTTGGTCAACAGTCTTCATGAGGGATTTTCTCAGACATGGGAGGACACAACAAAAGAGAAGAGCAAAGATAAAAAGAAAAATTAGTATAGCCATACCAATCTGCATTAAAGCCTTTTGCCATCCTGTCATCCAACCAAACCATCTTTCCCAGGGATCTTTTATCCCAGAATTCCTTTTTAACTCTTCTGACAGGTCATTTAATTTTTCTATAGCTAGTGTGACTTTACCGTTAGGGCCTGTGTTTTCTGGGATGTAGGTACAACATGTCATAGTGTCGGGCAAAATCTTACAAACCCCTCCTTTTTCGGCTAAGATCATATCTAGGGCCATTCTATTCTGGAAAGTCATTTGGGATGTGGCCTGCAACTGTTCGGCCAACCCCTGGAGGGCGTCTCTGGTGTAATTGACAAAACGCTGTTGATTATAATAAATGTAATTTATCCAATTTAGATTCTTGTTTGCGGTAACTATGGTAAAAATTGATTCAAATCCTGCAGCAACTTCATCCCTAGCTTTAAACTCGTTGGGCACCCCCCTGGGCACTCCAATGGCATCAATATATACATGAGGATCAAAACTTCCTTTCACTGGGGCGTCACGTTTAACCTTAGTGTGGCTGAACTCATGGGTGTTGAGGTGTGTATCAGAAATAATATGTATAGGCATAATGGCCTTAGTCAAAGTACACTCTCCCCACCATTCTGTGTCCATTCTGGATCTTAGCTGTAAATCCCCACACAACCAATAAATGTCCCCTAGTGACCTAGTGTGATGTTGCAGCAAACGTACAGGGACAGTTCTGTATGTAGCACAATAGCCTTTGGAAAAGTTACCTACAAATTTACCAATACCATCGTACATGGCATAGCAAGTGTAATTACCTTTATATACGGTAATACCATCAGGGGGTTTGACATCGTTGGCTAGGAGAGGATACTCCTTTGTCCATGCAATACATATGGACCTGTTAAAATTATAGTGATAGGCAAAAAGGCTTAAAATACATTCTTCTATATCTACAGGTAGGATTAAAGGTACGGTACCCAGGTGAGGCCGGGCACCTCCACACACGTAACATGCGGTTCTATTATGCTTATTAGCATTATATTTCATCCATTCTAACCATAAATTTACATCATTAAAACCTGTTTCAGCGGCCATGGTATCTTCAAAAGTGGGGTTAGCGATGGCCATCATGTCCTGAAAGGTCTGGATATGGGGTTTTAATGGGTTAGGGACCATGTGGGTGGCCCCTTGCCACTCAGAAGAGTTGCACATATCTTTGAGGTAGAAATGCCCTAATTTCTGGTAGGAACCCTTTTTCCAGTACATTCCCATCACATACTGGTCTGCATCTGTTGGGCTTGGGCGCTCAATGTTAAGGATTAATTTCATTGGTGTGCTCCCCCCAGGCTTTCTCAAAGTCATTCTCTGGAGAAGCGATCTACCATGATCATCTACTTTAGCTACGGCACTTTTTGGTTTGTAACCCCAGGCAGGCCCGGCATTCCATCCCGCCGCCCCCCAATGGTCACAATTGTGCCCCCATTGCTTGTCAACTACACAAACATATGGGTCTTTCGAATGAGGGATATCTCTATAGATGCTCTGGATTTGTGGTGTGGGAAATGGGCATTCTACAATATCACAATAGTCAAAGGTATAAGTAGCCACCTGGGTGCATGATGAATTGTACCAGAAGGTGTACCCACTAATGTCTTTGGTAATGGCTACTTGCTGGGCCTTCATAAGGCTAATTAAGGGGAAGATGTACCAGAGGTACATGTTTGTGCGATATTCGCTTCCTCTGGGGCAGGAGATTTCTTGCAGTGGGAAGCGTGGACCCAATTTGGCCTACCGGCCAATTTGACGGAGGTTGCGGTAATCAGGAGAACTTGGAATGGACCGTCAAATCTTGGTTCTAGGGTATTTTTCCGCACAAACTTCTTGATCAGGACCCAATCTCCGGGAAGCAGGTTATGGGAACCTGTATCCAATTCAGGATCTGGAATTGAAGAGAAAACTTGGGCATGTATTTTGTTTAAAACACTTGCAAGTTCAGTTACATAATCTACTAAAACATCTGATTGGAGCTGTAACTGCTGTGGATAATAACAACCTAGTCTGGGTGCTGTCCCAAATAGAACCTCATATGGGGACAGTGAATGTTTCCCTCTAGGTGTGTGCCTGACACTGAATAGAGCTATTGGTAGGCTTTCTGGCCAGGGCATCTTTGTTTCTTGTGACATTTTTAACATTTTGGTTTTTAGAGTGCCATTCATGCGCTCCACTTTACCACTACTTTGTGGGTGGTAAGGGGTATGGAAGGCTAGGGTCACCCCTAGAGCAGTCCAAATTTCTTTAGTCACAGTTGCTGTAAAGGCTGGGCCTTGATCACTCTCAATAACTTCTGGGAGTCCGAATCTACATACAATATCTGTAAGTAGGCGCTTTGCGGTTGTTTTTGCAGTGATATTGGCCACTGGGTAGGCTTCTGGCCAGCCTGAGAACATGTCCACTATTACTAGTGCATATTCATGGGGCCCACTCTTGGGCATTTGGATGTGGTCAATTTGAATTCGCTGGAAGGGGTACATGGGCTTTGCCAGGTGTTTCGCAGGCACCTTAATTGGTCTTCCTGGATTGCATTTTGCACAGATGACACAGGCCTTGCAAAAGCTATTGATCAATGTTGTGATTCCAGGTGCTTCATAATACTTCTGTATGAGGGCGGCCATCAATTCTTTTGACAGGTGCGCAGGCCCATGTGCCCATTGGACCACTGCTGGGTATAGATTTCTGGGAAGACAAAATTTGAAGTTGTTGTAATATATTCCATCCTTTTGGACAGCTCCTTTCTTTTTCCATTTCTGGATTTCCTCAGGAGTGACTGCAGCTTGTTGTTCTTGTAAGATTCGCAAATCAGTAGGAAGAGTTTGCAAAGCAAAAATAGGGACTTCTTCTTCTTCTTCTTGTCCGGACACTTCTTCATCCACTTCCTGCAAATCCCTGGCCGCTAACTTAGCAGCTTGATCAGCCAAATGGTTGCCCTTTGCTTCATCTGTATCCAATTTCCCATGGGCCTTGACTTTCAAAACGGCCACCTCTTCGGGAAGTAGGAGGGCATCCATTAGCTCCTTGATTGCAGTGCTGTGTTTGACTGGTGTACCGGCGGTGGTAAGAAATCCTCTTGTCTTCCAAATTAGGCCGAAGTCATGTGCCACACCCAGAGCATATCTTGAATCTGTATAGATGTTGGCACGTTTTCCTTCGGAAATTTTGCAGGCTGAAGTCAGAGCCTGTAATTCAGCTTCTTGTGCAGACATTGCTGGTGGTAAGGATGATGATTTAATAACTTCATCTGTTGTGGTTACGGCATATCCTGTATGATATGTTCCTCCTTCATCGGCATATCTTGATCCATCCACAAACAGGGTAAAATCCGGATCTGGTAATGGATTCTCATGCACAGTTGGTAAGTGCACTGTTTCCATTTTCATCTGTTCAAAACAGTCATGAGGTGTTTCTGGGTCATAATCATTCTTTATGACCAGGTCTTGAAATTCCTTTTCCAGGAAATGGCGTGGCCATGCTTCCAGAAGGTCAGTTGTTGGGTATTTGACAATACCATTTTCCTGTAGCTGTTCTTCATTCATGGTGGCCCATAGTTTTGCCATGGGCCCAAGATCATTCCATGACTTTGTCTTCAACTTGGTAACAGGAATATGTGGGATAGCGGTATCCCAATGGCGGTAGAGGTAGTTAAGTTGTTGAGGTAGCTGGACCAAGACCATGCTATTACCTTCAGAGTCACAATAAAAGTCTTGTGCAGTGAGCTTTACATCGGTCCAGTGGTAAAGCTCATCTTCATAGCAAGGTTCGGGAGTAATATTTGGCTTGTACCACATGGTACAGAAGGCGTAATCCGGGCCTTCACAAAGAGGTGTCTCATCTTCATGAAATGACAAATGTGGATGCATGACTTTCTTGATACATCCACAGAGCAGGTAGATGTAGGTTTCATCTGTGATAAATCCATAATAGATACCCCCCTCAGGGAGTGGAAGAAGAGTGGACGGATTAAGCACTTGACATCTTTGGATGGAAATGTTGTCAGGCAAAAGAAGATGACACTGTAGGCGCAGGTGTCTGGCTGGAGACACGTGCTTGAGCTGGACTTGGTTGATGATGGCAGAGATGTCATGAGGGGCCAAAACAACCAGAGGGTGGCCAAGGACCAGGTCTGAGGTCTTCTCTATGAGTTCTCTCGCAGCAAAAACAGCCCTGAGACAGGAAGGAGTCCCTCTGGCCACAATGTCCAGTTGACATGAGAAATATCCAATAGGCCTCTGGCGGCCTCTTAAGTCATTAGTCTGGGTGAGCACTCCTGTTGCGTGGCCTTGTCTTTCAGAGACAAACAATTTGAAGGGTTTGGAGTAGTCAGGTAGGCCCAAGGCAGGAGCAGAGGCAATGGCCCGTTTTAAAGCATCGAAATTGGCCAGGGCTTCATTGGTTAGACAGAACGGGTCAGACTTAAGAGCATCATAGAGAGGTTGCATAAGCAGAGAGGCTTCAGGGATCCATGCTCTGCAGTAGGAAATGAGGCCTAGGAAGGCATGAAGAGACTTTGAAGTCCTTGGAGGTGGAATGTCCAAAACAGCTCTTACCCGGTCCCGAGTAAGATGTCTGGTACCTTGAGATAGGCAATGTCCAAGGAAGATCACTGAAGATTGACAGAATTGTAGCTTGATGAGTGAAGCTTTGCATCCTTGTTCTGCCAAATAGCAAAGGAGACTAAGTGAACACCTTTTAGTAGTGGGTACATCATCTCCACATAGCAATAGATCATCCACATACTGAAGCAGGACAACTTCTGGGTGCTCAGCTTGCCATGGGTCAAGGATGGTGCCCATGGCCTTAGCAAATTGACTTGGAGAATTTTGTGCCCCTTGGGGCATGACAGTCCAGGTATACTGCTGCATCTCATGGGTGAAAGCAAACAGGTATTGGCAGGATGGGTCCAGTGGGACACTGAAAAAAGCATTTGCTAGGTCAATAACTGTGAAGAATTTTGCAGATGGTGGGACTCCAGAAAGCAGAGTATGAGGATTTGGTACAAGAGGGGTGTCCAGGACTGTAGCTTCATTAACAGCACGGAGGTCCTGGACCATCCTGTACTTCTCTGGTTCACCCTTTGGAGTTTTCTTTTTCACAGGAAATAACGGGGTGTTGCATTCAGATTTACATTTTACCAGGGCACCCTTCTCCAAGAGTGCCTTGATGTGGACAGAAATTGCAGCGGACTGTGCTGGTTTTAATGGATATTGTGGTTTTCTTGGTAACTTAGCTCCTGGAATAAGCTTTACCACCACAGGGGGAACATTTAGGTGACCTATGTCCTCTGGGCCTGAGGACCATAACTTGGCGGGCACCTGTGTTTTTAATTCCTCTGGGAAATTGGACCTTAATTCTGCTGCCCCCTCACGGGGCTTTTCTAAATGCAGCATCAAAGGCAAAGAGCATAGGGCTGAAGTGTCTGATACAGACAGAGGTGTAAACATTTCTACCTGCCCATCCGGGGTAAAAGTGATGGATGCTTGCAGGCGTGAGAGGACATCAGCACCTAACAGGTTAATGGGGCATGTGGAGGATACTACAAAGCGAGCGAGCAGGCTAGAACCAACTCGCAGCGGAGTTGTTAAAGGGCTACGTCTTGGCTGGCCATCCACTCCAACACAAGAGACATCAATACTGGACAGGAAGGATGGGTCTGGCAGGTCTTGTTCTCGTAGAACACTACGGGCTGCACCTGTGTCAACTAGAAATGTGGTGGGGTGGCCTTCAATGGGTAAAGTCACTGTGGCAAGTGGCCCCCCTTTGTCCCCTGTAGACACTGCCATGACAGGGGTCACAGACACAGGCTTGCCAATTTCCTATTCATCGGGTTCCTCAACTATTGGAACCTGTTTGGTGGCTTTGGGAGCCGGGGCAGGCTTGGGTAGTTTTCTGGGTTCCCTTTGCTCCCTTTTAGGTTCTGGACAGTCATTCCTAAAGTGACCCTTTGCTCCACAATTAAAGCAATGTCCCCCCTCCTCCGGTCTGGGACCTCTTGGGGCTGGAGCGGAGCGGGATACCATGAGAGGAGCTGAAGTAGGTCTCCTTGGGGTCTGAACGGATTCCAAACCTCTAGCAACTAAAAGCAGGGTATCCAGGGGAACAACCTTATATTCAGGGCGTGCGGCAATGATTCCCTTGCGTATAGAGTCTTTAACACCTTGGACAAACGCACCTGACAGCATTTGTGAATGAATCTTATCTGTAAGATCAAACCCCAAATCTGTGAACATTTGATACAGTCTTGCATGAAACCTTTCCACTGATTCTCCTTTATCTTGAATAACATCAGTAAGGCCAGCAGCCTGATCCGCAAGTTTGTCCTTAGCCCATTCTCTTAATTGGGTGCAAAAAGTTACTCCAGAGGGGAAATCAACATCACTGCTGAGCAAATCTGTACTGAGGTGTCGGGCCATACTTGGCCAATATGCATCCCCTGCTTTGATAGCACAAATGCTCAGCAAATCACGCCATGCGGCGGAATAAGTCTTTTGAATTTGAACTATCCCTCGGTAGAAGGGCATAGGCTGTTTTTCTGGGTCAGGGAGTGATTTCATTAGAGCACTAGCTTGAGTGGGATTGAAAGCAACATATTTAGGAGGGGCCTGTTCTCCCCGACCCTTGTGGCCAAAAGGGTCATCGATAGAACGGTGAGTTGGGGCTCCCGCGGCAAGCTCCGATGAGACATGGGACACCCTGTCCATCTCGTCATCATCGAATTCTATAATATTGGCTCTTTTGCGTGGTGCAGGGCCCGAATGAGGTGAAAGGATCGGTGGTTGGGAACGAGCCCCAGATGCAGGGGTGGCTAGTGAGTCATTACCTGGGGATAGGTAGTCACCGGGGATTACCGGCATCAGGGCCGAACTGGGGGCCGCCATATTGGTGGTCGGAAAAGGTACTACATTAGGGTTAAGGGAAGAAGTGGCGGCCATGTTGGAAGAGGGCACATCCGGGGCAGACTGTGCCGGACTGGGCATGACCGGAACCTGGGGCGTGGCTTGGGGAGTGGGGAGTGGATATCCGGGATAGGGCAGGGCCATGGGATATGGGAAGGGGTAGGGCCAGGCTGGGGAGGGGAAGGAGGTGGGGTATTGAGCTGGGGTGGAGATGGGAGGGAACGGAGAGGGATTGGTAGGGGTGGGTGTAGAGGGAGGAGCCGGGGCAAGGGCGGAGGAGATGGTTAGTTGGGTAGAAGAAGAAGGGAGGGGGTCATGAACAGAGAGAGAATGTAGGGCAGGAATGGCAGATGAAGTGTTAGGGGAAGGTATAGCGGGTAGCGTAGGGATGGATGAGGATGATGGGAATGTTAAAGATGGGGCAGGGGAAAAGAAAGATCCATCAGAATTCAGGACCGGGCAGACAGGGGAGGTGATGGGATGGGTATTGGGAGTGGGGAACATAGTCAGCTGGCTATCACTTATTGCTGACTGAACCTTGGGGATAGACATTCCCTGGGCGCCGGTTTTGGGCGCTGGCTGAGGATAGACCCCAGCAACACAATTATTATGATACACAAACAATTTCACACCTTTGTGATTTATCTCTTCCTCAACCCAACCTTCTAGCTGAATAGCCTTCGCTACTCTATACCATGCTTCAGCAGTCTTTAATAAACCATTATCTGTAAGCTTGCCTTTCTTTTCTGTCAGTAACCTACGCCAACTTTCTGGTTGCAATCTTCCACATGTCGGTACAGCAATTCTACATACTTTTGCAATTTTTTCAACACCTTTAACCATTTCCTCACCCTCTCTGTCTTCGACTAAATCACATGCTAACCAGCCCTTACTGGGCTTGCTTAAATCCTGTCCCATAATCCCTTTACCCCTATACCAGCGTCCTAGATATAGAGAGAGAGAGGGAAAACTGAACAAGAACGTCTACAATGCTCGACTGCCACCCGAGAATCGTGGGATTTTCTCAGGTGCGTCTTCCCAAAACGTAGACTAGTCACTGAATCCGCCTACCCGGGGTGGTAGACACGGATTGGAGCGAAGTGAGAAGTGTGTGACCAATCACTTCTCTTTTTAAGAGGAATGGGAGTGGATAGTATAATAATATAGGAAGTATAGAAAGATGAAAGACAAGGAAAATCCTTAGAGACAGACACAGGAGTTCATGAGACTCCTAATTAGACAAACAAGACAACAATACAATTGAAATACAGTGCATGCATCACAGTTCAAATGAAATCAACAATAATCCCTTTCCTTTACTCGTGTGCTTACTCCAAAGTCACCTCCCTCAACCCCGTAGTGTCTCCGCTCGGAGAACGACTTTCGTAAGTCTCACTACCAGCGGCCACGGAAAACAACTGACACCGGTCCGAGTTCCGTCAGCCTCTCTCTACTCTGCAGTCCACAAGAATGTGGCCACGTCTATCCTCACTCCCGTAGTGCCCCTATAAAACCCACTTATAAGTCTCACTACCACGTGATGCGGAAAACAAGCAATGCCTACTTGAATCCCCCCAGGAAACAAAGTCCTCTGCCACAAGACTAAGCCCCCCTCACAAATAAACAGAAATACCATGTGCACAAAGAAGCTAGCTAGGCTCTCAAAGTGACACAAGAAGGATCACAGGAGATTATGAGTCTACACAAAATCCACAGTTCCAACACCCCTCTTTTTCCTTACAGCCACAGCCACGAGGCTCCTAAAAGAGGTAAACAGGTAAAGAAGACCCCCAGGAACGCATCCGCAGGTCAACCCCCCTTTTTCCTTACAACCACAATACCGTGGTTCCTAAAAGAGGTGAAACAGGCAACAGAGACCCCCAGGAACGCATCCGCAGGTCACCCCCCTTTTTCCTTACAGCCACAGCCACGAGGCTCCTAAAAGAGGTAAACAGGCAAAGAAGACCCCCAGGAACGCATCCGCAGGTCAACCCCCCTTTTTCCTTACAACCACAACACCGTGGTTCCTAAAAGAGGTAAAACAGGCAACAGAAGACCCCCAGGAACGAATCCGCAGGTCCACCCCCCTTTATCCCAAAAGAGGTAAAATACAAACAGATAGACACACACACTGAAGACCCAGGCAAGTCCCCTCAGGTCCACCCCCCTTTATCCCAAAAAGGGGAAAACAAGCAAGACAGAACCCCAGGCAAATCCCCTGCAGGTCCACCCCCCCTTTATCTCAAAATGGGGAAACAGGCAAACGATTCAAACACACCCAGGCAACAGATAGACTAAAATGCAGGTAAACAAGTGAGTAACGAGACACCGGGCAAGATATTACCTGTCTTTGATGTCCTCCCGGGAAGCAGTCACAGACACGTGGACGGGTCAATCAAAGGGGCCGGAACGTACCGGTGGCTCTGCAGAAGTCTCTACCGTGTATCTGGAGGTGATCAATCTCCCTTCCTTCCCCCTGGATTCCTCCGTCCACCCTTGTCTTCCTTAGGACGGCTCACCGGCCGGACATAGCCCGATGCCCCACGTTGGGCGCCAAGTTGTTATGGTACTTTTTGAAAGTAAACCAAAATGTTCAAAGTCTATCTGTTCCTGTCCAAATCAATAAAATTAAATTGCGTATATACGCTGAAGTAATTAAGTCTGACACACGAGGTTCAGGTTAAAATAACTTCGAGAAAGTTTATTGGCAAGTGAAGTAAAAGCGGGCGCGCAGGCCCTTTTAAGAGGCATTTTGCGTCATCATTGATTATTAGAATATCAGCAAATAAACATCATCAATTGGATTAATTGTTAAGTGACGGAGTTAGTGTCTTACCTATTGGTTAGTAAAATTAAGAGGTTAGTCCCGTGCCCACCCATCAGAGGTGGGATTATTCTGGACACGGGTGGGGGACAAGGGGGTCCTAAGCGTCATTTTACACGGTCAATGATATCAGGCTTTATGTCCAGGTGCAAGGTCTCTTATGAATAGAACATTTCATTACTACTGTGTTCTGTGGCCTTCAAACTGTACTATCTTACAAGCTCTTAAGGAGTAGCCGGCAAGTCTTAAGGAGTAGCCAGCACCTCCTGGTACTTGTCCTTGAAGGAAACACGGTCTTTGTCTACTGTATTAATTGGGTTGAGAAGTTCAGTCACGTAATGTAGTTTTAAAATGAACAAGTTAAGTCATGAGGACAAAATGGAGGATTGAAGAAGTCAGGTTAGGAGGACAAAATGGAGGACGAAGTCACAGTATAAAGTTAAAATGGAGTTAGTACAATAATTCAATACAAGTACAATAAAGATTTTTAATAATTCCACATCAACATCATCCTGTTAAGAACACTGGTATTTTAGATACCTGTTCACTTTCGGTTCCTCACGAACTGCTAAAGGCTGAGTGATTATAGCTCGCAGTTCAGGTGTTGATTCGAATGTTCTCCAGAAGAAAATGCAGTATCCAAGTAAATTTTCCAAGCAATCAGATGTATACCCAAACATCAGCCTCAACTAGATAAAGGGTACAACAGGAATTAATTAATTCAAGCCAACTGGCCGGTTCATAAGTCCCCATGCAAGGGGTTTACTGTGACAAAATCCAGGAGCATTCCCCACTGGACCTGAGAGGGGACTATGGCAAAGTACACACTGTAATTACATTGGCTTTCAGGTCCAGGACACTCCCACACAAAACAGGATAATCCCTCCATTGTGCCTGTGAGAATATTGAGTCAGGAACTGTACTAAACTCTTATCTCCAGGCACAGAAAACATACATTTTAATAACACCCCGAAAGTACCCCCAAAACACATGGAAACCCCACAAAAGTCATATCCCCTAGCTCCGATCTGGGGAAACAACATATCCAAAAATCACCCAGATTGGTTCAGGGGTTTGGGATTTCCATGAAAGTCATAATTTGACCAAACCGCACACGAGGCTCCAGCCCAAAACAGTTCTAGAGAATCAGGTCTACTTCGGTAGTTTAAAAACTGAACAAACTACCGAACACAGTCAATAGTCTCACCCTGGAGCTTGTTCCCCTCATCCAGACGAATGATTCCACCGAACAGTGTCCTTCTAAGTTGTGTAGAACCGAACGCAGGCGATGATGGAAGTTTAGCGTTGTCCGGGAGTTCCGTGACCGATTTTAGTTCCAGGAACTTGACGACCAAACACCACTGCCTGCGCTCATGCGAACAAGATGGCCGCCTCCTCATGGTCATTCATGCGAACAGCGGCCACCCAGTCAAACAATTAGAACACTGTGGTTAGAATCGTTACTAAGTGTTAATAGGGTTTAACAAGCTCCCGGGTGGTCTCTGGTTCGTGTGGCTGTTTGGTTCCCAAACCACATAATCCCAATTACACGAACAGAGCCTTTTTAAAGTATATTAGCCAAGGTCTATTGCAAGGGCCAATAGTCCTGAGGTAATAGGATCACCAGCAGGCCCCTCCAAGAACCCGTGACAAAGTTTAGTTCGTCACACTAACACTCACCCAATGCATAGGTCTACAAAGGGCTGGGGAGACACCGATATGGTACATATATGCTGCGGAATAAGCTGGCGCTATATAAATACCAATAATAATAAGAATATATGACTGACCTAAGCGCTGAGTATGGCTGGGGGAGGGGCATATCCCCCTCATGCATTATTGTATAGCTGTCAACCTCCACCCTTGGGTGGGGACTGGAGAGAGGATATTGAAATTTCCACCCTCCTTTTCTAACATTTGGTGCACACCCAATGCCCACAGATGGAGGCACAGAGAGGGACCACTGCCAGGTCCTGACCTGTTAATTTACTGACCGCATCCACTGCTGATGTATTAACAGTGAGCTGCTCACCATTTATCAGCTATGTCCCCAGCCATGGCATGGGTAATAAGGGAAGACAAAATACTCTCTATAATTAGATTGGGTTCATATTCACCCCCATTAGACCTGTGCATTAAGTTTCAAACAAATGGAAGTTTGTCCAAATTTTGGAGGGTCATCCGAATTATGTAATGCTATCTGACGAAAACAACTAAAATGGACAATGAATGAGCTGGGTCATTTGTTTTGTGATTCGGGAACCACCCATAGTAAAACAAAAAATGATGTCTAGGGCCTAGTCATTAAATAAATAGTAAATAAACCGATGATTATCTTGGCAACCAATGCTAAAGAATAACCAACTGCTTAAAATCCAAATATTGACTGAATGTGGTCCAAATTTCAATTGAAAAATTCCAGAATTCTGTCAATTTAATCAAGCCTGGAATAAGCTTCAGTAAAAGAGTCCGAAAATTAGCCTACCATCGTACTGCAACATGTTTACATATAGATATTAGGTGAATATTTTGCAGTACAATGCTATTTTGCTTTGTCCAAATCACTTACCTAAATCCTTTGCATGGCAAAATGTTATATGTGCTGAAACTGGTCGACTAAATTTTGTCGTCTGAATGCATTTTTTGCCAAACTGATTTGGCCAAAACAAATTTTACTGCCATGCACGGATCCCCCATATGCTTTTATTTCACTGGTGGCTAGCTAGAAATTACTGTCCAGCCTCCATGTGGTTAACCCTTGTCCTTCCAAAGGCTTTTTAAAACAGTTTTCTCACTGGCTTCTATTGCAGTCAACAGGCAAATAGTCCAAATGTATTTAAACGAACTAACCAAATAGCATGTGAATTTATTCAAGTGATTTTCCTGTCTTCAGGAAAGATCCGATTTCTATCCAGGGTTTGGCAAATAAGTGATTTCTATATAAGAATACTGATGCGAAAATAACATTTTAAACCAGACGCCAAATTTTACTGACTGCATGGTGCTCATTCAGTTGGGACGACCACATTTTGACCAGATATGGCTGTAATAAAATGAGACTTACACCATTGGTCAGAATCTGGCCACTTTAACCACATTTTGTATATATCTTTAGATATTAGCCTCTGTCAATAAATCACTTCTGGTCTTGTTTAAAATTACATTTTTTGATATTTACAAATTCTCAGTAGCTTGTAAAGAGCAATCCTCCCTCCACACCTCCAATGACACCGCCGTATAATATGTTCCGAGATATGCTGCAGTTACATTTCCTTATATATAAACACTTTAAACTTTCTTCACCCTGCATGCCAGATCATAAGTGATCCACTTTCTGTTATATCTGAATATGTAGGTATAACAAAATGTATCAAAAATATATTCACAACTGGACCCATCAAAAACACTCAACCCTTTATCGTTTACACTTACTAATGATTGAGGTTTTTTTTCCAGGAGGATATTTGTGTCCAGGTACCAAGAATTACTGCACAGACTAATAAACTGGGCTGTACAGAGCTCTCTGAAAAGAAGCGAGCGTTAGAATATTATGTAACATAGATGATTTGTACTTATCTGCCTTGAATTTTCTTCCTTGCAGACATTCACCAGTCATTGAATTTATTACAAATACAGGGAAAGGCTTGGATTATTTTTTCCTAGCATTGCTAAAGAGCAAATGAAAGCAGCATAGTTTGGGATGGGTTTTGTGAATTGCGTTTGTCTAAAAAAAAAGTGAAACAAAAAGGCAAAATGTACCCATAAACTAGGGAAGTCACGACAAGCCGTCAGATTTGCTTTAATATTTAATAACCATCAGTTTTTTCCATTATTTGTAGAAAAATGTTAAAATAAACAAAAGAATGATTTGTAAAACGCAAAACACTATTTAAATCTCAGTGTACATTTGAGGGTCACCACAGTATTTTGCATATGTATTTTTAGTCTCACAGCGCAACCTAGTGGACATAAAGTGCACTGCGGCCTTACTGATAATTTCCTGAAACTTGACTACTGCTACCTTCTTCATTCACTGTAATGCAGGGCTAAGGCCCACATTCACTTCACAAGATCTAGCACGACATTGTTGATTAAACACAGAATAAAACATATGTTGGGTTTCCCTGTGCACATGTTCAATTGCTGTTTGCAATGCTGCTTTATAAATATATATTTTTTAAGTAATTTATTTTTATTTATTATATAATTATTTTTATTATAATTTGTAGAATAACAAGAATTTGTTGCAAATATAAAACTGTACCATTAATGTAAGATAATCAGAGACATGTCCCGGTGAGTTCTATATCAGATCACATGACAGCAATGCTAAGAAATAATACAACGTATATCCTCTAGGATAAAATACTATTTACTTTTAAGTATGTTTAACCCTTTTATTGCCAAATTTGGCTCTATATCATCACACTCTGTGTCTGTTATTTACTATTGTTGTAGGTTTGCATAGGGGTAATGATAATGGAGTCATAAGGCCCAAATTCTGGAGATCATATGGAACATACATGAGTTTTAATTCCTAAAGGGGAAAGCAGCATATATATATATATACATATATATATATATAACCTATATTCCAATAGGCTGCACTCACCTCAACATGCATACATTATAAAGGGACTGCCGGGGGCCAATTAACACAACATACAAGATCCAGCACGCTATCTCACTTAACAGTTGTGTCAGGCTTAAGCAATGTATGATCATATACTGTAACTAAATCCCCATTGGGTGTTTTTAAAAAGACTGTTACATTTTGTGAGATTTGACGTTGGTGTTTAGGGAGTGCGTAAGTGCGTTATATATATATATATATATATATATATATATCTATATCTTATCTGTTAAATATATATATAAAACCAGAAACTGAGTTTAGGAATATTTCCAATTTATATATGTTTGCCTAACATATGCACTTGTCTTGATAATTCTACACAATTCTGGTTGAGTGAATAAGCCTCACAAAGCGCATGGGACACGTACTACGAGTACAATCTACAATATATGAATGCAGTGACATTTCAGCTTAGCACTACCTGACTATAAAACATAGTTTTTTTTCCCCTCAAAAATAAATACAATTGCTATGATCACCCCTATTATCTTAGGTAACATGCACATGCATTGTTTCAAAATGCTTTGCACAATTTAATGCAGGTTTTTTTTTAATTGTGCAGAAATTGTATTGACGAATGTTTACCCTTATAAATGACGGTGTTTTTTTTGGGGTTTTTTTTTTTGTAGAATCTTAATATGAGATACATATGAGCCATGGTGTAAGTATAGATTATTTACTTTATTTTACTAAATTCACCTCTCACATGCACCTCACATGCACCTCTCACATGCACATCCATGCATTCTCCTTTCTAATTTATATTTAGCATAAATAATATTCTCAACATTTGCTGAGGACATAAAATTCTTGTAGTTTATGTTATTCTGTTTTTTTATGACTTTTTAACACTTAATAAAATTTTATTAGAACACTTTTGTGTTTACAAGGCCACAAAACTCTTGGCAGTCTGTCAGAAGTCCATTTTATTATTATCCTATTGATATATTGCAAGTAATGAAATAATCATGTCCAGGAATGTATCAAAGGCCAAAGGGATTATCATTGAAGTTAATCGCTTTACAAATGCATTTTTGAGAATATGATGAAGCAAGGTGTCGACAGCAAAAAAAAAAAGACCGCTATTGTTAATTACTTTACAATTTTGTCAAATTCCTGTGCTTTCTAGGTTCATAATTAAAGTTACAGTTTTCAATTATACTATATACTGCAAATGTAAAGAACATATATAAGCTGCATGCTATGATTTAAGCAACATAACTCCTTATGTCAACATCAATTAAGTTAATAACAAAAAAAGTGTGTTGGGATTTTTTAAATTTTTAGTTTGAACTAAGAATCATACTGAATTGGAAAGTAACAATTTCATATACATTAGATCACTTATGCAATATTACACAACACATACTTTTTATGTATAATTGAAAATATCCTGTTAAAGTAATATATATAATGAACTCTGTTCCTGTGCTATGCACAATGGAGACTGTAAAAACAAAACAAAACAATAAATATTAAGGACCCCAAGCAAAGAATTGTAGCTACCTGAAAACTGAATTATAAAATGTAGGCCAAAGTTTAACAGTTAGAAAAAGTACATCACAAATGGAGGCTTTTTACAACTATATCGGCCAAATTTAAAGACCAAATATGAGTAATTAAATACTCTTTTGCAGAAAATCACCTTAAACCGGCAGAGGGGGTAATTATAATAATACAAAAAGTCAAATTCTATATATAGTTTCTCTCTCTCAGATGCCATTAGTCATTATGAATGTATCTGTCAGGAGTACCAGAAATTCTACATGCCAAGTATAGATTGATACCAAAATAGAGAGAAAATAGGACACTAGCATATTCCCAATTCTTAGAGTGGTCACGCTTAACTCACAGAGCCGTCATGAAGGTGAAAAGAAAAAATACTAAAAGGTAATGGCTAAGCTAAGTCAAAGGAAGCCAAAAAGTTCAGAAATGTATAGGCTAAGCTGGGTCAAAGAATATCAAAAGAGTAAAAATTTCAAGATAAAGCTGGGTAGGAAACCCCAAACACTAATAAAAAAAAACCTCCAGGGTCAAGCTGGAACCATGAATGGGCCGAGTACCAATGTAGACAAGGGGATCCAAGTTGCATCAGTCTTGAACCTCATAAATGTCCATGTTCTGCATTGATGTTGGATACATATCAGCACATGGGATCCGTTATAACGACACGTGGATAGAAACTGGTAAAAAAAATCTCAGAAGAAAGAATTAATGTTGAGGAATTGGCAGCGTACGGGAGGGACAGGAGTGGATGTGAACCCTGAAAACTTTAGCAGGTATTGTTAAAGTATCAAAAGAAAATACATAAATAAAAACTGTCTGGATTCCTCTGATTAAGTCTATAAAGAAATGTTATTCACAACCTTCATTTTTTAACTGGTTTACTAGCATATTATAAACAAAACAAAAAAATTAATAAAAAATAAACATAAAATGAATATTCTATACAAAACAACGTACTTAAAAATCACACAAAAAACATACTTCATCAAAGACGTTTTTTTGTTTTTTTTAAAATCACTAAAATAGTCTAATTAAAGGCGAAATAGAAGGATAAATTGCATATAAACCCTCATTAATGTCTACAACAAAGTTTTAGTCTTAACCATACCAGACTGAGAGGAAGTAAAGCCATATTACACAGTCGAATTTCACAGCCTAATAATGTCTGATGCAGTGATGCATAGAATATAAACCCATGGCCACCTGAAGATTTCTGTATTGTCCTGTATTACCCCTATTATGTTTTATTTGCACCTATAAAACTCCGAACTAATACTAGCCTCCATAAAACTCTTATTGGATTGAAAACAGGTTTAGCATTAAAGGGAAGAGTGTCAGAAAACAAAAGATGAAATGTGGACACTGTAAGACAAAAAAAAATAGGCAATAATTAAATAGAATTCATGCATTACAAACTAAAAGTGAAATAATACAATCAAGTCATACGTACATTATTTAACAAACAGAACATTCTATTTTTATGTTTAACTTTAAACTGAATTATCAGCCTAGGTTTTACTATAATATATTTAGTATTTATTTATGTTCCGTATGGTGTTATGTAACTTTATTGTTTATTAATTTCTCCAATCTAAAGCACTCATTGGGTCTTATGAAAGGAAATATATCAGTATATAATAGTTAAAACTCGTACTCTCGGAAATGTTGGCGTTCATGTTGCTTTAATTGAGTCATGATAGCCCTGTATGTGTCTATTTAGCTGTAGCGAGGTGGCAACTGATTTGTAAGATTTAGACCAAAACTATCAATTTGGAAAAAAACATCTACTTGCCTGAATTAGAGATTTATATCCAGCTAAACTATTTTTGGTGTAAATATTGTAAAATTTAGCACATGGCAACTTGCCGTGATTTAACATGTGAGTATTATTATAATTATTATTATCGCCATTTATATAGCGCCAACAGATTCTGTAGCGCTTTACAATATTATTAGAGGGGGGATTTAACTATAAATAGGACAATTACAGGAAAACGTACAGGAACGATAGGTTCAAGAGGACCCTGCTCAAACGAGCTTACAGTCTAAAGGAGGTGGGGTATAAAACACATTAGGACAGGAAATATCAATCAAATAAGGTGGGAGTGAAGCAGAGCTGGAGGAGAGAGTAAAGTGCTGCCCTTTGGGAGAGAGCAAGAGACAGGTATGTAAGGTAGAGGTTACTCTGGGAGGCCATAAGCTTTCCTAAAGAGATGGGTTTTAAGGCAGTATGATAAACGTGTAAACAATAAAATAGATGAGTTAGAGGAATACCTCACCACCCCTGTGAAGATCACCAGACTCAACAAGTATTCTTATGTAATAAAATACCACCAAACAAATTAACTAATGGTACTGAAAAGTAATAATCACACTTATGGAGAATGACTGTCATTCGGGTAAAATGCTCATACAAAATTACTCTATTACTCGGAAATTGTGGTGGAAAAACAGATTTCTTTCCATTTTTGATAATATTGAATGGTGTAAAAAGAAACGTAGAAAGAGTTTGAAATCACTGAGTAATTATGTCTAAAGTTTAATTATTATTATTATTATTAATACTATTAATACAAATATCTAATAATCAAAGTATTTTAGGGATGTATCTAGATTTCTATAGTCTTCATGTATGTCTTGGGGTATAGATTTTATTATCACTCAACTCAATGCCTCTGTTTCCAATAAGCTTGGAAGGATGCAAGGCATTGGTGATCCTTCTGGGAATCAATCCTGAGATGCTGAGGTCTGAATGGGTACAACAGAAGGTGAATTAAGGCAGCTGTTTAAGAGTTTACAGGAGATGCACAGTTTGGAGTAAAATGAGAGGGCTAATGTTATCGGAGTCTTGTATCAGCTTGTTAAAAACATGTAGCTAGTTTCATTAATACCACTACAGTACTTGGGAATACAGAGTGCTTCTACCAAAACCAATGGGACAATAAGGAATATCAACAACTTGCAGCAAACAGTGGAAATACAATATATATATATATATTCTAATTCTTTATTTTTTGCTGTTCACAGTCCAGTTAGAGACACATGTTTGTACATGTTACAAATTGACATATTTTGATCATGGTAATAACATAGTAATACAACTTAAACTTGATCTTTAAACCAGTATATACATGTTTAGGGTTTTAAGAGTTACCAGGCTTGAGGTGTCAGATTTTGGTTGGGTCTATTGTATAGGCGCGTGATCCCAGTCACGTCTGCTCGTTGGTGTCCCCTCTGTACCAGAGTTGTATGTGGCCGAGGACCCGGCATGGGGGGATCCGGTTCTACCGGACCCTCCCTTCCACTATGGTGCTTGGGAAGTTAAAAAAAATATATATTATTTATTCTTCATTATTTTTTATTATGTTTCCATATTTCTAACGCACCATGGGCAAAAATATTGTGATAATATAATTATCTAAAGAGAAATATTCAATAAAAGAGATATATTTTAATGGTTTTAGCTAAACAGTATGTCATTTGAGTGTGATAACGGAACTTTAATTTTTCATGAAGTATTACTATCAAATAGTATTGTTTTAATTGTGCATTTAATTCCTTGCTGCACTCCTTGCTTAATTAATTCTCCTACTAAATGAATGCATTTTGCTGGCTATAGTAACAGGCTGCAATGTAAACCTCTGTTTGGCAGCCATTATCATGTTAATATTACAGTGGATAGACACAGAGCTAGTCAAGGCCTCAATTTTTTTTTATATTTTTGGATCAGCTTTTCAAATGATTTAATGTTTTTGGATAAACTTTGGATAATAGCAAAAATAATTTAACCAGGAAAGGTACATTCAGATTATTCTGGTTTCCAAGTACATCCTATGGATAATTTCCTGGGATTATTTTTTCCAAAACATTATCAAACACATATAATAATATAATATATATATATATATATATATACAAATATAAAAAAAGAAAAAAGATTGAAAGAAAAATCAAAATATGAAATAATTTTAAAGGTTTATACAAAAATATCAACATGAAAGCCTATTCAACATATGAAATCAAGGTCTAAATCTGAACAGCAGCAAGCAATGATTACCACTAAAGGTATATAGAGGAGTATTCTAAATTTCTTGCAATTATACGTTTTTATACAGATTTTAAATGGGAAGTGTAATTTTTCTGAAAATAACTCCATTCACTCAGATACAAATGGAGTTAAATAATGGTGTGGATATCCACATTTTTTTTTCAGACCTCACCAATACATATTTGTCAAATATAGAGAATAAGTAAACATAACATTAAAAACCTTAGAAATCTTTAACATGTTTTCAGTCTTTTAAAGTACATTGCTAATGTATAGTTTAAAATGTATTATTAAAATATATTTTAGATTAAATGTATTCAAGTGATCAAGCGTTGCTGAAATAATTTGTTTTCCTGAACTGGACGTTCTTCTATAAAACCTGTCTCTACTGTCATAATTTATTGAACACTTATATCCACAATTCAGTAATTTTCTCACATGTATTTAGCAAAATTTCCATGGAAATATGAATAGTATACTATTGATTCTTGGAAACATTAACTTAAAAGACAACTGTCACCCCCCGTGATTTTAAATATTTTGTATACTTGTCCCCTATATTTTAAAAATATGTTTTCCCAAGATGTGAATTTTTTTTGTAAAGTAGAATACACACCTTTTTATCCTGTAACTCGGCGCCTCCATCATAGCTTCCTGAGTCAGCACATAGAAAGCACATAGAGAATTGGAAAAATGAAACAATGTTTTTGCTTCTCCTCATTTGCAATGTGTGTCCTGACTGTGTTACATAGAGCATCACATGAAATTGTTAACATAATCAACAATCAGCCATTGTATTTAATAGCTGATGGATAAGACGTCTTTTTATGAGATATGCAATGAATGCCTAAGGCATATTTCTGTTTATGTAAATAAATATCTGTGGAATATTCTGCACTCTTACATAGAATTTTATAGATGAATATTTCGCACACTCTGGAAGGGGAAGCGTTCAAAGTTTAAGACAAAAGATCCGGTGGTGGAATAGCTAGAGGTTATCATTTCAACCCCTTTCCATCCCACCAGGAGAATACACTATGTAATCTTTAGAGGAGTCACGTAGGAGGAAGTATTTACAGAAAACGCAAAAATGTCTTGTTACCTTTAATTCTGGTATTGCTGAATTAGCTCTTGAAATGAGTCAAGAGCTATACTACAACTATTATTTCAACATGTACCACAGTTTTGCAAATCAGATATAATACAACAACAAGCAAATCTAGAAGGCCAAGCCCTTCATATTCGAGATGAGCTTTTTGGAAGCACACGACTCGTCAGTAGCTCCCAACGACTTTATGAGAGACTCTATATCAAGCCCTGTTTAATAATGTACTATAAACTGGATTTAATAGGCTACTGTGGAGGTGAACTGCTGTAGCATGGGTTCATTTAAGTTGAAGTTTATTTCTCTTATCACTGTTAAACTAATTTATCACAATATGAAACAGTAACGACTACATCAATCTGCCTAAAGTTACCATAACAATATTTAACTGTGTACCACTATTGTAGCATAACATTTGATTTTCACTTTCAATTCACATTGAATCCCAGACAGTTCAATCTTCAGTGAATAAAGTAAAATAAATAGAGTTCACTTTTTATAATTAGGCCCGAAGTAGAGCGCTTTTAGGTTCATATATGTACACGAGCTTCCATCATATAAGCTAATAGTATACCATGTCATATGAGGTTGATCAGAAAATGAGCAGATAAATATGAAGAACAGTACGCAAACGCAAGTTGAAGAGGAATCCGGAATGAGGAAAAGAAATTATAAAAATATTTTTATAACTATCTGTTTATTTTTCATTCAAGCCACAATGGTTAGGCAATGCTATTGATCGACAGGGTAAAAGAGACAATTCATAAATCAAGGGGATATTTATCATAAATGTTAAAGGGTGTTATATTTACATAAAACACAATCAGTCAGTTCTATTCTAGTAATAAATATATGCAGGAACATCTTTCACTAGCCCTAAGTCTTCAAACACTTTTCTCTACAACAAGAAGTAAAGTAGACCCCCTGTCTAAAGTGTTTTTTTTTTTTTTATTATCCAAGCAACGTGTCTTGTAGTATAGTTTGTAATTTGGTAGGTGTTTGTTTATCTGTCCAACATTCTCTGGGCCAGACTGTTTAGATCCAAGACCATTTGTAGCCGTTGATAGGCCTCAGCCAGACGAAACAGACATCTGGCTGCCAATTCTAATTGTATCCCCGCACCAGAAGTTGTTCCAAAATACACTAATTCCCTTTGAACATGGGATGTTGATGCACAACAGTTTCAAGCCATTAATGCAGGAGGTAGATCCACTTGATGGCTTTGGCCTACTTTTAAAAAGATTTACGATAAATGGAGGGTATTCATCCTATTGAAAGCTTTAGCAGACAGTTGGATTTAATCATACTGCAGTTTCCCTTTGGCCCAGTGTGTGCACTGGTCTTTGAACACTGACAGAAACAGAAAAATCTGAAAATTAATTATTTGGTGTTGCTATGTTTACTGTTTCCTAAAAGTGTTTTACCACAAATTAGCATGCGGCATACACAAATGTCACTGGATGAAAGGTTTTATCTAGATTAATGCAAGTTATTGTGATTTAGACCTCACGAACCTTGGGCAGGATGTGACACCAATTAAATTCATGAAGTCTAACTTCTATTTAGAGTAATCACATAATTTCTATATTATTGGGGTGTTGCTGACAAATTCTAATTTTTACTCCATAATATCCGATTTATTAGCTTAACAAGCTATTCTTATGTAAGTTACATGATCTGTCAAATAAATTGAACTTCACCAAACACTGATTTTCTCAAAATTACAACGTGATCGTTAAAAACTTGACCACTAGACATGCCATCTTAGTGATTGCCAGCAATGACATAAAGCTTCCGCCTTTATTGATACTGACCCCTGCTGGAAGTGGCTGGTAACATAAGGTTTGAATTTGAAGTAAAGCGCCATATTTGTAAGATGAAATATCGCAACAGTTTAACCGTTTCAAAAACCTAATAAGGATTTTGATCACTAAACAGTTTATTAAAAAGAAATTTGAAAACCATTTGCTAAAAACAATGCTTAAAATAATTATTTTACATTTTTATTTTGGTCTAAACATTGCAGATTCCTGGTCAATTCACCACAATCTGGTGATGGAACACAACAAATTTTAAGATGAAGAGCAAATCAAAACACACCTCAAAATGAATAATGAAAATGAAAAAAAATATGATTTAGAACATAGGAAGACACAGCCAGTCATAGTTCATTATGTAGTATGTTTTTTCATCATTCAATTTTTACAAATAGGTATATTTTTTAAATTTTGTACTACATTCACACACATATATACATATTTACACATACGCGCACGCACACACACACATATAAATATGTGTGTGTGTATGAGTGTGTGCATATATTAATTATAAAATATATATATATATATATATATATATATATATATATATATATGTATGTTCTACACAATATCTCCTACTGGTTAAGGTGTTTTTCCTACACTTAAGACTATTTTTTCTTCAGTCAGCACATTTCATGTTGAGATGTGAAGCAGCAGCTGTACCATGTGTGTACTGTGCAATTATTCTGTTCTAAATCTCCATTTTACTACAGCTGGGTGAGGGGTGGGAACTAAAATGGTGGCTGCTGAAATTTTATGACCTACAACAAAATGAGTGTAACACACTGCACACATCTTTTCTGAGAGGATATGTTTCCAGAAGCTTTTTCTTGTCTTGTCTATAACTGCCTCTCTTGTTGCTGTTAAATGCCGGGCATCTCATTTAGTAAACATATAATGAATATTCTAATCCACTGAAAATTGTAATAGAATACATAACATTTACATAATAAATACATTTACATACACAGCTCATTTGTATAAATTTCAACTTTTAACATCATTATTTTTTAAAGGAAATGTTGTATCGTTGGGCACATTCTAAGTGCGTGCTTATCACATTTCCTTTGTGTTTCCTACAATGTAACTGGGAAATAAAATGGGGCATATTGCACTGAGCTTTGTCGAATGGGTAACAACACGTTAAGATGTTTTGAGTGTAATAAACACCGTAGCAAGCCTCTGAATTCCCTAAAGAACACAACTGTCATTTAAACCTTGTTTCAGCCTCCAGTAGCATCAATTAGTGAATGAACAGCTGTTACAATTATTCTGTTGTTCTTTCTTCTTTTATTCCTTTATAATGTAAGCTCCTTGGTTCATGTGCGTACAGATTTATCTTTGTTTGTCTCAGCTCCCAGTCTAGGATGAGAGCTATTGCCTCAGTGCTGCCCCCAGTGGGTGAATACCTAATCCCTTGCACTATACGATTGTTGGATGAGCTGGTATGTGCTATGTATTAAAGCCCAGTGTATCCCTCCAACATAATAGACACAAACGCTTTCTAATCTGCCAGGTTTAGTGACTTAACACCGGCCATGATTTGATGTCAGTCTTTTTGGATCCGAGGCTAGATTGGAGAGGACATTAATGTCTAGCATGACTCATAAGAGCTTAATCCCCGCAACACCACACACTAAAGCAAAAAAAAACAACCCCAAAATAGGAACATTCCAAAATGAATACTTTGGTGTGCTCCAGAGACTAATGGGCATTTCTAAATATTAACTGCTACTGTATCCTATTTTATCAACATGTTGTGCAGTGATTATTCAACGGAACCTTTTCTGTACCATCATAAAGGTAATATTCTATAAACTTGGAATTTTAGATTATTGACAAGGCGATTGCACCCTTTTTAAATTTTATCTCTTGGTATTCAACTGCCTGTGGGCTTTTCCCTCACATGTAGTAAATTGAGATTGCTTTATACTGGGATACTTTAACTATACAGCTGAGCAGCTCAAGTCAAAATGAAAAGAACAGAGAAAGGAAAAATACTGTTAGAGCAATTTTTGGGTATAAAGGACTTGAAGCTTACTTTAACCCCTTAAGGACCAAACTTCTGGAATAAAATGGAATCATGACATGTCACACACGTCATGTGTCCTTAAGGGGTTAAATGCCACTAGTCTACTTTGCATCAATCTACGTTTGGATGATACTGGTTCTTTAAAAACTACCACCAGGCACTGAGATTTCAATTCTACTACAGTGGTACCTCGGTTCACAAACGCCTCGGTTAACATAATTTTCGGTTTACAAATGAAAATCCATTGAAAATAATGCCTCGGTTGACAATTTTTTTTCGCAATACAAAGCTTTCCCCAGGTTGAAGTGCGCTTGGGAGGTTTATAGCTACACCCCTGTGTATGCTGGAGTCTGTCGGTAGGATGTGGCGTCGAGTGTGGAGGTGTTGGAGCGACTTTTGCATCGAGTTTTGGAGCCATTCTGGAAATTTTTTGCAGTGGTTTTGGGACTTTTAGGAACTTTTTTGGTGCATTTCTCAAACGGTGGAAAGGTAGGGAGTTGAGCTTTGTCGTTTGCATGCCTTTTACTGTGTGTTCTGCATTGTGGGTTAGTTTCCATGCCAGCTCATTTTGGCTTTTTTCTGACCTCCAGAACGGATTAATTGGTTTTCAATGCATTGCTATGGGAAACCGAACGCCCCGCAGAACGCATTAAATTCATAAACCGAGGTACCACTGTATTTTGTAGCTTGCAATACTTAAGTAGAGAAATATGTATTGACAATTCTACAGAACAGATTTAGACAGCATTTTAGCAACAATCAGCTAATTTTAAGGCAAAGAGATCCGTTTATTATTGTAGTTCCCTATTTATCTTTTTTTATTTCTGTTATTTAATTGAGCTTAAATGCTTTAAAGAAACACAATAGGTTTAAAAATAAAAATGTGTATTCCTGACCCAATGGTGTTAAAAACACTATTTAACCCACATTAAATAAGATAAACATTCACCTTTATTCCAGCCCTGCGCAGATCTGCCAATGCTGGCTCCGCTACGATCCACCTCTTTGGCTGACATAATTAGAATTGATGATCTCAGCCAATCCAATTCTGACATACTACATTAAGCTGTAGTTGTTCTGGTGGCTATAGTGTCCCTTTAACAAAACTATAATAAACAAACAAACATGCCTAGTTTCTCCTAGGTAGTAAGCTCAACATTATTCTGCCTGTTGTTGTTGTTCTGTATCCACACTTTATAATTGTACAGCACTACGGAACATGTAAGTGCTATCTAAATGCTAATATTTTAGTGATTGATTATTTTTATGTTCTTATTTATGAATTGTTACACAAGAAGGAATGTAAAACGACCCATGTCCATCAAGTTCAACCCTTTCCAGACTCCTGTTGTTATTTAAGGCAGCAAACAAAACACCCATAAAAACTTTTACAATCATGTTTTAAAAAAAGAAGTGTGTTAGAAAAGGGGGAGGGAGAATTCCTTTCAACTACAGATTCACAGTCAGAATTATCCATGGCCAACCATGTCCATTAATTTAATAGTGCCCCTGTATGTCACTCTGTCACAGTATAGTACCAATGGTATTGGTCTTCACCCCTGCACCCAGGAGTGAATGAATGATAAAACACTAGTGTTTTTACTGTAAAATAAGTTAGGTGAGACTAAATAAGACTAAATCACGTTGTGTCATCAGACACTAGACATTTTTATGTTATTTTATGGTGGCAAAATTCAATATGTGTGCCTAGGGGGTATGTGCTCATCTGAGTTAAAGTGCTCTATAAATAAAAATAATAATAATGATAATAAAAAGTCTTTATCTATGGTGTCATAATAGATGAAGCAACTTTTGAGTGACCCTCGACTAAAAAAACAGTAAACCTGTACTTTTACATCACTGGATTCAGGAAAAAAAAAAGATGTTTGTGACAAAGGGAAGTGATTTCTTTATACAAATTAAGCTATAAGCATTTTGTGCAGTTTAATCATACACTACTGATACTGTTTTATTATTATTATTATTATTATTGCCATTTATATAGTGCCAACAGAATCCGTAGCGCTTTACAATATTATATTATTATTAAATAATAATAATAATGTAATAACTGGTAACTAATTGGACAATACAGCTTGCACTACCTTTACCATCATCCTATATACGAGCTTTCACCATGACGTCACAGCAATAATAGAAGTTCTTCCTGGTGGCAAAAGCCCTGTACATATACTGCAATTCTCAGACAGTTTTCTGTCTACCATAGATTAATAGGTATCACAAAAATTATTCTTAATGCTTGTCAATGCACTTCCACAGCCGACGCCGGCAATCCAGAACCCGAGCCCCCCGCCCGAGCCCCAGTCTATAAAATAAAGTCTGCATATTAGAACACAGAACATTAATAACATTCTATCAAATATAGTCTGCATAACGGACGTCAAGTACATAGTTACAAAACAAGTGAGATCACTCTCTCCCCAGTTACAGTAGAGTATACACACAGATGTCCGCACAGCACATCATCATTTGACACTGACTGACTGACGCAATCAGCCTCCCACAGTCACACTACCGGCGATCTAGTATTACCCTCCGGGCTAGAGCTCTTTGAGATGGGCGGCATGGTGCGGGTCTGGAGTCCACACACAGCATGCAAGGCACGGTTCACTGAGAGGAGAACCCGAAGCAGCGCGCGACTGTGCAAAAGTGCTTCCTGGAGGAGAGAGTGCTATTGAAATCTGAGTTCCTCTGCACATGCTCACTAGCAGCCCATGACGCCGATGAGCTTAGTGCACGGAATTCCCCAACTTGCTCTTCCACCGAACAAGGAGCCCAGGCCCCGGACTGCCAACAAAGCCGCCAACACCAGCTGCAATAACACACCACTAAGCACAAAAACAACCCTTACCTTCAAGAGAGCAGAATGTCCGTCAGTGGAAGCCGTGTGCGTTCTGCCACCCGGTAGTATCTTGGCAGAAATGTTTACAAACATTCTGAAATCCCCTATAATAAATATTTTATGGGATGTCCAGTGCTTATCAAACGTTGAATCAAAGAATAACCATCACTGTGGTAGAATAATTAACATTCTGGCCCTGAAGTGTTAATTGCATACAAGGATGAGCAATATCCGCTATCACTGGACTTCATTTCCCTTGGATCCTTTGCCTGACAGACTGGCTTACCATTAACATACTAATACCTCTAGTTTAAAAACTTCCATGCCCCTGCTTTTGACATTCTGTAATACCATTTATGCATCGGAACATGCTATACAGTGCATCACCCTTCAATTCAATATTGTTTGCTCTGTTAAATGTCCGCAAGGGCAGAATTTGGGCCTTAAAACACGTTACATAGAGGACGATGGCGATTCAAAGCATTTGTTTGCAAGGTTCACATAAGATGCTGTTTTTTTTTGTTCAGTGGGTCATGAACCATCTGGATCACCGGTGGATGTAGTTTAGTTCTATTTAATTCCTCGCCACGTGTTCCTCTCTGACTTCACATGAAAAAGTAACCGTAAACTCAGGCCGACAAAACCCTCCCACGAGTCCACACAGCAATCTTAATCCACTAGTTAAAATAGATTGCGTGCCCAATCCCTAACAATTGAGTTAAATACACTTTCAGCAATTTCAGGCCATAGCTTAGTTTTAACATTAAACTAAAACTGTCACTGCCGTTGTAAAATATATAAAACAAATTGTTTATGCTTAATATATATTATAGTGCCTCCAAGACCTAATCAGCTTCAAGCTACATTGTTTTGCAAACATACTGCATTCATTACTGCACGCTACGTAATTTTTAAGACTCAAATGTTTAATAAAAATAGATTTACAGCTCTTATTTTTTTTATATATATATTTTTTCTCATTCAATATATTTAATTAAACTGGTGGATCCAACTGACTTTTACCAATAGGTGGTAGATGTTTTCTCTACCGTGGGGTGCCATTTTGAAATGAAATATGTCCCACTTGTACAAACTAGAAAATATAGACAGATGTCCATTAATATAGGGCACCACCTAGTGGTCGAAAAGTAGAATTTAACTTTATTTAGTGATCTCAATGGAGAATCAGTGGGTTTGCAACAAAGGAATTAAATGTTCCCAGCTTGGGTAATTCTTATTGTGAATATAAATTGAAAACACATTTTAAACATTAATTAACAATTAATGTTAAAAGACTATCGATTGGAGAGGTGGCAAAAAGGTCACTGAATTGATATTATTTCTAGCTACTTGTACGTGAATTAATTATGCCCTAAAAAATAAACAAAATATATTAAATTGTGAACTAACACTCCTATAGTAATCACCCTGTTACATATGCCTATAACCACTTAAAGAGACACTGTAGCATTAGGAATAAATATCTTTATTCCTAACGCTATCGTTTTGTTTCCTCCCCTACAACTCTGTTTTGCAAAACGACCAAAAACAAAATAAATGAAATTAATCATGTTTTCTCAGTGCTGACGTGGCCTCTTATTTTGCTAATGTCATCCTGGAGGTGGGACCATTGGTGCATGCGCGGTGCTAACCGTGATACGTCTGATTCTACCATAGAGAACCACTGAATACAATGATCCTCTGTGGTAGACTGTGACGGCACTGTGGTACATTGTTAGGGAGTATGGCTGGGGGGAGGGGGTGTAGGAGTGAAGGCCCTATAACAACTTCTATAAGATGTAGTTGTTATAGTGCCTACAGTGTTACTTTAATGTTCCAGATCTGAAAAACAAAACAAAACTTTTTTGGCAATATGCACTCAGGAAGGTAGATATCACTTTTTTTTTTTATTCTTTATTTTTAATGTGCGTAAAAGGTACAAGCGTGCCGGTAATGCCACAACAGCAATCCCTAGCATCTCAAGATAGACAATATATGGCATAAGTAAATACTGCACAATTTTTGTTTTTATAAACATGCTTACAAGTAACTTTGCACAGGTTACATAAGAAAGGAAAAGCAATACAAGTTATGTCTGCTGATGATATTTGTTATTTGATTAGTCTGAGACATATACCTATGTTGGTGTGGGCTTGGAGCTGTTACGTTTTAACAGGTACTGTTGATAAAGTATTAGACTGAGTGTATACTGGATCAGCATGTCTAATGTGGTGGGTCACATTGGGGTCTACAAGCTTGCGGCATTAAACATTTATTTCTGCGTAAGTGAATGTGGGCTTTCAAGGGTAGCAGAATTGTGTCTAAACACCTCATTTCTACAGCATTCACTAAACTAAACAAACAGACAAGCAGCCACTGGAGCTGAGTGGGTTCCTGCAATATTAGATATTAATTTTAGGCATCACAACATGGCTGCGGTGTATATCAGAGCATTGAAAAGTGGTACACGAGAGGCTGTTGCACCCTGTTGAGTCTATGGTGTTGTAAGAGTCTTTGTGCTGGCATGTAGTGCTCCTTCCCCTCATTCACTGATTTGGTAGTCACAGGTACTCATCCATGTGTGGTGGAACTCCCCTTGCCAGGCTCGGTGGTGGTCTGATGAGTCCAGCGCTTGTCCTGTGTATAGGTGTACATGTGAGTCCACTTGGCTGTTACTCGCTGAGTTCATCCCTCGCTTCCTGCTCCCGGCCCCGCCAGGGGACATCCGTTGTGGGCAGTAAGTGTCTCTCTCTCCCAGACAGCAGCGGTCTGTAGTTTCCAGCGGTTAGATTTTATTTAAAGCCCTCCGGCATGGCAGGTGATGCAGACGCGACTCATAGGGGCTCCCTGGTGTAGGAGCAGGTGGCACAGGGCCGCGAACCGCCGACATCTTGCGAGGTAAGCTTTGCGGGCTTCGTGCGCCTCGATCCCCATTCGATCCAGCTCTCTTCATTGGGGACCGGGATGACCCCCCTGGTCCAAAGGGGGGGTGGAACGTGGCCGGCAAGCAAATCAGGTAGTCGACATGTGGTAGTATGGAAGACAGACGCGGCGGCGAGATATCACATTTTTGTGTTTTGTTTTTTATTAAAGAGCATCTGAATCATTTGAGACTGATGATACATGCAAACAGAACTAAAATACAAATATAAATCTGTTTGGAGAGCCGTAATGCATTTGGGCATTACTCCTTCTGGGCTTTTGTTTCCTCATACTCAGTGATTAAGGGCACCTACTGAATTCATTAAAAAAAAAAAAATTAAGTTCACATAAGGCAGACAGATTTCCTATTCATAAATGGACATAGAAATTCCACACACTATGGCCAGATGTGTAATTGTATTTTAAGTTTCAAAGTAACTATATGTTCTGTTAATCATGAACATGTGAATTTAAACCATAGTAACAATTTTATTTATAGGTTGGTGATTACTGATAATGAGTGGCAAGAGAACGTTAACGTGTACCTGTAAAAGTACACATAAATAGCTCTCTTCTTAAAAAATATAAATTTTCATTTATTTATTCAGGGTTATTTGCTAAAGTGAGAATTCAAAGTGAATCCAAAGTGAATATCAAATTCAAGGTAAATATAGCCGAATGTGAAAAATTATCTAAGACAGCTATGCTTTCTATTCGACTACAATGACCTTAAATTTTAAATTCACTTTGAATTTTCACTTTATTAAATAACCTTGCTTATGTTAGCAAATTGGTAGCAAATGTATGGATTTTTCTATATCTATTTTAAACAAAGTCCCTATCCTTACTAAATTTTCTACATAGAGATCTTACCTGTAGGTATATGCCTATAAATGATTGACAAGAAAGAAGCAGGAGAACCCTTCTACAAATGTGTCTCCTACTCTTGTGCCATCTCCCTCAACAAATAAAACAAGCTCTGATAATCTGAAATGCAACTTCAGCCTAGTGAGTGCACTGATATAATCATCGAAACAAATTTGGAACCCAGTTGCTGTAGACTAAAACTCTCATCGTGATGAGCTTTGCTACATATGTTTATAGCTAACCTCGCTCTGCCTGCCTTCCACCCTCCTCTAACACGACTGACCCTAATAGGAATGAGATGTGCATTTTCTGCAGGAAAAGGAGAGGTTTATATATGTCCTTAAGACCCATTTTTCTATTTTTATGATCTCTCCATGATCCATCTTCAGCACTGCAAGCTTCTTCAGTGGACATCTCATTTGTTTCTCCTCCAACATGTGTTGCAGATCTTCAAAGTATGTCTTCACTTACTTTAAAGAGAGGGAATGGATAACCTTTTCTTTATTCTTTTTAATGAATTTGAGGTGGTAGATGCCTTCATATTTTTAGTTAACAATTTCCTTAAGCAAAGCGTGAAAGCTCCTTTCTTGATTATTATTACCCACACACACAAATACTCAGACACTCACACACACACAGACACTCACACACACACAGACACACACACATACACTCACTCACTCACTCACTCACTCACTCACTCACAGACACACATACTCAGACACTCACACACAGAGACACACACACATATTCAGACACTCACAGACACACACACACACATACTCAGACACTCACACACACACACATACTCAGACACTCACACACACAGACACACATATTCACTCACAGACACACTCAAATTATTTATATTTGTAACATTTACAAATGTCCACCCAGCCTCCCTACCTGGAGAGCTGGTGTGGACCTGTCCCTGGGGTCCAGTGGGGCTTCAATGAGGCATGCGGCTGTCTACCGGTCAGACGCGGCGAGGGAGCTGTGTTCTCACAGGTCTGCTCCCTCACGCCACACGGCCTGTCTACTGATGCCGGGAGCCGGAATATGACATCATATTTCGTCTCCCAGCATCAGCAAACGGCGCGCGAGGGAGCCGAGCAGAGAACACAGCTCCCTCGCCACATCTGACCGGTAGACAGCCGCCCACCGGGGGGGTCAATAAGGTGCCACCCCCCCATGACAGGGGCATTTTTTGCTGCCCCCTGGCTAGTGCCTGCAGGGGGAACGGCGTTCATGCTGTGAAAAAAGTGCAGGAACGCCATTACCACACGTTCTTGCAGGACTCGAGCCCTGGGCACAGGTATATACAGACAGGTAAATACAGTTGTCTGGCTAAATCCAATGCCAGCCCGTCTATCCTAGTACTTTTATCTCCTTCTTCCTGCTATTTATGAAGCATCGTATGCTAAGAAAGGAATATCAGCAGATTATTTGACTGGTGAGGTTGAATATGGGAATGTAAAAGATGGTATTTTTCTCATCATGATTGAAAAGAATTACAAAACAAACCAAAAGGCACATGGTTTGCAGGAAATTTGTTAATACGTGTATATTTTATAATAGCTAATTTGACAATCTGAGTTGCATTTTATATATTTCTTGCGATTTGTGAAATCTCTAGGTAAGTCTTAGGATGGTACCAGCAATATCTTTTAGATAATATGACAGAGGAACTAGAGTTTATATAGAAAATAAAATAATAAAGAGGTTGTGGACAGGACATGATATCTTTACAGGGCGCAGTGGTTTTAAAGCGGCTTTTTTTGTTTTGTTTTTAAATTCATTGTTTTTTAGTTGTACGTGAGAAAAGTAGGGATCGTTGGCAAATTTGGGCAAGTGGTGGAGTTCCATTTGAGTTGCAAAAGTTCAATTTCAGTTTATAAACTGATCCAACAGTAAAAAGAATCCCACAGAAGGTAAACCGCAGACCTCATTGAAAGAGAAGAATAAAATGGAGGCGCCCAGATATCAACTGCTAGCACAATGTATAGATAAAATATTATGATCAGTCTAAAAATGTTGAAGTTGTTTGAGGCATGACAGGTCCCCTTTAAGATCCGCAGCAAGAAACGACAATGAATATAAATAAGGAGAGTGGCAAAGAGGGGGTTATAGTTATTGAGATACAAGGAGCATAAGGAAAAGAAAACTGAAAAAAAATGAATTTAATTCTAAGAAAGCCTTAAAAATTTTCATTTTGATGGTTTATATGTAAATGTCCAATTTCCACATATTTTGTCTTGTGGGAGGATCGAAAACGTGAAGATTTGAACCAGAATTTGTACATTTGTTAATGCATATGCTCTCTTCTTTACCCATCAGAACCGCTGTTTTATGAAAAGACCCATTAGAGTAGTCCTCTTACCTGCAGACTTCTCATTATTTTCTATTACAGCACTAATAGCTGTCCCAGATCTGGCTAATTAAGAATTACAGGACAATTTAAACCCAGCATGTCTTCAACCAGATCAACCTGACTTGCTTTGCGAATGTTGTTTTTTGTGTGTCCTTATTTCTCTTGTTCTTATCGTATCTTATTTTTACTTTACTTCTCTCTGTCCTGACTCGAGATAAATCAAGTTTCACTTTGTAACTATTCGTTTGAAACATTTGGGTATTTCCTGACCCTGGCTCTTTTTTATTCTAGATCAGTGCTATTTAACCATTGGGTATGGAACTAAATTTAAAACCCATGATATTTCAGTGGCTCCCCATTGCTTGGGGAGCTAAATCCAATGCCAGCCGTCTATTCTACGACGTTTATCTCCTTCTTCCTGCTATTAATGAAGCATGGTATGCTAAGCCAGGAATATCATCCGATTATTTGACTGTTGGCTCCCCATTGCTTGAAACAAGCAAATCATATTTATCAGATTCAAGGCAACTATCATCAATATCTTGATTACTGTAGCAGCATTGTCTTGCCCAGTGCAGTGAAGATCATTTAGACAATGGGAAGAGACTAATGGAGGTGATTTAGAGATACTATTTTGTTATATATTATATACAATCCAATATGAATGTTTTATACATATTTTTTAAAAAAAAGTTAGCTGCTGGGACATGGTTGTTACTTAATCAAAAACAATTATCTGATAAGCATTTTTCTAGATCTCAATGTCTTCTCCTATAACCATTGGTGTACTTCTTAATCTGCATGGGGTTCCTCTAGAACCAGAATTATTTCAAAATGTAAATGGATATTATGGATACTTTACTAGAAATAATTATGATGCTAGTTAAATATATGCAGCCCATACAGTGTGAATTATTCCCAATGGATCTAGTCACTTAGCAACATATTAGCCACACATATTCAGTCTCCTGTCTCCTGATATTGACCCGGATTAGGTTGGTTTATGTATGGAATTCTTGCAATGGAAGTAAAATTAACAAGAGCCATCTTTTTACTTCAGACACTTGGCCAAGGAATCGTGCTATTTAGCAACATAATGGCCACTAATGATCAGCTCTCCTGTGTCCTGATATTGATTCATGTTGGGTTTATTTATGTATATCATCTTTTCAATGGAAGTATATTAACAAGTTTTATCTCATCTACTTAAGATATTTGGCTACAAAATAGAAAAACTTCCCAGCCAAGCCTGCAGTATTCCAAGGCCAAACTGATCCTACAGATTATCGAGTTTTGTGGAAACCTTAATTTACCTTGGGGTAAATGTTATAATTCCACATAGTTATCTGGAATAGTCCAAACAATCATACTACACCTATCATTTGCATTGCTAGGCTCCAGAAACAACTGGGGATTAAGCCCAAATTAAAAGCTGGTGACCCCTACAATAACAGAGTTGGCGAAGTCATGATGTGTCCCATTTTTTGTCCCCGTCTCACTATCCATGCATGTGTGCGCTTCAGGATCTCTTAGCCGGAGACAAGCACATGCTGCACAGCTAGGTATTTTGTGTGATCTCGCCAGGCTACGTAACTAATAGAGGGGAGTGCAGTACAGCAAAGATAGTCACTTGGGGGCATCAACCACTTCCGCTAAGTATTCTTGCAAAGCATTATATTTGTGACCTTTCTTTTATTTTCAGGTGGCTGCTTTGAGAAGCAACTTAAAATTGAAAAAAACAAACAAACAAGCCCCCTTCAGGGCTTCAGCCCCCAAGGCTCCACCTAACAATGACTATAACACCTACAATTTAAAGTTTAAGAGCTCATTAAAGCCATATATACTGGTTTGTGAATATTTTATTTTGCACTTTTTTTTTATATTTGTAGAAGGAAAGTGGGAATATTTTATGAATGGCTATTTCTGTGAGAAGAGAATGAACATTTATGTCTCCATTGGACATTAGAAGTATACATACAACCCATGTACTCCTTAATAATACCCCCTAATAACCTGTGTAAGGTTCTAGAGCAGGGGTTCTCAACCTTGTCCTCAAGGACCCCCTACCAGTCCAGGGTTTGGGGATTACCTGGGTGTGTCTAAGGTGTTTAGAAAAAGGGGAAAAAAACACCTTAGACTCTAAGGTGTTTTTTATTTCTTTTTCTAAACACCTTCGACACACCCAGGTAATCCCTAAACCCTGGACTGGTAGGGGGTCCTTGAGGACAAGGTTGAGAACCCCTGCTCTAGAGGCTAAACTCCCAAAATACACACTAGCAGACACACGTTTTGCTGAGAACATTGTGGCACCGACTGCAAAAAACATTGACTGCAGACATCAATTTTCATATTACTCTCCTATTATGAATATGAGACAGATTGATGTTGCTGGCTCGAGGGGTCACTCTGAGCATCATAAACACTTCATTATACTGAAGTGGTTATGGTGTAAAGACCCTATCTCTGTAGCCTTTCTTTTTTTAAATTACTCATTCAAGAGATAAATGCTTTTTTTCTGTGTGTAGAATGTGTCCCTGGGCTGTCAGTCGGACTCCTGGAATAATCTCTTCATTTCTGAGGCCAGTACTGCAGCTAATGAAATGAAAGGCTTTAGGGTTTATTAAATATTTGTGGGCATTTTTTTGAAAGCGCATATATATATATATATTCTTTGCAATATGCATTAATTAAATAATATATATCCACTTTGGACATAAAGTTTTTCCTTAAACTGACCTAAAACATCCTTATTTTCCAACCGAGTTTCCATAATATGTCAGTTCAAAAGACGAACTTAATTTGGCAGAACCCCAAAATTAAATGTTAAGAATAAAAGGCAAAACAGACATACAACCCCAGGGAACATACAAATCTATAAACAAGGTGATGAAAGAAGCACCGTGATAATACTATCTACATCATATCATCGGTTTATCTGTAGCACTTCTACATGCAGCCTGTGCATTAGTTGTAGTGTAATTAAGGAAAATAAACGCACTGCTGCTTATTAACATTTATAATTACTTTAAGCACAACTTGGAAACGCCTTGGCAGTAAATGTTGGGCTTTGTGCTACATCAAATTTGCAGCTGCATTAGTTTAGTGGCCTTCAAAGGAGTCATAAAAGGCACCTGTATTTTATGAACATTTCTGTTTAGCTTCTATAGTATACAATTCTAGAGGCAACTAAATGGTATCCAACACCTCGGTCATTGTTTAGAAAGTTATAAGCATTTATAAAAATATGTATTTTTTAATGTGAAATGGTATGAAATACAGATGGCCTATATGCAGATGAATTAAATGTTAACTTCTCTTATTTTTTTGTCTTTTTACGCTTTCAGAGCCAAAGCGATGGAAAAAAAGGAAAGTTGGACAACATTCTGCATTTCTTGTGTTTTACTTTTGCGTTGTGGGTGATGTCCTTTTTGACAAATATGGCAACTTACGCATGAACGAGAAGCAACGTAACTCATATTTATGCATTGTACACTTATGGTTTAATATTTATAGACATGCGTCATTATTTACTCCACATTCGTGATAAGTAGTAACCAGTGCAGTTGCAGTGGAGATACATGTTTGCTATTATGGTAATAATGACAACTTGCCAATGGGATTCCTCTGATTTGTGCTTTTCTGGGCCATGACTAAGTTGTGCAGAGAATGATATGAGTGGGAATTGTCAAGGATGGTTTAAAAAGATAAGAGTTTGATACACGTTTTGCTTTACCCAGATATTAAGATGATGGCCAGAAGACCAACAATAAACTGGAGGCTTCTCTAATTTCTGTGTTTTATTCTAGAGATCTAAACCTTTTCCAGGTACTCAGCATGGAACGAAATTACAGAATATCATTAGTAACGGACTCCATGTGTAGCCTATTCATACAAGAGAGTTTCCCTCACGTACATGGGGAATTAGCTATACAGGAGAACACCTACAGCTGTATATACTTATGGCACTCCTGGAAATATTCAGCATTTGCAACTCTGAAGTAGCATTAACAGATTTCATGTATCAGAATGGTCTCTATAGCATTAAACTCTGCTCATTCCCTAAAGAGCACACAGCGCAGTCCAAGTATTTGAACAGTAACATACGTTTTACTGTTTTGGCTTTGTACTCCAGCACATTGGATTTCGAAATGAAACAGTGACTAAGTGGATTAAGTACAGACTGCCAGCTTTAATTTGACGGTATTTACATTTCACTTTAGTGGGTTTACCACAAGATACAAATCACTGGCAGAACCAAATGACGGAACCACTGTATTTCAGCAATGACAGTAAATACTGTCGCCGGGAGACGAAATCTCTCAAAGTTTTGACATTCAGTTCTGTATATGAAAAGACACATTGCTGCCAGTTAAAAACACCTGTCACGTTAACTTGTGGGACAGAAATAATAAAATGTAATGACAATTCTGATGTACAGCGCAACAAATTGTATTTCCAAACCTCCATACAATTCCGGCATGACTGAAGTCCATGCTAACTAGCTCTAACTCTTCTCTTGCAAGCTAAAAACATTTATTAGGACTGACACCTGATGAGGTGTTTGTCACAAGGCCAGCATGTCTGGTCCAAGTGGAACAAGTTTGAGAGGGTGCCTTTCAAGCAAGCTAAGTCATCGTTTAATGAGTGGCTGGGACCCATTTCCCAATTCTTGATTGAATACTTTACTAACTGATGACACCCTCTGATGCCTCTTGCATCTATTCCGCTCCTCCTAATGACTTGTTATAGGAAAATTTGCTGCTAATGGTTTAACTTCTTACCTGGGATTTCGAAGCTCTTGGTATCCAGCTACCTGTAAACCTAGTGATGCAGGGCTTAGCTTATTGACTGAGAGCATCAGCTGACACTCTCAGCCAATGAGCACCTAGCAAGAGGTTCCAAAACTCATACCAAAACAGAAAAGAAAGAGAGCAGTGCCCAGTGAACCACAGGCAAGAACTGTTAGCAAATAGTTTTCTACTTATATTGGTGGGTAGCCAGTGGACAACTGGCACCATAACCACTACAGTTTACTTTAGTGGTTATGGTGCTCGGAGTATTAAAGGCAAAATAATTTATCTCTTACCAGAAATAAAAAATTATTTTCACAAATCAGTAAAACAATTCTAAATCAGTGAATCAAAGTTGGTGTAACTGGCACGTGCAGTAGTAGCTAGGCATTATTTACAGGCAGTATCCTCATCCTTCCTGCTCTGCCTAAGGTTGGTGGTAGAAGTAGTGGAGGTAGCACTGGTGGTAGGTGGTGACAACAGGATAGAATCAGATACAGGACCAGCAGACCTGCTGCTACCCTAGTACCTATTGGCCTGCTTCTTCTCACAGTAATGCAGATTTGTGCTACTTTTACTGATATTGCTTAATACCGGCACTATTGAGATGGCCCTTCACTCGACCCCTACTCACTTCCTTGCTGCACAATTTACACTTTGCAAATCAGCTTCCTTTGAGGAACTCAAAATGGTTTCAAACGTTGCTTTGCTAGCCCCCACCTTGCCTCGCATCTGCTAAAGATGAAGGTTGATTTGCATGGGTGGCAGTGGAAGTTGTTGCATCACTTACCTTCACACTTGCACTTGGTTGATTAATGCTAATGGAAATGTTGATGGTGCTGATACAGGTGATGTTGATGGTTATGGTATTGTTGATGGTGGTGTTATTGATGATGGTAATATTGACAGTGGGTGAGATACTTGTGCCAGTGGTAGCAGGTACAACTGATGTCACAACTGTAACCAATAAGTGAGGAGATTCTATAGCAGATACAGATAGACTTGAAGATGGTGGACGATGCAGGAGGCAAGTGCACACTAGCTGCCGGAGAAAATATTGGACTGCTACCTGTCCGCTCGACAATCTCCTCTTCTGATTCCTATGGTTCTTTATACTCATAGTTGAGAAGCTCCTGGGCCAGAAGTAAAAGTACTATGTCTGCAGTGGTGTGGGAAGTAGAATTCTCATCATCAGATAAATCACTGCCAACCACCACCAACAGCAGACATTGGGGACACCATTCTGGTACTCTGTTCTAAGTCCTTACTAAAGAGTGACTCTAATAAACCGCACAAAGCCGTTGCAGCATGAAAAGGATGGGAAAAACAATAGCATCCTGGTTGTTGAAATGGACATAATGGACATTCTACTTATTCCACTTCTCTGATAAAGTTCCAGGAAGCACGAAACTTGTCAGTGGTGGTCCTTTTGTCATCTCCCCTTCCCCCCTCCCCCCGTATGTCCCAGCTGCATGTAATTTTAATTGTTATAAAGGTAATTTATCCTGATTTTTTGACGAGGCATCTTCCTTCTTCCGTATGGAGAAGGTCCAGCAATTCTGATTTTTACCCCCACTATTTTACTTTCCACATATATTTTATTTATCAGATATAATCTCTGCTTATACATGATTTTACCGCATACATAAAGCCCTTTTCTCTTATCTAAAAATTAACAATTAAAAAGTAGCAATAATAACAATAAAAATACTATTAGCAACCAATTATTTAATGAGCAATAGTAGATCTATTAGACAGTCATTGCTTTACATGACATACATTTCCAATCAAATTATTTAAATGGATAAAGAAACCTGGAAAACTAAAATCTGTTTTGATTCCATCGTCCATTATCAATATTGACAAGGTTTACCATAACTTGCACTTGCAATATCCTGTTCATATCAATATTTACAGTGCAATATGCAGTTAAATAATTAATGAGAATTTAAGCTTCAGTCTTATTAATTCATTATAGATCAATTTCCTTCTACGAGTCTATAAAGATTTTGTTTGCTAATTGATGATCACTATTTATTTTTATTAAGGGGTGAGTGTGCCCCGCTTAGGACTTTATTATGTTCAGTGAGTTCATAGACATCTGAAAAATTAATACAGTTGTCTACAGAGTGATAAATGGTAAGCAGTAGGAATATTATTTCATCAGACTATGGCAAACTTAGATTTCTGTATAATCAACTCCTGGTCGACATTAAATAAAATTGTTAATTATTGCTTATTATACTTTATCCTTTTATCTTCCAAATATCAAATTTGTTTTTGCTTAAGTTTATAGGGGATTTTCAATATTGGATATAACATAATAGTAATAGTGCCCTGTTCATTCTGTGTTGATTTTTTTGGATGGTAGTATTGTATCCATTAATAAAAATTATTGTATAAATACCAGGTTATACTGAAAAATAACAAAAATAACTTCTGGCAGGTGTACAGGATATTTTAACGCAACAAACCGCACATCTTTCCCCTTATCCTATGAGTATATCCTTCCTACCACATCCCCTGTGTGTTTAGCATATGATAATAGACCAGCAGTCCCTCAGACACTTTTGCCCACAATGTAAGTTCACAGGCAAACCCAGAAGATTGCTTGTCATTGAGTGAATAACTGTAAGGTGAGTTGGGGCTGAGATTGGGGCTGTGTGTGGTTTGAGGGATAGAGGTATGTGTTGTGGGATGGATCTGTTGTGTGTGTTTGGAGGAGATATTGGGGCTGTAGTGTGTGGGAAATTGGTGCTGTAGTTTTTGTGTGTATGTAGGTGGCAATTGGGGCTGTAGTGTGTGTGGAAATTGGGGCTGTAGTGGTTGTATATATGTAGGTGGAAATTGGGGCTGTAGTGTGGTTGGGCGAAATTAGGTCTGTTGTGTGTGGGAAACAGGGACTGTAGTGTATGTATATGGGATCAATATAGGCTGGCCAGTGAGGGAGATCTTTGATCTCCCAACAGGCCATACCAACCTTCTCCTGCTTGCTGTGCTAAAGCCACTGCCTCAGTGGCCTTTGGAAAAATGTTGGCCCTGCCCAGCCCTAGTAAATTTGGGTAGCAATGGAACATTTAGAGAAATGGTTGATTGTTCTGCATAGTATATTGTTACAAGTTAATGTCTACTATAATTAAGGTCATACTAGCAACAAATAAAAAATAACAATATATCTGTGTGCTGCTTTTGAGTCAATCCCATCTGATAAAAACACATTACACATATTTCAAAGTCACTTGAATGCATATCTATTAAGAATAACATATTTTTGTTGTGTCATTTTTTATTTTTTCTGATCTATCTATTAATACATCCAACCGCCGTTTTAATATATGCATATTAAATCAATCTAGCTGTAGTAATATTAGCCTTATTTTTATAATAGACTTTAAACATGTCGAGATAAATAGAGATACAAGTGTGCATTTAATTTGTAGTGAAGGTATGCCAATATAAAAAAATCGAGGAAATAAAAATATTTGAACATAACATGTCCATAATTGGTATAAACTTATATTAATAAAACTCTAGAAGAAGTAAATTAATTCCTTTACCTATGATTGGTATAAACTTATATTAACAAAACTCTAGAAGAAGTAAATTAATTCCTTTACCTATGATTGGTATAAACTTATATTAACAAAACTCTAGAAGAAGTAAATTAATTCCTTTACCTATGACTATATTTTAATACATGACACCTTAACCCCTTAAGGACACATGACATGTGTGACATGTCATGATTCCCTTTTATTCCAGAAGTTTGGTCCTTAAGGGGTTAAACATGAGGCGCCCATACCCCACAACCATAATCCCCTTAACATTATCCATAAATCCTCCAGATTCGACCTCCCTACTGGCATTAAAACATTGCTCCAGCTTTAAGCCCATTCCTTAATGTTACTTTGTCAGTGTCATTTTCAGACACGATGCTCTTCTGAGCACAATGATTTTAATCTATCCGGAAATTTAAAATGATAAAAAATTGCGGTTTACGCCACAATATCAGGTAATAATACTCACTAGTCAGCAGAGGTTAAGCTATCATGTCAAACAGAATGTGAGCACTTTAAAGATAATTGGTGAAATAAAAAAGAAAAAATCATTCTGAAACATGCTTACTTATGTATTATTTTTTAACAAGTGCTAGGGGATAATTATCAGTATCGTATTATTGAGGTTATTTTGTTTGATAAGCTGGTTTTTAATGTGTAATGTGTTTAAATGTCTTCTCAGCTGCACTGAACAATTTGAACTATATACCCTTTTTTAAAGGAACTCTTCCAAATGCTCTGCCAATTAACATGAGCTAAGAAGAACTTTCAACTTTGAAGGGAAAGCAGGGGAAACACAAAATATACTTGAAGGGCCAAGCAATATCTGAATGCAGTTTACTTGCTAATAAGTCTTACCTAACCATGTAATTGGAGAGCATGGGAACATTGTAATTACCCACAAAGGGACAAGATTTATACCCCGACAGCATGTACATTAGTCAGTGAAAAATAATGAAGAACAATAATCAACAGGAAAGCTTAGATTATTGCTGTTTGAATCAGGAAATAATTACAGGTGAAGTTGGAGAAATAATATGTATGTATTAGCTTTGTTGGAGTTTTTTTAATTCTAAGGTTTTAAAGTAAATATGTATATTGTGCTAAAACAGAATTTTCCAGACAATCACCTCCCTTCAGGGTGGACAAAATGGAATGTGTGTGTGTGGAAGGGTGACATGGTAGGGGGCAGTATGAGGGAGGTAACAGTGTGTGGGGTGGCAGTTTTTAAAGTAATCAATTCCCTGGTGACCCAATGGTCTTCTCCTTGGTGGTCCAGTGGTCTCCCTCTCTGGTGGTCTGCTGGGATAGCCACCCGGTCTGCAGCTCCGCTGGGTGTAGAGTTGCAGACCTTGTGATAGAGATCTTGTGAGCACCGGCACTCAGGGTCGGACTGGGGGAGAAATTTGGCACGGGAATTTTTTATTTGCAGCGGCCCACTGAAAAGGGAGTGGGGCCAGATAGGGTGTGTTTTGTCATCTCCAATGACAAGCACGCCCTATCTCAAAGTGAGCATGTTGGTTCAATGCTCTTCCAGGGCATGAGAAAAGGGCCTGTATTTGTTCTGCACAGCGCAAGCAAATTTAATAACATGCTTGCGTTGTGTTTGCTTGAAACTTGTCTCAGTGGTTTCCATAATTGGGATACTCACTGTATCCCATTTATGGAGACACTATGTGTTTGCTTACATGGAATCTAGTGTGTGCATAGGGGATCCAGAGTGTGCATGTCAGAAATGTAGTGTGTGTGTAGGTGGTGCAGCGTCTGTGTGTAGAGGATCTAGTGTGTGTTTGAAAGACTCAGGAGTGTGTATAGGTGATCTAGTGAGTGTGTGTGTGTGTGTGTGTAGAGAGGATTCAGAGTGTATCTAGAGATCTAGTGTGTGTATATCTGTAGATGATCCAGAGTTGGGTAAGGAATCTTGTGTTTGTCTGGAATTTAATGTGTCTAGGGGTGCAGTATGTGTGTGATGGGTTCTGTAGTATATATACATATATGGAAGTATTGTGTGTGTGTGTGTGAGTGGGGCAGCGTGTTTGGGGGCTGCTGTGTGTATGTGTGAGGTGTGAAGTGTGTGTGTGAAGGGTGTAGTGTGTATGTGTGAGGGGTGTAGTGTGCATTTGTGAGGAGTATAGTGTGTGTGTGTGTGTGTGTGTGTGAGGGTGCTGTGTGTGTGTGGGGGTGCAGTATGTGTGTGTGAGGGTGCAGTATGTGCGTGTGAGGTGTGCAGTGTGTGTGGGTTCTGTGTGTGTTAGGGTGCTGTGTGTTAGGGTGCTGTGTGAGGGTGATGTGTGTGTGTGTGTGTGTGTTGTGTGTGAGTGAGGGTGCTGTATAGTAGGGTGCTGTGTGTGTTAGGGTGATGTGTGAGTGAGGGTGCTGTGTGTGTGTTAGGGTTATGTGTGTTAGGGAGCGGTGTGTGTTAGGGTGCGGTGTGTTAGGGTGATGTGTGTGTTAGGGTGCTTTGTGTGTGTGTGTGTGTGTATGCGGTGTAAGGGTGATGTGTGTGTTAGGGTGCTGTGTGAGGGTGATGTGTGTGTTAGGGTGATGTGTGTGCATGTTAGGGTGCTGTGTAAGGGTAATGTGTGTGTGTGTGTTAGGGTGCTGTGTGTGTGTGTTAGGGTGCTGTGTGTGTTAGGGTGCTGTCTGTTAGGGTGTTGTGTGTGTTAGGGTGATGTGTGTGTTAGGGTGCTGTCTGTTAGGGTGCTGTGTGTGTTAGGGTGCTGTGTGTGTTAGGGTGCTGTCTGTTAGGGTGTTGTGTGTGTGTGTTAGGGTGCTGTGTGTGTTAGGGTGATGTGTGTTTTAGGGTAATGTGTGTGTTAGGGTGATGTGTGTGTTAGGGTGCTGTCTGTTAGGATGCTGTGTGTGTTAGGGTAATGTGTGAGTTAGGATGCTGTCAGGGTGCTGTGTGTGTTAGGGTGCTGTGTGTGTGTTAGGGTTATGTTTGTTAGGGTGCGGTGTGTGTTAGGGTGCGGTGTGTTAGGGTGCTGTGTGTGTGTGTGTGTGTGTATGCTGTGTAAGGTGATGTGTGTGTTAGGGTGCTGTGTGAGGGTGATGTGTGTGTTAGGGTGATATGCGTATGCCTGTTAGAGTACTGTGTAAGGGTGATGTGTGTGTGTTAGGGTGCTGTGTGAGGGTGATGTGTGTGTTAGGGTGCTGTGTGAGGGTGATTGTGTGTCTGTGTGTGTGTGTTAGGTTGTTGTGTGTGTTAGGGTGCTGTGTGTGTTAGGATGATGTGTGTGTTATTGGGCTGTCTGTTCAGGTGCTGTGTGTTAGGGTGCTGTGTGTGTTAGGGTGATGTGTGTGTTAGGGTGCTGTCTGTTAGGGTGCTGTGCGTGTGTGTTAGGGTGCTGTGTGTGTTAGGCTGCTATGTGTGTTAGGGTGATGTATGTTTTAGGGTGCTGTGTGTGTTAGGGTGCTGTCTGTTAGGGTGCTGTGTGTGTGTTAGGGTGCTGTGTGTTAGGGTTATGTGTGTTTTAGGGTGCTGTGTGTGTTAGGTTGATGTGTGTGTGTTAGGGTGCTGCCTGTAAGGGTGCTGTGTATGTGTGTGTGTGTTAGGGTGCTGTGTGTGTTAGGTGGCTGAGTGTGTTCGGGTGCTGTGTGTGTTAGGGTGCTGTCTGTTAGGGTGATGTGTGTGTTTGTAAGGATTGTGTGTTGGGGAGGTCAATATTGATGTATTTATTTTTTTTTATAAAAAACCAAAACAAAATAAAAACAACATTATATCCCCCCCTGTTTACCTGTAGCCTGGAAGGGGTCGTGCTGCTGCCATCCATCCCTGGTGGTCCTCATGGTAAGTGACCTCTAGCCTGTGAGGCTAAAGTTCACTCTCGCGAGACCCGGACCGAATCTCACGAGAGAAACCCGGCAGAGCTGCAAGTTAGAGCTCCGCCGGGTTCCTTTCCTGGCTGGCTGTCTCCCTCCCTCTCTCCCCGCTGGCGGCCGCGTTTGACAGCATGTGGGCCGGTGAGGGAGATCTTTGATCTCCCCACTGGCCCTTCATGGAACACAGCGGGGCCGGCGCTTGGATAGCGCCGGCTCTGCATGGACCAGCCGGCTGTAATGTCCCCTTAACAACATACCCCCTCACTAAACTGCAGTAATTAAATTGTTTATAATGCTTCTTTTATAGATCAACATTTAACAAAAAAATTTAATGATTTCAGCAAATCATGTTCCATTCTTCTCATCTAAAATAAATTAAAGCCATTTATTTAACCCCTTAAGGACACATGACATGTGTGACATGTCATGATTCCCTTTTATTCCAGAAGTTTGGTCCTTAAGGGGTTAAAACAATCAAACATACAATAAGAGTATGTATGGGTTCAAAATGAAGACTTACTGTACTCTATAAGGGCACATTGCAATTCAACTTTCCAAAACGGCTGCTAGACCTTTTCTATATTTCCAGTACTCAATGATGCAAACATGTTAGACTGAGATAAATCACCTCTTGTAACATTTTCCTCTTGGAAAACCACATATGAGACTAAATGAGACATTTTATATATATAGTAGCAAACAGTCATAGGTACATTTCATTTTGAACATCCCATTTATCTTAGAACCAGAACAGGTTTTGACAGCGAAGAATGATCGCTGTGTTTCATGTTATATTAAAAGGCAGAAAGAGCTGATGTACATACAAAATATAGACAAGTAAAACAATATTCTTCAAATTGAAAACAGTCATAGTTTGACAATTATTTGCACTAAAATAAATTGCACATTATAAATTATCATGTAAAACACTTACTTTGCGTACTTGAAGTTACATATGCCAATATGATAAAGCATTATTAACTATTATTTATATTATTACCAAAATTATATATTATTACCAAAATTAATGTATGTTGATTAACAGTCATCGGGTACAACTGCCAAATTTTAAGATGTTCAAATCTTGTGAAAGAGATTGATGAATAGACATAATGCAGTAAAAATGAAGTAAAAACAAAATAAAATGAATACTCAGAAATGCCCCTTTTTGTACAAAAATGCCAAATTCTAATATTTTTTCATTGTCCATGATCCATGGAATCTTCAAAAACATAATATTCAAGGATATACATTTAATTAGTGGGGCAATAGCTTCTTGATCCAAGCATGAATCTGACTGCCATTCTCAAGGTCAAGAAATCATTTTTTTTCTAGTTTTTGCTAAATTGGAAGTGTCTTAAACTGTTTTTTTTTTTTTGCCTTCTTTTGGATCAACGACAAAAAACTGATGTGAGGAAGGCTGAACGTGATGGACGCATGTCTCTTTTCAGCCTATGTAACTATGTAACTATATGCAACCATGTAACTTTGTAGCTGTACAGATCTGATTAGCGGATCTGATTAAGAACCCACCTCTTCCTCTTTAGATTCCACCTTTTCCTACTCCTTTTAAAAGGATACTGTGGTGCCAGGAAAGATTTCCTAGCACTATAGTGCCCCCCTCCCTTGTGCTCTTTCCCCTACCGCCTCTCGGCACTGAAGGGGTTAAAACTCCTTCAGTCACTTACCTGAATCCAGTGCCGATGTCATGTCAGCGCTGGGTCACGCTCCTCCTCTGCGCTTGCATTAGGCTTCCCCATAGTAAAGCATTGTATCAATTCTTTCCTATGGGTATTTAGCAGAAGCTGGATGTCCTCATACACAGAGTGAGGATGTCCAGCATCAGTTAGGCAACTTTTGGTGGCCTAACCACCCGGAAGGAGTTAACCCCCTCAAGGTAGGCCACCTTATAGATCCCCCAATAACAGGGGGAAAAACTGGGGACACCCGAGTGGGCGTTTGGGGGCGGCAAAAAATGGTTAGTGCCACCCAAGGCAAATGCCTAGTTTGCCTTGGGCTACATACAGCACTGGCTGTGACCTACTTCTTTAGCCATTTCAGATATACACCATTAGAACATTATTTTTACTGTAACTGGAAAAAAAATAGATCAATCTCTACACCCCCATTAAGATAAATGTGTGTTTATTTGAAATCAATGCAATTTGTTATCATTTGTAATCTTAGACAATGGGATTTGATTAGTATTTGCATTTTAAACCAGTATCATCTTTCATTTGTCTTTCTTGCTCATTCGGTGCTATTTACCTAACATTTAAATTTAACAGCTGTGGTACCTCTCTTATGCTGCAATACGCCATCTGTTAAAGTTTAGGGGATGGTTCATATGAAGAATGCCTCGTTTCTGCACAGGTATCTTTGGAGCAGCTTATATAATTATCTCTTCTTATCCTATCAAAATGCTTTCGTCATCTCTAAAAATACATATTTTTGCAATTGGTTCAAAATATATATTTTTTCCATTTGACACTATCTGTTATGTAGATATAGGCTGTATTGTTTTATTGCCGAGTTGTTTCTATACGTAATTATTGACATAATTCATCAAAAAAGGACAAACTGTGGTGTTTAACCCATACTGGTATGCAACACATCATAAGATTAGTTATGAACTACAATAATACTACAAACTGAGTTAAAATATATATTATGTCTTTGAAAATAACAGCTACATACAAATGATTTATTTCTACTAATATATTTACATATTTCTACTAAACATGACCTGGCACCGATAATAAAATGATGAAAGAAGACATTTGCATGTGTGTGATTTGGCTTGATTTTACTGCATTAATCATACCAATATTACTACGTGACTGTGGTAATATTTACATATTTGAGACAATATGCATTAAAATTAAAGGGACACTGTAAGAACTATCACCATTTCATCTAATTGAATTGATTATATTGCCTGGAATCCCCTGGCATTCTTCCTCCATTCACTGTTATACATATTAAGAGCCGTTTAACACTAAATAATGGTCCCTGGTCCCCCACAGTTCGGCCCCTACTAAAGGTATGGTTAAAGCAGAGATTACACACTTCCTTGTAGCCATACCAATTCACTCCGGTAATAGGCTCTCTGATAGGCTAAAAGCAGCCAATCACAATTGCTGTTCAGGCTAATACTACGTCAATGGCCAAAGCAGCACAGAGAGGATTAGCTGTTGGCGGCTCTCGTTTAGCATTAAAATATGCAAAACATTAGAAACTGTTGAATGCTAAATTAAATAATGGCACCAGGGGACTCCAGACTCTATAACCAGTTCAATGAGATGAAGCCGATAGTGTATCGTTAAAGTTATAATGTTGGTGTTTTGTCTAATTTCTTGACTATTAAAAAGCTATATTTTGGATGTTCACGCAGCTGCAGCATTCAGCACATTAAGAATATATATATACACACACACACTCCTATTGGCCTTCGCATAAAGAGAACGTTGATCCTCCTATGAGTACAAGAAGGAAATTAAGCTGCTGAATTGGAAAGTCTGCTTCATGTGTGGGATTAAGATTCAAAGATGAAATGGGAAATGATTTAAATGGAGCAGAAAGTACATGTTACTAGCATAGTATTAGGTCTAACTGAATGCTTTTTCCAATATCCATGGATTGATACCCTGCAGGGAAACCAAGTAATAACATATCAAACTCACATTTCCAAGGTTACATAAACACAAGTTTTACACAGCCCCTTACACAGACACTACAATCCCTGGATAGTCCTCTGGGGATTAACGACTATTGGAACAGTACGGTTCTGTCATTCATTGTCCTTATTGACAAAGATGAAACAATTGTTACATGGTTACATAGTCTGAAAAGAGACATGCACAGCGTCCATCAGGTTTAGCCTTTCTCACATCTGCTTTTGCTGTTGATCCAAAAGAAGGGAAACAACCCCATTTGAAGCGCTTTCCAATTTTGCAACAAACTAGGAAAAAAAACCTTCTTGACCACAGAATGGCAGTCAGATATCTCTTTGGATAAGGAAATTATTACCCCACGAATTAAACATTGTATTTCTGAATATTATGTTTTTGCAAATATTAATTCAGTTGTTGTTTAAACATCTGTACAGACTGATAAAACCACGTCTTCAGGCAGAGAATTCCACATCCTTATTGTTCTTACTGTAAAAATATTTCCTTTGCCTTAGACTCAATCTCCTTTCTTTAAGTCTAAAACCATGACCTTGTGCCCTATATATAGTCCTGTTTGAGTATGAATAGATTTCCAGACAATGTTTTTCTAAACTAAACAGATTTAAATTTGTTAACAGACACACACACACATACATACAGACACACACACATACATACATACATACATACACATACATACAAAAAGACAGGCACACATACATACATACACATACATACAAAAAGACAGGCACACATACATACATACAGACACACAGGCACATACATACATACAGAGCGACACACATAGACACATACATACATACAGAGAGACACACACAGACACATACATACAGACCGACACACACACCGCACACAGACATACAAACAGACAGGCACACATACATATGTACAGATAGACACACAGACACATACATACATACAGACCGACACACACAGACACATACATACATACAGACCGACACACACACAGGCACACACATATACAAACACACAGGCACACATATATACATACATACATACAGACAGACACACAGACAAGCACACATACACACATACAGACAGACACACATACATACAAAGACATTTTATTTCTTGTCCTGATGAAAGCTCCATGTGGGGGCTGAAACGTTGACTTTTATATGGAATAAATAAAAGTTACATTTTATTTGAATACCATCACAAAGACCTTGGAGTGTGGTCCTTTCTACTGTATCTACATGATTTTGCCAGACCTGCACCGGGCATAAAGAATTTAACCAGTAGTGCAAGCCCTTGTTACTTACATACAAAGACACATACATACAGACAGATACACACAAGACACACATACATACAAAGACATTTTATTTCTTGTCCTGATGAAAGTCCCATGTGGGGGTTGAAACGTTGACTTTTATATGGATTAAATAAAAGTTACATTTTATTTGAATACTATCACAAAGACCTTGGAGTGCGGTCCTTTCTACTGTAAAGAATTTAACCAGGAGTGCAAGCCCTTGTTACTTACATACAAAGACACATACAAACAGACAGGCACACATACATACAGACAGACACACACACAGAAACACACAAAGACACATACGTACATACATACACACATACATACAGACACACACACACAAGACACATACATACATACAAGGACACATACACACATACATACATACATACAGGCACACACACAAGACACACATACATACAAAGACACATACACACATACAAACAAACCAACACACACACGCACACAAAATGTTTAAGTCACCCTCCTGTTTCCTACCTTTAAGGTGTAGGAGGGTGACATTTCCTGGGGGTCCAGTGGTGGCTCAGGTGGATGGTCTTCCTCCTGCGTGGCTCTCAGTGTTAGCTGGGAGGATTGACGTGCAGTCACTTCCTCCCAGCTCTGTGTGATGTCATCACAGGGGGCCCGGTAACGCTGTTAAAGCGCCCAGCGCTGACGGGGCCCCCTTACAATTCATATCCATCGGGTGGCCCTGACAGCATGGGCCACCCGATGGACCCCTTGGACGGCGGCCCTAGCGGTTTGCAGCGCAGGCTGGGGCTGCAAAAGATGGAGGCGGGTACCCAGTCGCAGGGGTCCCCCGGGGCGGCCTGGCCCCCTGGAGTGACGGGCCCGGTCGCAGCTGCGACCCCTGCGACCGCGGTATGTACGCCGCTGACTAGAATAATTCATTATTTTTATAATTTTTTTAGTGCACCTCTGCACTTTCTCTAGTGCCTTAATATCCTTCTTTTGAATATATGCTCAAAATTGCACAGTGTATTCTAGGTGTGGTTTTACCATTTACTTATAAAGAGGCAAAATTATATTTTCATCCTGAGAAGTAATGCATATTTTTATACATGACAATACCTTACTTGCCTTAGCAACTGCTGTTTGAAATTGCACATTGTTGCCTAGTTTCTTGTCTATAACAATTCACAAATCGTTCTTTTGTGTTGTTATCCCTAATTCACTACCATTTAGGGTGTAAATGGCATTCTTTACCCCAAAGTGCATAACTTTTCATTTATCTATATTACATTTAATTTGCTATTTGAGTGCCCAGTCCTAATCTTTGTAAATCCCACTGCTGCAAAGCAATTTCCTACTCACATTGTGTTACTTTACACTGTTTTTTGTCATCTGCAAACACTGAAACATGGCTTTCAATGCATATTTCAAAATTATTTATAAATATGTTAAATAAAAGTGGTCCCAGAACAGAAACCTGAGGAATACCACTTACCTCTGTTGTTCAGCTTGGACATTCACCATTAATGACAACTCTCTGTACTCTATCTTCAACCCAATGTTCTACCAAAGGACAAGAATTTTCATCTAGACCAATTTCTTTGAGTTTGAACACTAACCTATTGTGCGGAACCATATTAAATGCCTTGGCAAAATCCAAGTAGATCACATCCCATGCAACACCTTGATCTATACTTCTATTTACGTCTTCGTAGAATGACCTATGTATCATAAAACCATGCATATTTTTGCAAATAACAATGTTCTTCCAATGAATTAATGAAAAGTATCCCTTAACAACCATTCACAATACTGTCCCAGCCACAGAAGTAAAACTCACATGTCCATAATTTCCAGGCACAGCTTTTGAACCCATTTGAATATAGGAACCCAACTTCTTTCTTCCAATCCTCTTGTACAATTCGTGAAAGAAAAACATCCTGAAAGATTAAAAACAGAGGTTCACTTATTTCCACACTTAGCTCCTTAAGTACTTGTGGGTTAATACAGTCAGGCTTTGTTCACATTAACATTCTTTAGTTGAGTCATCCAATCACAATTTTTATGTACGGTTTTATTCAGCAATTATTTGCAGCATTCTATTTCTTGCCATAGCTTCCTCCTTAATATATACAGAGGAAAAATGGTAATTAAAAATGTTTGCCTTTTCCTGGTCTTGTCCTAGCTCCTTCCTATAATCCATCCACTATATCAGCAATATGCCAGGCCCGAGCACTTGGGAGACAGCAAACTGTCCAGTTGAGATAATCAGAGCGGCAGATTGCCTTATCTACAATCATAATAATAGAGTACCCTACTACCACAACCTGTCTAGCCTTTCTTACATTCTCAACCCCACCCTGGCTGTTAGAAAAAACAACATTTTCCAGCATTGCTACTCCTGAGCTGATGCTGATGCTCCCAACATCTTAACTCAAAATTGTTGCCCAAAGTCAGGACTGGCTAAATCTTACATCTTCCCTCCCTCCTGCTACCATGTGAAACCGTTACCCAGCTACATGCCTGTCCCCCAGCTGTCTTATCTCCTCCTACTCCACTAAAAGCCCCCACTAAACTCTGCTCAGTGAGCAGCAGACCCCATTCAAGATTGTCAATCTGTCTCAATGTTGCAATTTGCTTCTCCAGATCTCCAATGTGAGCTTTCAGAGAAGCCACTCGCTCACACCTGCCACAGAGGTATGGACCCTGGACAGATATAATGTCTTGGGCAAATGGAAATTGCCAGAATTTTATATCTGGATTCCTCTTATAGGCTGGAGTATTTAAATAAGAGTTTAATAAATTCTATGGAATATAGGGTAGAAATAGTTTGGATGATTGTAGGATTGGACATTTTGTAAATAAAAGTAAAAGACAAAATATCTCTTCTTCCTTCACTATGTTTATGTATTGACATCTTAGCATTATGTTTATGTTCTAAAAATTGTTAAATATAATAGCTGAAGTTTGGGTATGGTTCCTGGCCAGCAGAGTTTTAAAGACCATATGTGGTCCATGTCATCTGTGCCAGGAATGGATTGACGTCCAAGACAGGCTCTGTCTGGCATAAGATCAAAGTCTCAAAAGCTTGATGTAGGTGTTACTGAGTTTAAAAATGAATACATTTCCCACAGCTGGCAAGTTTTCTTCTGTTAATTGTGTTAATAAACAGCTGTAACTGTTCCCACCCTGTTTCCACCCTGTGCGTGCCTTCTAAATTTAAAAAGGAATTTTTATAAATGCAGGGTGCCGTGTCCTACAGCATTGGTTTATCGGTTTCTTTAATGGGCAACAGAAAAGCATCCATGGTTTTGGAAGAAACTGAAAACATTGACAAAACCTTCCCATACTATTAAATTCTAAAAGTAATGTCATCCTACAGCCCACTTACTTCTCTTACCATTTTCTCTACTTTTGTTTGTCTATATATTTCTCTTTCTTAAAGTGAAAATATCGTATACAATTCTTGGGGGTGACAAGTTCACATTCTGGTAGGTACCTCTTTGAGGTTTAAATGTTGCTGGGTAATTTAATGGCTAAATTAATTACTGGTCACAATTTGGGCTGATGACTTTCAAGATTTCTGCAGGTTTGGGAAGTTAAGGATGGAGGTCTTTTCCAAACAGCCAGATAGGTGAGTACTTACCTACATCTATCTATCTTATTATATATTCAATGTATCTATTGTTACAATATATTTTTACCTGTAGATCATTGACTCCACACACAGCATAGACTCCCAGAAAAGATGAAGTGGGTACACACAGCCTAATCCTTATTAAAATTATTGTAAGACTGAATAACACTTCTAATATACAGATGGAATTGTATTATCTTTAAAGTGGCATCAAGTCATGTTGATCATGATAGGTATATTTAATGGTTTCAATGTCAGTCCCAATTACCTAAAGTAGCACTGGCATTGGTTATGCACTTATTTATGCAATGGAATTTTGGATTGCAAACGCTAGCTAGATATGCAGTGAAAGGTCCTTAAAGGGACACTCCAGATCCCTAAGCTAATTTAGCTTGTTGAAATGCTTAATGTGTGAAGTGTGTGTCCTCTTTTTAAATTATTTTTCAGAAGTGTAGATTTTAACAATCTTTATTTTAAAATGTTTATTACATATCGGAGAAAATACAAGTAACAACCATCAAAGCACAATCTTGACAATGATCAAGAGTTAACCAGTTGATCTTATTATTGCATTACACAATCAGCTAAATTGCTTCTCTCAACGTCATGCTGGTCTCAACCTTTTAGTCATTCTACTCCAGGAGGGAAGGGAAATTCAAAGTAAAACTAGGGAAGGGAAGAGAAGAAAAAAAAATAGGGTCAGGGAAGGTAGATGTGTCACTCTCAATCCAGGTATTGAGAGCATGTGAGCCCGTGGAGAGGTCGGAGGGCCCATTGCATTATGCTGCTAATTTTGTCATTATCTATGTCGTTTACACTAGATCTGTATTCTGACTGCGTCAAACTATCCCTGCGCCATGTGTCGGGATTTGAAGTAATATGGTGGCAGAGGAACCTAGCAACTTTAAGCGGTAGTCAATATCTAGGACATGGTCTCTCTACATGAAATAGAATCAAGTCATGGCATCCAAGTCTGTGTACATTTATTCATGGCAGTCAGGGATTCCATAGTGTATATCTCCTCAACCATTGTTAGCCATTGCTGGAAGGATGGCATACCCTCACTCCGCCACAGCACAGGTATCAAAGACTTTGCCACATTTAATGGGTGTTTGGTAATCAACTTGTGCAAGCTGTTTTTTTTTTTTTAGCTACACCCTATATGAAAAACGCATAATCAAATGCATGCACGTTTTCATTGGAGATGTATCTACTAAACAGTATTTTTTTTTTCCATTGTATTTGGGCAGTGGAGTGTCCCTTTAAGAAAAGGTGGTGCAAGTCAAACCTGCTGCATTGCCTTGAAATTGTGGTAACATAGTAACAGAATACATTGCTATGGAATTAAATAACTTTTAATAGGCTGTCTCTTGCAATAGATTACATCAAGGGCTGGCCAAGCAAGATAGTGAATCCTCAATGTAGTGCAGATGGAATAATAATTTTGGCCACCATGTGTGATCTTGCATTTACTTGCAATAGATTATTAACATATTTTACGGTTTGCATATAATTATTTCAGTATGTTGAATCTTGTAAAATACCAACAATTCCTTTACATAGCATGGGCTCATAATCCATATCATTGTGATATTGTGAGGGACATGGTGCATTGAAAAAGGGTTTGTACCCGAAACGTCTGTTTATTATTCTGTCCTCCAATCAATTTTGGTAGCACTTTGTTTGTGCACATAGCAACATTTTGCGCAGCCTCTATTTGTTTGATACACACAATATCATTGCCTTGTACTTCAGTTCTACAAATGCTCACATATACATTTTGTCCCAAAGTCAACAGTAGCTGAGGGATGATTATATTTGTGTTGAAACCAGAACCACTCGTGTGTTTTGCCACCTCCATATGACTGGTACCTTCTATGTATAGAATTGTATCATCCTTGACCTTCCAGGATACAATTATAGTATTTTTCTGGCCAGTTTAATGGACCCAGCTAATACAAGAGAATTGCCATGGCAGAACTGTTATATCTTCTTAACCCCTTAAGGACCAAACTTCTGGAATAAAAGGGAATCATGACATGTCACACACGTCATGTGTCCTTAAGGGGTTAAAAGGCAAGTGACTGATAATGACCACAAACTATATTAAGTTACCTCTTTAGGAGACGCATATAAATATAAACATCGAATTTATTAAACTGACTCTCGATTTTAGCAAATATATAAATAATCACATGCAACCACTATTATTTACTGTAAAGGTAACCAAAATGTGCACTTATAATAAAAACATTATTATATGTAATTTTGTGTTACTATATATCATACGTGGTATGGATGGCGATCCAACTGAAAACTAACAGGGAGATTCACAAAAGTGTGAATTCACAGTAAATTCAAAGTGGATTTAAAATTTGAATGTCAAAATAGCCAAACTGGAAAATTTCACTTACCCATCTACGCTTTCAGTTTGGTCATTCTGCCCTTAAATTTGAAATTCAATTGGAATTCTCACTTTAATTAATAGATCTGTTTGTAATGACTGCTGCTGGTTATCCTTGGGAAATGAAAACTCACAGAATTGGAACCTCACTGTCCATTATATGTTCATTGTATTGTACATGTGAATGTATTTACGATTTATTAACCATATCCAATTTATTGACTTTTACCAGCTACTGTAAAATGTACCGGATTTGCAAGTTAGATAAAAGCCTGTTGCCCAACAGTTTCCAATATACTCTGCCAAGCTTCCGATCTGATAAATAGAATACAATTGTAAGAGCATGTGGATCCAAGCTAAAGCCTAGAATAGGAAAAGGGACGTACAGGAAATAGGACACCATTTTTCCCCTTAAATTAACAGACAGGAAATGACACAGAGCAAGCCTTATATAGCTGTGGTCTGTTAGCATGGGGAAAGCTAAATCAGCAGTGAGGAGAGAGAGGACGAGAGCAGAAACAAAGTCTCTTCCTATATGTAGAGTAGTGCCAGATCGCAGTAGGTGAGAATGATGGGATTATAAAGCATTTCCCGTGTGTGTTTTTCATTAGCCTGGCTTTTTGTTTTCTTTCCAAGTGCTGTGGAAACAGAACAGAAGCCCCGACTTCAGCCAGGAGGCAATGGTCTGGTCCGATGGGAATAGCAGCTGCATAAATAGGAGGGAAAACCTCGCAAGGGTTGTTTCCAACACCTTTCTAATGGAAATAATGATTTGCAAAGCCTAACTTATACCTTTGCCACATAATTAGTCGTCAAAGAGCTCAAGATGAAAAATATAGCATTCAGCTCCCAAATCTGTGAAATCCACAAAGGCTGTAATGTTCCGTTCTGTCTTCTGATAGTGGAAGTACATGCTTATAAAATGGGCGACATTGGTTATAGATTAAAATAGCATTTGAATCAGTCAACACTTAATATTCACTTCTTTAGTGCATTTTAATGGTTATTCCCGTTAGACATTACATTTTTTTTTTCCCGTGGAATATAAGTAAAATGTCTGCAATCATTTAAAAAGCATGTGTAACAATCTACTAACACAGATTCCAAATGGGAGAGAATACCTACAACAATGCACTGATATTTTCTACAATTTTCTAAATATTTAGAAACAGAAAATCACTAGAGAGAACAGTTCAGTTACAATCTGTTCACATACATTATACATACATGTCCACAAATTGATTGATTGGTGGAGATTTTAATATATATTTGCACTCTTTGCCATACTTTGTTCGTAATTTGTTTAGGAATGAATAGATTCTATCACGGTGTGCCATTCTTCATGATAGACCTTCTATGTGTTGAGGGACTAATTGTACCATAAATAGTGATTACCCATAAGGCAACAGTGGTTTAGGTTGGATTTGTGGTTTTTAAAAATGATTCTTAAAGTTAAAAAAAAAAACTTTCAGATGTGTGGAAGTGTTGTTCAGTATGTCATAATTCAAATTCTGAGATCATGGAAAATTAGCAAGTCACTGTCTACAAAATTACATTATTAACATTTCTGAAGTATATGTTTTGGCAAAACACCTAACTAAAAGATTTGGCTACAAGAATAAGCAACAGGGGGGAGTTAGACATCCCTGTTGTATCTTTAGAGGTACTATCTTAGAGTCACATGTTTAATTCAGATGGGTACCTTTATCTTGACTAATTACATCTATACTTCATGCCATGCCTGGAAACTAGCAAAAAATGTAAGTACCATTTTTTGAGAAGAATATTAATAAAATCAAGGAGCAAGAAAACATGCACCACTGGACCCATACTACATAAAACTGTACATTCCTTCCCATTTGCATATAATTTATGTTTTGGATTTATTTGGGGCAGTGGCATAGCTTTCATACATGACTCTGGAATGATCTGGTAGTAATAAGGTACAACCCCCACCACTAATATTGGCACACTGTCAGGATTACAGTTGATCCAGCATGCAGAACAGTATCACACCTAGGACTTAGGATAACATCTAACCTGACCTTAGAATGGCCGGACTTAACATACCAGAGAATAGTCAAAATACTAGCCGAGGCCAGGAACACAGAACAAGACACAGCGATAAGGAAAAGCTAATAGTCAAGGGTACCTAGCCTTTGACTCCAAAACGTTTTACGTGACGTCACCCGCACGTCAACGTTGTCTTTACCGCGTGGGGCTCTATAATAGCGTGGGTCCGCAGTGGCCGGCGTCCACCAAAATGTCGCAAAAGCCAGGCCTCATGGCAGAGAATGACGAGCGGCACTCCTCCTAATCTTAGGAAGGTAATTATCTCTGTGTTTGTCACATGTAGACGAAGGATACGTGACACACACTTGGTAAATATGAGCAAAGACGGCTGTGAAAATGATCATCATTGTTTAACCTTTTGATCTTTTGTTGGAAAAATACACAAAAATGCTCTGCTCTCATGATTACCAAACAATTGCAAACAGGGCACAGGTTTATCTCCCCAAATAATCTTTGTTAAATATATGTGTAGCACAATTATTTGCACCCCTATGATTTCAAATGAGAAAAATATATTTGAAATATATTCCCATTGATCTTTAAATTTTTATGTACACCAGGTGACTATGAGCAGGAAATTGTTCAAACATGACTTCCTGTTTTATAGGGGTATAAATATGAGGTAACACATATGTCGTATTCCATTAGTCATTCATCACAATGGGTAAGACCAGGGCATATAGCTGTGATGTTTGTCAAAAGGTTATTGAGCTTCACAAAATGGGAAGTGGCTATAAGAAAATTGTAAAAGCATTGAAAATACCCATTTCCACCATCAAGGCAACTACTAAGAGGTTCCAGTAACCTTGAAATGTTATGAATTAACTTTGAAGGGGATGTGTGTCTGCAATGTCTCAATGCACTATGAAGAGGATGGTTTGATGGGCCAAAAAATCTTCAAGGATATTAGCTGGACAATTGCAGAATTCAGTTGCATCTTGGGGTCAGAAAGTCTCCAAAACTACAATCCGACTTTACATACATTATTATTATTATTTTATTATTTATATAGCGCCAGCAAATTCCGTAGCGCTGTACAATGGGTGGACTAACAGACATGTAATTACATCACCACAAGTTGTTTGGAAGGGTTTCTTTTTTAAAAAAAATATTTATTTCATTTTTTTAATTTCCATGACATTTAAGAAAAAATACACATTCATTCGAAAAAATACATATAGAAACTAATTGTTACATTAGACTATACAGTCTTACCAATCATTCATATTCTACTGCACAATTCCAAGCAATATGATTTTTGCAAATGAGTATGTAGTTTTCCCTTGGGTGTATTTTTACGTGTTAGTTTATATTTACTATGTAATTTAATAGAAATATGAACCGGTAAGTAGATATATTTAAAAAACAATACAACAATAAATCTGCATACATACGACATTCATTCAAGGTCTTGGGGGAGAGGAGTCAATGAAGGTTTCCTATTTAGAATAAACCAGCATCAGGGCCGGACTGGGAAAAAAATTCGGCCCGGGCATTTTTTTACCACAGCGGCCCACTAAGAAGGGGGCGGGGCAGAGAGGGTGTGTTTTGTCATCACCAATGACAAACACGCCCCCTCTCAAAGTGAGCATGTTGGTTCAATGCTCTTCCAGGGCAGACCATGCGCAGAGCTCTGCTGAAGAGCTCTAGCATGAGAAAAAGGCCCTGCATTTGTTCTGCACAGCGCAAGCAAATTTAATAACATGCTTGCACTGTGTTTCCTTGCAACTTGTCTCTGGTGTCTCTATAAATGGATACCAGGAGACAAAAATGCCAGGAAAGAGTATTGTGCATGTGTTTGGAGCCTGCTTGTGGTATTGTGTGTGTGCAGAGTGAGCTGATTGTGGTGTGGTATTGTGTTATAAGGTCGGTTTTAGGCATGTTGTGTTTGTGGTGTAATGTAATGCATATGTGGCTAGGGGTTGTAGAGAATGTGTATAGGGGATGTAGCAAGAGTGTGCATGCAGGCTATAGTGTGTGTGTGTATAAGTGATGTAGTGTTTGTAGAGAGTGTGTGTTTAGGAGTGTAGTATGTGTTTGCTTACAAGGAATCTAGTGTGTGTGTGTGTGTGTGTGTGTGTGTATATATATATATCAATATGTTTGGAAGTATTGTGTATGTGTGTGGTGCAGTGTGTCGGGGGGGTTCTGTGTGTATGTGAGGGGTGCAGTATGTGTGTGTGAGGTGTGATGTGTGTGAGGGTGCTGTGTGTTTGGGTGCTGTGTGTGATTGATTTGTGTGAGGGTGCTGTGTGATGTGTGTGTGGGTGCTGTGTGTGTGGGTGCTGTGGATGATGTGTGTGTGAGAGTGCTGTGTGTGACGTGTGTGTGAGAGAGTGCTGTGTGTGATGTGTGTGTGAGAGTGCTGAGGATGATGTGTGTGAGTGCTGGGTGTGATGTGTGAGTGCTGGGTGTGATGTGTGTGAGTGCTGAGTGTAATGTGTGTGAGTGCTGAGTGTAATGTGTGTGAGAGTGCAGATGTGAGAGTGCTGTGGATGATGTGTGTGAGAGTGCTGTGTGTGAGAGTGCTGTGGATGATGTGTGTGAGAGTGCTGAGTGTGAGAGTGCTGTGTGTGTGAGTGCTGAGTGTGATGTGTGTGAGAGTGCTGAGTGTGAGTGTGCTGTGGATGATGTGTGTGAGTGCTGAGTGTGATGTGTGTGAGAGTGCTGGGAATGATGTGTGTGAGAGTGCTGAGTGTGAGAGTGCTGTGGGTGATGTGTGTGAGAGTGCTGTGGATGATGTGTGTGAGAGTGCTGAGTGTGAGAGTGCTGTGTGTGTGAGTGCTGAGTGTTATGTGTGTGAGAGTGCTCTGTATACATGTTAGAAGGGATTGTGTGTGGGGGGGTAAATAAAAACAAAAAAAACATAAGTAAGCATTATGTCCCCCCCTCCTTACCTTTTAGCCTGTGAGGGGGGGACCGGCATTCAGGTGAGTGGGAGGGGGGGACCGGCATGCAGGTGAGTGGGAGGGGGGACCGGCATGCAGGTGAGTGGGAGGGGGGGACCGGCATGGTGCACCTTCCCTGGTGGTCCAGCGGTGAGTGAACTCTAGCCTGCGGGCTAGAGTTCACTCTCGCGAGATCCGGTCGTTGCCATGGCAACGCTCCGGATCTCGCGAGAGGAACCCGGCGGAGCTGCAAGATAGAGCTTCGCCGGGTTCCTCTGCTGGCAGGCTGGCTCCCTCTTTCTCTCTCCCCGCCGGCGGCCGCCTTTGATAGAATGTGGGCCGGTGAGGGAGATCTTTGATCTCCCCACCGACCCTCCATGGAATACAGCGGGGCCGGCGCTCAGATAGTGCCGGCCCTGCATAGACCGGCAGGGGAGATCCTGGGACCTTCCCCTGCCGGCCTCGGCCCATGGCCACCGCGGCCCACCGGGCATTTGCCCGGTGTGCCCGATGGCCAGTCCGGGCCTGACCAGCATTGTTCTTTCTAAAATGTTTCAAAGGGGCCCAAAGCTTCGAATATTTGACATATTGCAATTGATCTTGATAAAAAGCAGCCTCCACCCACCTCTGTTCCACCACAAACGACTGGGGTGACTTACACTACACTAACAAATGGGAATCAGACTTAGGTGAAACACTAGAGGGTATCAACCGGCAAGGTATTTGGGAGGCCAACTCAAAAACCTCTATCTGTGTTACGATGCAAGAACAATCTTACAAAACCATGTTTAGGTGGTACACCAGTTCAATTATATCACATGAAAAAGACACCCTCAGATCTCTGCTGGAGAAACTGCGGGGCTAAGGGAACTTACGTGCATATGTGGTGGTCTTGCCCCAGAGTGACACTATTCTCGAGGGACATCCAGACACTGGTGTGCCAGATACTGTCCAGGCTGGTCGAACTGAAGCCGTGGGCAGTCCTACTGGCAAAACCCTTTGATAACTGGACTATGCCAAAAAAACACTTATTTAACAAAATCACCCTAGCAGCTAGATGGTCCTTGGCGCAAACCTGGCTACAACCCACCACACTCCCCTTGACCAAGGTACTCCACAAAATAAAAGAATGCCACATTATGGACAAAATGACAGCTCAAATACAAGGCTCCATGAAGACATTTTCCAAGACGTGGGAAACATGGGAAAACTATATTGACAAATAATGAACGGAACAACAGAGCCGACCAACGTGCCAATAGACAACTCACCGATGAAGGCACTATCCTAAACCCACCCGCCCCCCTTGCTAAACCCTCCTACACCCCTACTATCTAACTATCTCTCTACTAGGCCGAGATTTCCGGTACCTCGGTCCACTAAGCTTCTCTATATGTTAAACGAAGCGCAACCATGCTATCCTTACAAAATCCTTTGTTATTTATTGTTGCTTATGTTTTTCTCTTTCCTTAAATATCAAAATACTTTGGCAGATAGTAACCATGCCACACATGAAAGTATGACATGCTCTGGATTTTGATTTCTGTATCAACCACTAACATCTGAACCTTGATGTGCCTTTTGCACAAGCCTTTATACAACGGGAATGCCACTACTTCTGTCATTGCAAAAATAAAGACTTGAAGAAAAAAAAAAAGGCAGCCTCCATTCTATGTTGATAGTCTATTTCTTGGAAAATCTCTGTCCAACTTGGACCGTTTTTAAATCTCCGATTGCGTGCGATACAAATTTTGACAGCTAACATTATGTGAACAATTAGACAGTTCTGAATGTAATTTCTGGGTATCCGAAAACTGAATATTGAATATTAAATAGAAAAATCTGAGGAGTTAAATCAAATTTAATTCCCAACAAAGACTTAAGGAAGTTCTGTAAGGTCTTAATGGTGTTTTTCGGCTCAGGGCCACGCCACCAGATATGTAAGAAAGAACCAACATTATTTTCACATCTCCAGCACATTTGTGATGTGTTGGTATCCATTTTATGCAGTCTAAGTGGAACTAAATACCAACGCAGAGTTATTTTGTACTGAGTTTCTATTAGATTCATACTGTGAATGTTCTTCCTTACTATAATTGCTCTTCCCATCCAAGATAATTCCATCCCTTTCCAATTTGATAAAGTATTTCTAAGCTCATCCAAACACAAACTCAAGTGTCTTAATTTTGCAAGACAATTCTGGTACTTCAATTGTGATTGGATTCTATAGTCATATAAAAATCAAAATAGAGCTTTTTGACAATATACACAAGAGGTGGGTTTGGTACACACAAAGAGTGCCAATAATTGTGCCAGACATATAGTTTACAAATTTAGTTTTTTTTTTATAAACCTGTGTTGTGTTGGCAATTGTCTGACATCCATGTGAGCAGAGCATGTTTCAACAAAAGATCAAATGGGTAAATAATAAGGACAATTTGTACAGCCTTCTTTGCTCATATTTACCAAGGTTGCCAATATTAGTGGAGGACACTGTAACTTCTATTCAAACATCAAGGCTTTTATACAGATGTTGCATACAACCCTGATTTGAAGGATGCCTTTTCAAAAGGCATTTAGTTGTCTCAGAGAGTTGAACAGAGATAAGACCAGAAGAATTAAGTAGTTTCATCATGGGTTTCATGGCCCAGAAAAAAAATAAAAAATATCAAATCTGATGTTGCCCAGTGTTTGTGACTAACTGGCTACTAAAATAGACTGGACATTCCCCATTTTTAATACCTTGGGTTGTCTACTTTTGCAAATGGTATGCCATCATGGGGGTAATTCTCTTTCCTGGGCTACCATACGGTCTCAAAGGCAACATAACCAATCTGGCAAATTTCAATGTGTATAAACTGAAAAATGTAATGTGCTATATTTGACCCTGTAACTTTCCAAAACACATTCACAGTTAAAATGCCATGCAGAACAAAAAAAAAATAACAAAATGTCTTAATTTCTCATATTATTTTTAAATTTTATTCATATTAAATTATGTTTAACATATAAATATTTGATGTGAAATGAAAGATCAGTTTCTCCTGAACAAAATGATATATAATAAGTGTGGGTGCATTTAATATGACAGAGGTGAATTACGGTTGAACAGATATATTCTAAATAAATACATTTTAAAAATATAGCGCAAATTCAAGGTTTTGTTTACGTTTTGTTTTGATCACAACTTGTACAACTGCCTCAGTCCTTAAGGGGTTAAAAAAAATCATATGCAGATTCTTGAAAATATCTTCTTGCTTCTGTTCCTGATGCCGTATCTCATGAGAAATCATCTGACGTTTTTCTCAAATTTTGAAAAAAAAAGTCTTCCTTAATTTCCAGTAACTTGCAAATTAAAGTAAATTCTTGGACATTATTCACATAATAATTATAGTCTCTGGGGAACATTCATTAATAAGTTGGCAACTAGCAAGGAAAATAAATATACATAGATTAAAAACAAAAAGTTCAGTTTAGTTGAGTGGGATTTTTTCCAATTTGACTTCTTCTAAAAATGTGCATTTCTACAAGGTAACTATGACATCACATTCAACTTATATCAAGCTAAACATCATATATAAAATAACACATAGTGATAGCAATATCAATAAGTAACTTCCTATAGTAATTGAAAAATACCCTCCTTAATTTCAAATATGAAAAGGCAATTTTAATGGTTCATGATGAAGCACATCAGCCATAATTAAGAATGCAAAACATTAAAAACAAAATGTAAAAGTTTTCTTCCTTGCGAAACATTGTATAAACAAATACCTACCTATTCACAAATGTGCAATCATTAGAATATTATTAGCCGATCAAAATGTTTATAAATGATTTTAATTTCTCACCTAAATGGGACTATAAATATAGATTTGCCACTTGTTTCCATATTTCAGAGTGCTGTTTATTCAGTGGTGTGAATTTTGGGAAGCTGACAAGGGAATTTTAAATTTTAGGACACATTTGCCAGGCTGGGAGAAGACCTAGAAAGTTTTTCCACGTTGGATATTTTTGCCTAAAAGTCTCATTCACCTCTACAATTTTTCAAAATTTTTAGTTTACTTAATTCACTACAGTATAGCACAACTTTTGTCAGATGAGTCTTATGAGAAAATCTAATGATAGACTGCAATAGAAACAATAAAATATAGCAAAATATGCCTTATATACAATTTTCTTTTTTTTAAAGAAAAATACAACCACCATAACTTGACTTCAAATCGATCTTAAAGGGCAACTGTTGCCTCTCAACTATTTTTTATAATAATAATAATTTCATCAAATTTCGAAAGTTAATATAAAATAAGATATTTTTTAAAACTAAGTATATGTAGTAAAATTAGAAAAACTTGGATAGTGTTCGAATTCCGACAGTTAGTCTCTATTGTCTTCCCTACTTCACTTCCTGCCCAGAAGTAGGGAAGACCATAGAGTCTAACTGTCAGTTTTCAAACACTGCCTAAGGTCCCTAGCATACACTAAAGGTATGGGTGAGTTTTTCCTCTTTTCTTTACATATGCGTCATCCGTGTGGGGGAAGCGTGACAAGAGTGGAAGGCAGTGTTGTGGGGATAGGGAAGTGTGGCAGAGTAGGAGGAAGTGTTGTGGGGATAGGGAAGTGTGGCAGTGTGGGAGGAAGTGTTGTGGGGATAGGGAAGTGTGGCAGTGTGGGAGGCAGTGTTGTGGGGATAGGGAAGTGTGGCAGTGTGGGAGCAAGTGTTGTGGGGATAGAGAAGTGTGGCAGTGTGGGAGGCAGTGTTGTGGGGATAGGGAAGTGTGGCAGAGTATGAGGAAGTGTTGTGGGGATAGGGAAGTGTGGCAATGTGGAAGGCAGTGTTGTGGGGATAGGGAAGTGTGGCAGAGTAGGAGGAAGTGTTGTGGGGATAGGGAAGTGTGGCAGTGTGGGAGGAAGTGTTGTGGTGATAGGGAAGTGTGGCAGTGTGGGAGGCAGTGTTGTGGGGATAGGGAAGTGTGGCAGTGTGGGAGGAAGTGTTGTGGGGATAGGGAAGTGTGGCAGTGTGGGAGGAAGTGTTGTGGGGATAGGGAAGTGTGGCAGTGTGGGAGGAAGTGTTGTGGGGATAGGGAGGTGTGGCAGTGTGGAAGGGAGTGTTGTGGGGATAGGGAAGTGTGGCAGAGTAGGAGGAAGTGTTGTGGGGATAGGGAAGTGTGGCACTGTGGAAGGCAGTGTTGTGGGGATAGGGAAGTGTGGCAGTGTGGGAGGAAGTGTTGTTAGGATAGGGAAGTGTGGCAGTGTGGGAGGCAGTGTTGTGGGGATAGGGAAGTGTGGCAGGAAGTGTTGTGGGGATAGGGAAGTGTGGCAGTGTGGGAGGCAGTGTTGTGGGGGTAGGGAAGTGTGGCAATGTGGGAGGCAGTGTTGTGGGGATGGGGCATTGTGAGAGGTGGCAGTGGGAAAGTGGGAGATTTCCTACCTCTCTGGAATCCCACCATCTGGACCAGTGTATGTCACATTGCACTGGGGCGCAATTTGCTCGTTCCTAGCCTGCCTGCCTCCCATGTGGTGTACTCAGTCAGCATTCCAATAAGGAGGCAAGAGGGTGGAGCCATGAGAAGTAGAGGGGCGAGCCATGATGAGGAGCGGAGCCACGTTGCGAGTAGCCGCTAATCACGAATTACAATGTATCTGTCTGGGAACAGAACAGGCCATCAATCATGTGCGCTGGATTGGCCCTGCATAAGCTATGTCCGCCATTACAGAAATATTTTGGCTTACCCCGAGGGAAGCTGAATTGTACCCCTGGGGGTACCCATACCACAGGTTGGGAACCCCTGCTCTATAATATAGCCCTTTTTCTTCTCTTATAATAAGTTTTAGAGCCAGACATAAGAACTCTGTAGAGCGTGAGTGTCCATTTACAACTCTCCCTCTATTTTATAGCTTGTCAAACCATTTTAGAACAGTTTGATCTCTTACCTGCAGTTTGCCGGGTGCCACTCCTACGCTTCACTGTAGCCTACAGAAGAGTTGGATTCTCTCTTTCTGAGTTAAGCCATAGGGAGGGCTTAGCTCAGTAGCTAAGAGGTAGCAACTGATGCTCTCAACCTATAAGTCAGCCCTGCAGTGCAGAACTTAGCTCAGGAGAGCTAACGGAAGATACTAAGCAGGAGTTCCCGGCTCTTCTAGTAGTTGATTGAGTTGGTAGGAAACAGTACCGGGTGAACCCCAGGTATCTAGGCAAACCATTCTAAAATGGGTTGACTGCCTACAAATGGGGCACCAATGCACTCCAAGCACCATAACCACAAAATAACACTGTAGAGTTTATGGTGCTTAAAATGTTCCTTTCATTTAGGAGTATTATAGACAAGCTGCACTATGATTTGTATAGTTTATATTTAAAATTAACTGAAAGGTTTGGATTGATATAAGTATTATCTTCATAGAAACAATATGTATTTTAGGTTGAGTCATTCCATCACATTCATATTTTGGTTGCTTCAGGTCTATGCTACTGAAAAACTAGCTTCCTCCCAAGCTTTAATTTTTAAGTCGACAGAAGTATGTTATCTGGAAATTATTTTAAAGATGTCCAGCCGTGTTCATAAAAAGCATCCCTGCGGCTTGATGCTTCCAGCTAGTTCTCAATCACAAAGATCTCTGTTCTTGAGTGAGTACAAATGAATATAAAGAGCAACATTCACTGACACGCAAGAAAACATACAACCCAGTATCAACTATCGACAGTGGCAACTGACAAACAGGCAGACAGAATGAATGGGATGTAGTATTCCACTTCAGCTATTTATACAGTTGATACATTTCTCTAAACTCCACAGTAATAGGGCAAAAAAAGTTCACAAGATTATTTTACTTGTAACTTATTTTTATGATGTTGTTTTGGCTGTCATTCTAAAATCAGCTTTAATTTGACAAGGCAATTACTACAACACGGCGCCGAAATGTATTTGCCAGCAAAAACCTGATATTATGTGCACATGACTAATATACAGAAGATCTAAAACAGTACTTTCCAATGAATATACCTTTTATTGCCACATATCTTTAAAGTCGTAGCTTGAGTTACAGGATTGTGTAAATTTTAAGCATTTGTTCCATTCCACCAAATGCAATCTTCCTCGTCTCATCATATGCTGCTTGCATGAATATGCATAAGTAGTCTTTGTCTCTTTTCATTAAAGGAAAAAAAAATACTTGCTTGAGTTCTGTACATTAGTTTTCAGATAGACGATCATAGCCAAACTCACATATTTTTTATGTAATTGGTTTTCTGTAATCAGACGTACCAAATATATCATGTTTGATGCCAATTCTCTGTTAAGCTCTGAGCTAGTTTGTTTCTATTTGATCTAATAAAAGCCTGTTTATTTTATAATGCATGATAGAAGATACTCATTGGACGATGACGGGCTTGGCACTGTTTTCCCCCTATCATTCCTTGACAGCAGGTAAAATACAGATAGGATATAATTATCAAGAGGTGCTACCAAGTTAAAACATATAGCTAAAGTATCACTTTTGTATATGCATTTTCTTGATTTTTAAGTCAATGGTAAAAATAAATAACCTTCAGGCAGACAGAATAACGGCTCGAATTATATCAGAACACACAGAATTGCAAAGTATTTAATGAAACATATAATTCATCTGGTGTCCAAAACATACTGTATTCAAATGCAAAACCCTTTAATGCATAATGTGAATTACTGTGGGCTTTCTTAAAGTTTATTGCTGTTTTAAATCATAAAAATATAGGCTTGTTTTAATCCTAAAGGAGACTTTATTTCTTCTAACTAATTATCAGTTAAGTATGTAGTTAAAACTAAAATAGACTTATAAATTAAGTAACAAATGCTTACCAGTATAGTTAAAGGAACATAGGGACCGCGGTGGGATGTGTAGTGATTACATTATATGATGTCTGGAATATATATATATAAAAAAAAAAAGTAAATAAAAACAGCTGTTAGAAAAACCCATGTAGAATATTTTGTTGTTGTGTGGGGGGAATTCTTGCACAGTAATGGTTAGTTTTCCAAGAATCTCACTATGATATGGCCTGCAAGGTTCTGAGATTATAAAAGTAAATACTTCAGTCTGTCAATTTGCAGAACTTTTTGACGTAGATATAAAAGCAGCATTATGGTGGGCCATGCTTTGAAAGTATTATTTTTTACTATCTGGATTTACGATGGCAGCAACATTTAGAACAAAGGTCCACAGCCTCTTCAGAGGGATCACAGCTTATTTATATGTCAATAGCCTAATGATCCTTTTCAGTTGTAAATTTAGTCACAAGATTGATTTTTAAGTTGTAATATAATGTATGCTAACAATTCTAAAAATTATACTCGCTGCTGGGCCCTTTTCAGTGTTAAAAGACTCTTAGTTGAAGTGAGGAAGTTAAGGTTTCTATAGTAAACTATTTTATTTTATGGGATGTTTCTTGTGGTGTGACAAATATCAAGTGCTAGACTTGAGCATTCGGTGAGATTTTGCCAAATTTCGGCTGATCGACTGTTTGGCCAAATTCGATATTACCAAGGTGGCATGGATGTAAAACCAAGCAAACGACAAGGCAATTACCAAATATGTTTGGATGCTTCGGGATTAGGAGTTACCCCATAGAACCAAAAAAAAAAAAAAAAAGAGATGATTGAAAGCTAGCGGACAGTCACTGCTTTCACTGGCCCTCCTCTTTTCCCCACTACTAGTTAATATTTCTGTTCATCTGTAAATCAAAAGACAGGAACATATTTATTATATGTATATAATTTGCAGTACACTTATCACATTGTCATGCCCTTTTTAGTTTGGCTGAATGTTTCCTCTAACAGTTTTTCATAAACGACGGCCAAACTAAACCATCACATTAATGAGTATTAGATGTCCCAAACAAAGTTTCACTTTTGGGAAAAATGATTCGACTGAACCGAAATGTCCTGCACAAGACTGCAACGTACCTTTTATAATCAACAAGAATGAACTAATATAGCATGAAATGCAATTTTGTGTCCTAAAACTGATGCAGACATTGATCACTGTGCTATAAAATGAGCAGCTATTTAACAATACTTCTTATTGACCATAATGGGCCGGAGAGGTGTGACATGGTGTAACATAAAACATATTCACAAAATTCATGTTGTGGGTGATATCATAACCATCAGCCAGACACAGATGCTCAATAATTTCTTCCAAAATGAACTTTTAACATTACATGATGAGGTATCATGCAATTATTTCCTAGGTGTTAGATATTCCTTCCCTTAACTTTGATACCTTATTCTCACAGGTCAAAGGTTCAACGTATTGGAAGGGAATCTGAATCTGATATATATATGATATGATTTTCTTCAAATGTAATGGAAGCAATAAAAAGATTACATAAAACACAATATTGTGAAGCAGGAATTAGTAAAGTTATACGCAATAAGAATTTGGATACACCAGTCATAGCTCTGCTCCTCCTAGCCTGAAGCCCAACAAAAAATACAAGCTCTAAGTACTTCCTATTCCTAACTATTGCTAATAATACAGATGCCCCTAACCTCCCCCCAAGTTCATCCTTACCCTAAACATTGATACCCTTAGACAAACCTCCTCTCCTTAGGGGGTGTAGGTATAACATTTTAAATTATTAGCTGCAGTACAATGATGCTGTATTCTTATGAAAATATTACAATGTCAGATTTTATATGTTCATACTGATATAGCAGCACAAAGTCAACCTTTTCAATGGGAACAATGGTGTTCCACCTATGGGTGGCAATTAAGCCTCAAAATATCATAAGAATAATTTTTATTTTACATGCAAGTGCGATGTATTTCTTCTTTTTGTTTTAATTCTTTTTTTGCCGAAAAGGAGTCAACAGACCAATAGCGGTTACACATACAGGCAATAGCAGTACGGGTATACATATGTATAAAATCCCTATAGATTGGGGAAGAAATCCCCTGGGTTTACCCAATCGCAGCTGCATATTTCTTGCATGATGTGCACCTGGGGTGTCATGAACCTTTATGCCCTCCTATCCAACATTTTCTTAATGCATAATGAGGCAGAAACAAAGTAAAGTTTGAAGGAAGAAAAGTGGGAGAGAGAAAAGGGTGAGAAGGAAGAAAGGGAGATCAAGAGTGTGTCACGGAAACAGAAGTGAAAGTGATCACTACCCAGATCGTTATGTCAAACATTGATGTAAAACATGACAAGAAACATGCTGCGTGTGGTGGATCAGTGGCCTTGCAACTGTCTGAGTGACACGGATTTTCTTGGGTCTTGAGTGTTCTGCATAGGTGAGAGAAGCTAATCTATATTAGGTGTTTTTTGTTTTTGCTAACCTATATTTACAGTGTTATTGTTTGTGGAGGTCATGTTTTTTGCTCCATATGTTCCAAGCTTCTAACTTGGTATGGTTAAGTGCGATGTATTTCTTAAAAAAAATTCAGATACACTTTCAAATATGAAAAATGATACAGCTGAAATAATAATTCCTGCAAAATGTCTCGAGTGAACCTTTTTTTAGTGGCTTAGCATGTGATGTTCGCAAATGCAGTACATGTTTAATTAAAGAATATTCAAATCACCTTCTCATTTAACTATACAAGGCACAATGATCAGATGGGTATCATGATATATATTCACTACTATCAATTCTAATAAGTGCATACTTTCCTGAATACATTTCTGATATATCTTGACATTTTAAAATATGTCCTTTTCTGTTCTGCTAAAGAAACGCAGATTGTTCGATCCTATATCACTGTCACAGTGGTATTAGAACAGATGGCTGCTTCATCACAAAATCAAGAATTGGGATAATTTATTCTGTTCACTCTTACAAGAATGTAGATATGTAAAGAGATGGTAATACGCACATTGAACATGGAATTAGATATATTCCTGACATACTAATACAAAAAAAAAAAGTTTTTCTTCTTTTATATTCTGAAAGTACCGTATTACTTGTGCTCAGCAGAAAAATTTGATTTGTCAAGGATTGATGCGTCTGAAAATGTTTTGTTTTTTTTGGGTCGGACCACATTTCATCCATATGGTGTTTAGCTTCGGACAAATTTCCAATGCAAGTATTTAAAAAAATGATTTGGACAAACCGAAATGGCACAAAAATACACACCTGTTAGTGTACTACAAAAGAAAACAGTTTCTACTCTATTCCCTCCCCTTTTTCTTGCACCACAAAAGGAACTTAATTTGTTTTGTGATTCGTCCAGATGGCGATCCAGAGTTGCGGAATTCGGATGAATTGCCAATCACCCAAAATTCTAGCGAATCACAATTTGATTGAAATGCGAAAGTCCAAGACCTTATATAACAATAAATTCAATAACATGAGCATTTTTTTGAAAGGTAAATGATCTTTACATATTACATAGTGTTCTTGTAATTTCACTAAAACATTATCGATACATCTTATATACCATAGCACAGCTTAATGGTGCAATGACTATATGGCTTTACACAACTGAGAAGTGAGTGGTCAAAAGAAAATATACACATACGATGATTGTAGACTGTAAAAATCTATGCTACATGTTGGGAAACATTATTTATTTACAACACTTTTTTCTGTACATGATATTTTGCAATGTTTTTCTGCCCAACTAAAATTTTAGTTTTTGTTACCATTAAATAATGCGCTATCTATGCACACTGAAACCAAACATACATTTAAACATTACTTACCAGGACACCCAAAATACTTGGATTCTTATGGTGTAAATTGCTTGGTAGCAAAAGGGTTAATTTAAGATGCCCTTATTTTAGTATGTGGCATTTTCCATACATTTATTTTCTTTTGCCTGTTACGAAGAAGTTCATCAGAATGTAAGATAGTTGTTATGCAGGAGCAGTAAGTTGGATAATGTGAGATGCCATTTCTTTCTAACTCTTACTGCTCTGTTGCCTCTAATAGCAACCAGGAGCTCAATTTCCTTCTCGAGAACATTACATTTCAAGTGGAATGTCAATTATTAAAAAGCAGTGTCCCGTGTCTTACTTTTCACCAGATGCATTAATTTACAAAACTTGCTAATTTAGGAAAGTAATTTGTGATGCTCTGTATGTGCCTGAAGAGCAGCACACACACACACACACACACACACACACACAAGCATGCACACACACAAGCACACACACACAAGCAATGCACACACACAAAAGCATGTGCATGCACACAAACAAGCACGCACGCACACAGACACACAGACACACATACACACATACACAAGCATGTTACACTAATAATATCTTCAAAGTAATATGAATGAATATTTCATCATTTTATATTGAAATATATATCTTACATTCTAGATGATGTTTGTGTTGCCTAGTTTTTGCTTTTCAGATTTTGTGTTTGAAGGATTAATGTTGCCCAATCCTGGTTTATGAGTTTCAGGCTAAGATTGCCTCCAGTTTCTTAATTGAAAATACATGAACATTTGAGGAATTATCCCCACATTTCGACATTCAGTGACAAATCTAAAGCTTGTTGAATTAATTAATTGTTTCAGGGAGTAATTCTTTAAGTCACACAAAAGAAACAAAATGTTAACTAAATATGTACGGGAAAAACATAATATGTTGATATATGGCCCCATAGGCAAATAAATGAATTAGAAATCATAGCGTTTGAAGTGTTATTAATTGGAAAGAGCACCTTGCAACAATATTATCCAGCAATGGATAAGTCGTGTCCCTCTGGTGGATTTATCATTTGCAATGTTCCATTACCTCAATATTGTGTGGGAGGTGTATCTGGTAAGTGCTGTAGTCAATATAGTGAGACGGATGTCATAAAACTAATGATTTTAGACCTTTCTAGTGTAGATACCACAAATCCCTTTATTCCTTTACATGACTGCTTTAATAAAAAAACAAACAAACAAACAAAAAAAAAACATTGCCATTGATTACTTACACGTTCATGTAATACTGCTTCTGGTTCCCCCAGATAACTTTTTCCAGTGCACTCTTTGTTCATGCTTAGAGATTATGCGAACATAAAATTTTCCGTTCGCGAACAGCAAACGTGAATTTCCGCAAATGTTCGCGAACGAGCGAACCGGGCGAACCGCCATAGACTTCAATAGGCAGGCGAATTTTAAAACCCACAAGGACTCTTTCTGGCCACAATAGTGATGGAAAAGTTGTTTCCAGGGTACTAACACCTGGACTGTGGCATGCCGGAGGGGGATCCATGGCAAAACTCCCATGGAAAATTACATAGTTGATGCAGAGTCTGGTTTTAATCCACAAAGGGCATACATCACCTAACATTCCTAAATTGTTTGGAATAATGTGCTTTAAAACATCAGGTATGATGTTGTATTGATCAGGTAGTGTAAGGGTTACGCCCGCTTCACAGTGACAGACCAAACTCCCCGTTTAACGCACCGCAAACAACCGCAAACAGTCCATTTGCACAACCGCAAACTCCCCATTTGCACAAGGTTGGATACCAAGCTAGCCATGTCCCGTTCCTTGTCCTCACTGATGTCATTGAAGGTCTCTTCCTCCACCCAGCCACGTACAACACCAAGGGTCCCCGAAAGGTGACAACAAGCCCCCTGGAACGCCTGCTGTGTTTGGTCTTCCACCTCCTCAAAGCCACCTTCCTCCTCTGACTCCTCTTCTTCAGACTCCTCTCTGTGCGTTGCCTCTCTCTGCGTTATTATAAGGTGTGTTAAGTAGTACTATTCCTATCAGTTTAATCCCTGTTACGTCCCCTATCAGGGGACGTGTATACGGCATAGATTTTAGGAACCGGGAGATGGAAAAAGATGCTTGGTCGGTCCTCCTACTTCAAATTTGGGGCACTGTGCGTGCAATCTAATGTGCCACCAGATAGGAGTGGTGTGTTAAGTAGTACTATTCTTATCAGTTTAATCCCTGTTACATCCCCCTCATCAGGCCTTTTTTAGTCAAATGTATCGCCCACTGTCAGGCCTTCGGGATCCATCCCTCATTCATCTTAATAAAGGTGAGTGAATCTAGACTTTTTTGACCCAGGCGACTTCTCTTCTCAGTGACAATACCTCCTGCTGCACTGAAGGTCCTTTCTGACAGGACACTTGAAGCGGGGCAGGCCAGAAGTTCTATCGCAAATTGGGATAGCTCAGGCCACAGGTCAAGCCTGCACACCCAGTAGTCAAGGGGTTCATCGCTCCTCAGAGTGTCGATATCTGCAGTTAAGGCGAGGTAGTCTGCTACCTGTCGGTCGAGTCGTTCTCTGAGGGTGGACCCCGAAGGGCTGTGGCGATGCGTAGGACTTAAAATGCTCTGCATGTCCTCCATCAACAACATGTCTGTAAAGCGTCCTGTCCTTGCCGGCGTGGTCGTGGGAGGAGGAGGATTACTTTCACCTCTTCCCCTGTTAGATTCCCGTTATGCTGTGACATCACCCTTATATGCTGTGTAAAGCATACTTTTTAATTTATTTTGGAACTGCTGCATCCTTTCCGACTTGCGGTAATTTGGTAACATTTCAGGCACTTTCTGCTTATACCGGGGGTCTAGTAGCGTGGACACCCATTACAGGTCGTTCTCCTTCAGCCTTTTTATACGAGGGTCCCTCAACAGGCACGGCAGCATGAAAGACCCCATTTGCACAAGGTTGGATGCCGAGCTACTCATGTCCCGTTCCTCGTCCTCAGTGATCTCACTGAAGGTATGTTCTTCCCCCCAGCCACGTACAACACCACGGGTACCAGATAGGTGACAACGAGCACCCTGGGATGCCTGTTGTGGTTGGTCTTCCTCCTCCTCCTCAAAGCCACATTCCTCCTCTGACTCCTCTTCCTCACAATCCTCTTCCAGCGTTGCCGCAGGTCCAGCAAGCGATGCTGATAAGGCTGTTTCTGGTGGTGATGGTGACCACAACTCTTCCTCTTCCTCTTCACGCTCATCTATGGCCTGATCCAGAACTCTTTGCAGGGCACGCTCCAGGAAGAAAACAAATGGTATGATGTCGCTGTTGGTGCCTTCGGTGCGACTAGGTTTGTCACCTCCTCAAAAGGACGCATGAGCCTACAGGCATTGCGCATGAGCGTCCAGTAACGTGGCAAAAAAATTCCCAGCTCCGCAGAGGCTGTCCTAGCACCCCGGTCATACAAATAGTCGTTAACGGCTTTTTCTTGTTGGAGCAGGCGGTCGAACATTAGGAGTGTTGAATTCCAACGTGTCGGGCTGTCGCAAATCAAGCGCCTTACTGGCATGTTGTTTCGCCGCTGGATATCTGAAAAGTGCGCCATGGCCGTGTAGGAACGCCTGAAATGGCCACACACCTTCCTGGCCTGCTTCAGGACGTCCTGTAAGCCTGGGTACTTATGCACAAAGCGTTGTACGATCAGATTACACACATGTGCCATGCACGGCACATGTGTCAACTTGCCCAAATTCAATGCCGCCAACAAATTTCTTCCGTTGTCACAAACCACTTTGCCGATCTCCACTTGGTGAGGAGTCAGTCACTGATCCACCTGTGCGCTCAGGGCGGACAGGAGTGCTGGTCTGGTGTGACTCTCTGCTTTCAGGCAAGTCAACCCCAAGACGGCGTGACACTGCCGTATCCGGGATGTGGAATAGTACCTGGGGAGCTGGGGGGGTGCCGTTGATGTGGAGCAACATGCAGCAGCAGAAGAGGACTCAGCCGAGGAGGTTATGGAAGAGGATGGAGTAGGAGGAGTAGAGGAGGTCGTGGCGGTGTCACCAACTCCTCTGCATAGCCACGCATTCCATGCTTGGCAGCCGTCAGCAGGTTTACCCAATGCGCAGTGTAGGTGATATACCTGCCCTGACCATGCTTTGCAGACCAGATATCAGTGGTCAGATGGACCCTTGCCCCAACACTGTGTGCCAAACATGCCATTACTTCATTTTGTACAATCGAGTTCAGGTTGGGGATTGACTTTTGTGCAAAGAAATTTCGGCCGGGTACCTTCCACTGCGGTGTCCCAATAGCTCCAAATTTTTGGAACGCCTCAGACTCCACCAGCTTGTATGGTAAAAGCTGGCGGGCTAAGAGTTCAGACAAGCCAGCTGTCAGATGCCGGGCAAGGGGGTGACTTTGTGACATTGGCTTCTTACGCTCAAACATGTCCTTGACAGACACCTGACTGTGGGCAGATGAGCAGGAACTGCTCAAGGCAAGAGACGGAGTGGCGGATGGTTGAGAGGGGGCAAGGAGGACAGCAGTGGTTGACATGGCTGAAGATGCTGGACCAGGAGGAGGATGGTGGCTTTGAGTTTGTGTGCGGCTTGTACTCATGTGTTGATCCCATAGGTGTTTGTGATGTGCGATCATGTGCCTTCGCAAAGCAGTTGTACCTAGGTGGGTGTTGAACTTCCCACGACTCAGTTTCTTTTGGCACAGGTTGCAAATGGCATCGCTGTTGTCAGAGGCAGATACACAAAAAAAATGCCACACTGCTGAGCTCTGCAATGACGGCATTCTGGTGATGGCAACAGCATGCGTTGATTGGCGTGCTGTCTGGCTGACCCCGGGTGCCGATGCATGCTGTCTGACTGTGCCACTAGCTCCTTGCGACGACCTCCCCCTGCTTCCAACTCGTCTCCTCCTCCTCTCTGTCTCCCCATCTGAACTTTCCCCCTGTTCTTCTCTCTTCTAGCGGGCACCCACGTGACATCCATGGACGCATCGTCATCATTAACCGCTTCACTTGTATCTGACAACTCAGCAAAGGAAGCAGCAGCGGGTACAACATCATCATCATCACACCGTACGTCCATGTGTGTAATGCTGCCTGACTGAGACATATCCCTGTTATCTACATCCTCTGGCAATAATGGTTGTGCATCACTCATTTCTTCCAACTGATGTGTAAATAACTCCTCTGACAGATCAAGTGAAGCGGCTGTGGTGCTAGTGTTGGTGGTGGGGGCAGGCGGGCGAGTGGTAACTTGAGAGGTGCCCGAAGCTAAGCTGGATGAGGATGGTGCGTCAAGGTTCCGAGCGGAAGCTGTAGAAGATTGGGTGTCCTGTGTTAGCCAGTCAACTATGTCCTCAGAACTTTTCGAGTTCAGGGTACATGGCCTCTGAACACTGGGCATTATTCTAGGGCCAAAGGGAATCACAGCACCACGACCACGACGGCCCTTGCGGGGTGGCCTGCCTCTGCCTGTCATTTTTTTTTCGATTAGTGGCACTATGTGTGCAAGCTACTGTGACAACAGATATGAGTGGCACTGTGCACTGGCAGAAGTTGGCAGAGTAGACGCTGTAGGCCTGACACACACGCTTGCAGACAACTAACTGCTATTCAATCTATTACAGTCAAAAAAATTTTTTTTTTTAAATGTGCACTACTGTTACACCAGATATGAGTTGCACTGGTGTGACACTGTGCCCTGGCAGGCCCTGAAACGCACACGTGTGAAGGAAACTGACAGCTATTATCAGGGCCGCCATCAGGGGGTGACAACCATAACGGTTGTCACGGGCCCGGCGGCCCTGGGGGGCCCGGCCGCCCGGGCCCCACGTGTAGCAGCGGAACTGCGGCGCCCGCACGCTGATGGGGCCCATCGGGTGGCCTTAGGGCCACCCGATGGGCCCCATATCTTCAGGGGCCCGGTCAGCACTGTGGCCGTGGTATAGCGCGACCGGGCCCTTTTAAAAAATAAATTGCCGCCGCAGCGCAAGTGCTGCTGGGAGGAAGTGGTCACTTCCTCCCAGCTCACTCCGCGCGGGAGGAGGGAGCGCCCGCCGCCCGACAATGAAGAGGGAGAGCCCCGCCTGCCCGACAATGAAGAGGGAGAGCCCCGCCCGACAATGAAGAGGGAGAGCCAGCCGACTGACAGTCCCATCAGCCCCAGCCAGCCACCCTCCTGCAAAGACAAGGTAAGAAACAGCAGGGTGGCTGGAAAATGAGCTCTGTGTGTGTGAATGTATGTCTGTGTGTATGTCTGTCTGTTTGTGTGTATGTCTGTCTGTTTGTGTGTATGTCTGTCTGTTTGTGTGTATGTCTGTCTGTCTGTGTGTATGTCTGTCTGTCTGTGTGTATGTCTGTCTGTGTCTGTGTGTATGTCTGTCTGTGTCTGTGTGTATGTCTGTCTGTGTGTATGTCTGTCTGTGTGTGTGTATGTCTGTCTGTCTGTGTGTGTGTATATCTGTCTGTGTGTGTCTGTGTGTATGTCTGTCTGTGTGTATGTCTGTCTGTGTGTATGTCTGTCTGTCTGTTTGTGTGTATGTCTGTCTGTTTGTGTGCATGTATGTCTGTGTGTATGTCTGTCTGTCTGTGTGTATGTCTGTCTGTGTGTATGTGTGTATGTATGTGTGTATGTCTGTTTGTGTGTATGTATGTCTGTGTGTATGTCTGTTTGTGTGTATGTCTGTCTGTGTGTATGTCTGTTTGTGTGTATGTCTGTCTGTCTGTTTGTGTGTCTGTCTGTCTGTTTGTGTGTATGTCTGTCTGTTTGTGTGTATGTCTGTCTGTTTGTGTGTATGTCTGTCTGTCTGTTTGTGTGTCTGTCTGTGTGTATGTCTGTGTGTATGTCTGTGTGTATGTCTGTGTATGTCTGTGTATGTCTGTCTGTGTATGTCTGTCTGTGTATGTCTATCTGTGTATGTCTGTCTGTGTGTATGTATGTATGTATGTCTGTCTGTGTGTCTGTGTGTGAATGTATGTCTATCTGTATGCATGTCATTATGTGTATGAATGTCAGTGTATGTATGTCTGCATGTCATTATCAATGTGTGTCTGTATGAATGCATGTATGCCAGTATGAATGTATGTCATTATCAATGTGTGTATGTATGGATGGATGTCAGTGTCTGTATGGATGCCAGTATGAATGTATGTCTGTATGTATGTATGTCTATCTGTATGCATGTCATTATGTGTGTATGAATGTCAGTGTATGTATGTCAGTATGAATGTCTGTCTGTATGTCATTATGAATGTGTCTGTGTCTGTATGTCCTTATGCATGTGTATCTGTATCTATGTTAGTATGTGTCAGTCACTATGTACGCCTGTGTGTCTGTATATGCGTGTATGTCTCAGTATTTGTGTGTCAGTATGTATGCCTATATGCGTATCAGTATGTGTGTCTGTTAGTATGTATCTGTGTGTGTGTGTGTGTGTGTATCTGTGTCCTTTTGTATCAGTGAATGTGTTTGTGTCTGTGTGTGTATTCCTGTGGGCGGGATTTGGAGGCGGTCTCTGTGGGCGGTTTTGGAGGCGGGGCCCAGACCCTGAGCTCAGTTAGGGGCCCCAAAATTTCTGGTGGCGGCCCTGGCTATTATTTCACAGTCAAATTTCTAGTTTTTTTTTTATGTACACTACTGTTACACCAGATATGAGTTGCACTGGTGTGACACTGTGCCCTGGCAGGCCCTGAAACGCACACGTGTGAAGGAAACTGACAGCTATTATTTCACAGTCAAATTTCTAGTTTTTTTTTTATGTACACTACTGTTACACCAGATATGAGTTGCACTGATGTGACACTGTGCCCTGGCAGGCCCCGAAACGCACACGTGTGAAGGAAACTGACTGCTATTATATTACAGTCAAAAACTTTTTGTTTTTTTTAAATGCAAGCTATTGTGACACCAGATATGAGTGGTGGCACTGGGCAAGTGGGCACAGTATACGCTGTGAGCCTGACACACACGCTGGCGGGCAGGCAACTGCAATTAGATTACACAGGAAAAAAAAAAAAGCAGACTGATGTTCTAGCCCTAAAAAAGGCTTTTTGGGGTGCTGTCCTTACAGCAGAGATCAGATGAGTCCTTCAGGACTGTAGTGGACACTGAATAGCCTAGCTATCGATTTCCCTATTAAATCAGCAGCAGCTACACTGTCCCTCCTCTCACTAAGAATGCAGCTTCCGGGGGGCGGGGCCTAGCTGTCATGGAGGAAAGATGCACTTCGTGTGAACTCCCTCAATATCTCACTTTAAGCAGCTATCAACAAGCGAATTTCACCCCAGAAGGGGATGACCCAGCAATGTTGCTCCTACCTGACCGACCCGGCATGCTTAATAGCGGTCAGCAACTCGACAGAGTCTTACTTACCTCTGTGTGGCAAGTGTGGCCTGGTGCTCACCGGGCGGGAGAGGCGGCTGATCTCCCGATCCTGGGATGTCCAGGAGCAGCTACTTCCCGGCAGGAGCTCCTTTACCCCCCCCTCGGACCGGTGGGGGTTATCCCGGTCCACCCGTGAGAGACTGTCTGGAGCTAATGGACGCACAGAGCACAGCCGCCCAGGCTGACATACTCATCTGCGACTCTCCCAATATGGCGGCAGCCGCGTGTCCTCCTGGTACCAGCAAAGCATGGCAGGATATTGGGTCTAAGCTGGACAGACTCTTTAATCAATTTTGGAAGCAAATAACAAGCAGGAAGCCCCAACAAGCTCCCCCACAGCCCTAACAAGCTCCACCACAGCTAAGCGAAGCAGTCTCCATTAAAATCCACCAACGCAAAAGGCGTCGAAGACGGGACCGGAGGCACAAACAGAAATGCAGAGCCTGCCCCACGTCAAGCACTTGCCTCCACCTTAAGCCACCACAATCCCGCACCGGACGTGAAGCATCACTGGGACAGATCCGACCACCCGACAAAACAAGGTTCCACCACCTCAAGCCACGAACCCGGCACTCAGCCAGAGACTTGCCTTTGTTGTTCCAGGTATCAGGGACTCCCAGGGTTTGCACCTGGCGCCCAGAAAGGATCGGATGAGCACAAGCCGTAAACAGCAGCCTGCCAAGCATGTCCCACTATAGCCGATCCTCCACACCATGCCTTTGATCACATGAACTGCTCTCTGCACATTAACTAATCATAAAGTAGCACGCATTTAAACATGTCATTATTTCACCTCCTAAAGAGTTTATTGTCGTAGTTCCTTACATGCCTTTACCTTAAGCGTTCATGTATTATGTTATTCACTCGTCTCATCTCATGGGGCGACTCACACTTGATTTATAACTTTATAACTATTGGTGGAGCTTCTGATATAAATACACAGTTGATAACGTGCAAGCTGCACCCTAAACATGACAGCCATCTATCACAACAATGTACTGCTATATACTCATACCCTCAGTGCAACTAGCCATGATATACGCACGTTCAGCCTAGCATGCTCAAATATAACACACTTCTGTCTAAAAAAAAAAAGAAAAAAAAAAAAGAATGCAGCTTCCGAATGAATCTAAAATGGATGCTGTCCAGGAGGTGGGAGGGTCTGGGGAGGGTCTGCTGCTGATTGGCTGGAATGTGTCTGCTGACTGTGAGGTACAGGGTCAAAGTTTACTCAATGATGACGAATAGGGGGCGGACCGAACATCGCATATGTTCGCCGTCCGTGGCGAACGCGAACAAGCTATGTTCGCTAGGAACTATTCGCTGGCGAACTATTCGGGACATCTCTATTCATGCTATGATTGTTAGACCAAAACCAGACTTTCCGCGTTTCACCTTGGGGTTTCATCAGAAGTTTCTGATGAAACCCCAAGGTGAAACATGTAAAGTGTGGTTTTATAGTCTGTTTGGATATTCTTTTTTATATATATATATATATACACTCTTGTTGCTTTTCATGTTGTAATAAAGTTAATCCTTTAAAATGTAATTTATTTTTGAATTTATTTTGGATTTTACTTAGTTATCTACTGGCTTCCTGGTTCTACTAATCCCAAGTGGGGATTATACCACTAACACTTTTACCCACCAGAGCAGGACCATGCTTTGGAAAATGTAAGTAGGATACCTACCTTTTAATTCACACCATTGGTTCCAATTTTTGTCTTCACATAATTCACTTTCTGGAGTAATAGCATCACTACTGCTGCACTATATCCTTAGGCGCGGATTATACCATCCGCGCTGAATCCAGCAGAGCTCTCAGTAGCTCTAAAAAGTGTGAGTATATCCCCGCTACACTATTTTATTCTAGTAAAACATATTTCACTTTGTTCTGTATTTTGAGATACCTGGCATCAAAAAGTGAATAGAGTACGTATATATTTTTTAGCCCTGTGATTATATTTAGAGGTCATTGATGTTCTTAGGCACAGTCTATTCTTTGTTTGTTTGATCTGTATGTTTTCACAAGGCTGGGGAATCCTTGTAAGACCTGCTGCTGTCCTATAGTATTTAGTAAACAACTAATCCTTGTACTTTTTCAGTTATGGATTCTTCCCTAATCTTCAACTCCTGTCATTTCCTTGCCTTTGCCCACCTTCCATTTCTTGCTCACGGTGAATAGAGGGGTATCAGCTATACCTCGCTGATGAGACCTAACAATGTCAAAACAATAGTCTGGAATTGCAATATCTCCTGTGCAGAGAGAGCTGGCCTGCATTTAGATCTGGGTGGCCAATTTGGCTGGAATCAGACTGATATGCAAATGGCCTAGGTTTTCTTTGCAATGGCACAATACGCTAAATCTAGCTGGGGATCTAAGCAGGGCCCATCGAATGGGTGTTCTACTTGAGCAGTTGTCCGTTCTCAGTATTCTCTTGCACCCTGTTTTTTTTTTTTGCTCTCACCTTTAATGCCCATCTCAAGTCTCTCCTTATTGCGTCCCTCTCTCTTAGACTTGTGCACAGTGGAACAATATGGTTTTACTGATTTTTTTTTTGTTAATTCAGCCCACTGAATTTCTTCAATGTAATATTATGGCTATGCAAACAATTTGGAGGAAATTATTCATCATAAGGGTGCAAGAAATACGCCTATAACTGTACTGCAAAATATAGATGTAATATTTAAATGTACAGTATACACACACACACACATCTATATATATATATATATATGTATTTTGCAGTACAGTAATAGTCTTATTTTGTGCTCTTTCAATTATGCTAATAACCCTGAAGATTCAGGGATCTTTGAAAATGTATGAGGGTAAAAAAGGGGGGTTTTGTAGTCATAATATTTTGAAAGCACTGGCCTATACATTAAAAAAGACTTTAACTTCAGTAGGAAGCTCCTCTACAATGTTAGCCTAAAGATTTTTTGCTCTAAAATAAAACACCTTAGTATTTGAACTTGATATAATAAAATAAAAATCAATTAATAGGGAGAGGAGAGTTCTCTAACTCGTGCGTCTTTATTGCATCTCCTACTACATGATTATATAATCATCTTGCATCTGGTTTGTGTAGGAATATAGTCTTGAGTCTACTGCAAGCCAAAACAACTTAATGATTTATTTATCAGGAGCTTGGCAGAACACAGAAGATGCCAAATTGTGCCTGGAGTTGAATTTTATGATCCTTACCCAAGAGAGTACATTTATAATGCAACCAATGTTTTTTAAAAGGTCTAGCAAAGTCTTGGCAAGCGTTTTCAGTATGGGTTTGAAACAATTAGCCGCTGTGAAATAACGAAGGCGGCATCATTGTATTGTTTTGCATTAAGGAAATTAATGTTTGCTTTAAGTGCTGTGCTTCCTAAGTCACTTAACTTGAGAAGTGTTTCAACTGCACAAAATTAAAGGCATTCCAAGGTGCTTTAATATAATTACAATATGGTCGAGTATAGATTTTGTCTGTCTGGAAGATAAAAATAAACACTCCACTGAACACTTCAGTTTGGTATAACATTAATGACCCAGCTTTGACAGTCCTACTGAAGTGGACTATGTTTCCCAGAGTGCTTAGTCAACCAGAGACTAAGAATCATGGAAAATGCCACTATGTAGTACTGAAGAAAATGAGTAGACTCTTCGCGTACTTATGCTTTTCACTCAGTGATTGATATCAGGAATTTTCATAATTAAACACTTGTCTCAACCTTGCTGTAGTTCTTCTGACCTTGCAAGAGGTATTAATCTTTCCAGTAATTCAGAACATTTGTTTCTGACATGTTATTAATTTCTCAACATTGTACATTAACAGTGCATACATTGTTTCATAGGCAAGAGCTTGTTTGCAAACAAGTTTGCACGATGATTGAATTTTTATAGGCATATTTATAAAATTTATACGTTGATAACCTCTTAGTAACTGGAATACATTGGGTATGACATGTTTTACCAGTATTCATTTTCTCCAAGGTTTGAGTCTCCAGGTTTATGTAGCCACTGAACCACGGAGAATCCACTAGAAGTACAAAGGACCCTGAGAGGACCAGCAAGACTTCATGGATCCAAGTGTGATGACAGGGACAATTAAAGACTAGGTACGGACTTCAGGGACATTAGCATGCCAAGGTAAGAGCAAGTTCCAACTCAGAATGATAAAGGAGTCAAAGTCATGGTATGAAACACTGGTTCTCTACACAAACCAACAGACCTTAACTGCCTCATTTGCACATTCATATCTGTTTCTCTGTTGTGTGTGTGGTGATGAATTACAGAGTCCATGAACTAGCATTGCATTGTGTTGTAGAAATACTCTTGCATTCGGATTGCATATAAATGGCTTGCACCTATATTGTGTTATTAATACAATATAATGTACACTAATCGACAAAGTAACACAAAATATGTACATGAAAATCACAATATGTTGATCTGTGGCACCATTTCTAAGATGTCAGAAATAAAAATATGAAGCGTTGCAGTACCTTGCAACAATATCATCCATCAAATGATCAGTAGTGCACTGTTCTCCTGGTGGATTTATCATTTGCAGTGTGCCGTTACCCCAGTATGGTGTGGGGTGTGTATCTGCTAAGTGCCGTAGTCAATATAGTGGATGGATTAGAGATTTGAATTTGTATAAGTACAGTAACATAGACGATCGATAACATTATAAAAACGGTTGAAGAAAATGTTTATTATAATGGAATAATAAATAAGATACACTTGAATAGATCAAATAGAATAAACTTGAAATCCACCAAGCCTATGACTAAGTACTCTCACTGGTTCTGTTCCAGGTCCATGGTTATTGACTCTTCTACCTCCATAATGTTTCCATGTCTTTGTGTTTCCATCTTTCCCATGTTTGACACTTTTTTTTCCTTATTTCGGTCATGATTTCTAGTTCCTCTAGTCTGCAGGAACGCTTTGTTATCCTGTAAATAAAATGGTGGAGGTAGAGTCAAACGGTAGATCCTCCCTGTGTCATGGAGGAATCACTTAAATATGTAGACATGCCAAGTGGAATGTGAGCAATGACAAGTTTGACAAAGGCCCTGTTGTGGGCCAAAACGTTACTTTGCATCTGCTTCAATACATCTTCTCACTGGATTTAACTTGAGTGCCTGGACGATCTTTACATTTATAATATGAAGAAGGCATGCATAGTCTAATTAATAGTTTAGAAAGAATAAAAAAAATAGTCTAATTAATACTTGCCAGCACATCTCACTCTGCACAGATATGGCACATATGATAAGAATATGATATTATAGACATGTGGAGACACCAGTGGGGGTTTATAATGTAGAGATGGGATGGGAGGAATAATATAGAGTCAGGCAGGGGGAACAATATTGAAAGACAGGTGGGGAGATTTTGTTAAGAGAAAACAGTTTCTGCGGAAAAGAATAATGAGAAATAAGAGGTATGTAGGGGTAACGAGTAGCTGGGGATCTACATTTTGGCTGTCCTTACTCTATAGGAGGTGGGGGGGCCAAAAAAATCTCTTCCACCAGTACCCTTTGCTTAGTGATAAAACTACGGCAGAAGTAATCATAGAGTCACAGCAACTGCAGTAAGTTTTAGAATAGGGTGCCTAATAGGGCAGTTCTGCAGGTGATTTAGAGTCTGAGTTTCATTTTATTTTGCATGAGCAATGCTCCAAATATGACTTCTTTTGCCATGCTAGTTAAAGAAATGATTTCAATGAGTGGAATTAATGCTCGGCAAGAACAAGACCCCCATGGAGTTGTTTCTGTAATTGAAACAGCTATTAGTTATTTCTTTGTATCCAAGAAATTATTTGTAATGCAAATTTTTATAGCTCTCAACATAGGCTACTTACCTTGGGCCATACCAAAATTGTTTATAAGCTACATAATGTATTTAAATGTATCCATGTGTATTGTGTGTTACTGTTTCTGCATTCTTTATGTTCGTTTTGAAACTGCATTTTAGTACATTGATCCTTACTTGTATTGTGGTGTAAATGCAACAATTTAAGAAATTCCGCACAGAAGGCGAACGAAACGCGTTGAGCCCTTATAGAATTTTCTATTTTATAATGTCTCAACAGAAGTGAATGTCAGGGTACCTGAGGCCTCTACCTCTAAGGGAGGTAGAGACTTGGTGGTTTCTCCGTCCAGGCGAGCTGTTTCCTTCGTTCCTCACGGTTCATCCACTCACTTAAACACCGGCCGCGAGGAATCCACGTCCTTTTCTAGCAGGACGCTCAATACGTGACGTCATGACGCTATTACGAGCGACCTGTCACTCAAGTGTCCGATATCCAATCGGTACTTGTCAGAGGCGTGCTTACCATCCAGAGCCAGGGTATTTAAGCTTACTTCTCTCTTCTGCTCATTGCCCTGTCGTGGTTCTAGCTTGTCTAGTCACTCAGTGCTCTGGTATTCTAGTTTGCTCTATTTGGTTTTGACTCGGCTTGTTGTACTACCCTGCTTCTCTGTTATCCCTTGACCCGGCTTGTCTCTCGCTTATCTGTCTTCTCGTTCCCTCGACCTCGGCTTGTCTCTGACTATTCTCTATTACTCTCGGTACGTTAGTCCGGCCATTCTAAGGCCCGGTATACGTACCTTTCCACTCTTTGTACTCTGCGTGTTGGATCCCTGTCCCGATCCTGACATTACGACAGGGCCAATGGATCCTGCAGGTACAAACAGTCAGCTTGGTTCTTCGGATCCCAGGTTTGACGCCATGGAGCATAGAATGGATCAGATGGCTTTGGCACTACAGGCACTTTTGTCTCGTACTAATAATCCACCTGAGGAGACACGTACTCCTTCTATTTCTCCTGCAGTCTCAGGTCTAGAGGTAGCCACTGTAGGTGCTTCTTCCCGTATTACCCCACCAGTACGTTATGGCGGGTCACCGGAGAAGTGTCGTGGCTTTCTGAACCAGATTAGCATCCATTTCGAATTACAACCCCGCTCTTATCCTACAGATAGAGCGAAGGTTGGATTTATTATTACTTTACTCATTGAGAAAGCTCTGAGATGGGCCAATCCTTTATGGGAGAATGATAATCCACTAGTCTACAATTATAATGCCTTTGTAGCTGCGTTTAGAAGAACTTTTGACCCTCCTGGTAGAAAGGTCAATGCAGCTAGATTACTGTTGCGCCTTAGACAGGACAATCGAACACTTGTGGATTATGCACTAGAGTTCAGGTCCTTGGCGGCAGAAGTTAAGTGGAACGAACAGACTTATATAGATGTGTTTCTGAATGGGTTATCAGATGTAATTCTTGACGAGGTCGCTACTAGAGAACTCCCTGAGAATTTGGAGGATTTAATTTCGTTTATATCTCGTATTGATGAACGCTTAAGAGAGAGGCAGAACACTCGAGATAGGACCCGTAGACCCTCCTTTAAATTAGCACCTACCTTTCAAAATTCTGAGTTCGAGGACTTACGTATTCCTGAACCTATGCAGATAGGCAGTACTCATCTCACAGAGAGGGAGAGACAGTACAGGAGAAGGGAGGGTTTATGTATGTATTGTGGAGTCAGAGGTCATTTACGCCTAAATTGTCCCAATCGTTCGGGAAACGCTCGCACCTAAGTTTCTCTAGAGGACAGGCCTTGGGTGTTTCTACTTTGTCCTCTATTCACAACTACAAAGAGCTCAGGCTTCTGTTACCCGTTTCTTTAAAGTGGGAGAAGGGAGTAGTTAAGACTATGGCACTAATCGATTCTGGAGCTGCGGAGAGCTTTATAGATCAGGGTTTTGCTGCCAAGCATGCTATTCCGTCCCAGTTAAAAGAGACACCACTGGCTGTTGAGGCCATTGATGGTAGACCGTTACTTGAGCCTGTTATTTTCCATGAGACCATACCGATTAACTTAACTGTTGGCATCCTACATAGAGAGGACATATCCTTACTGCTCATTTCTTCTCCGTCTATTCCCGTAGTCCTGGGGTACTCCTGGTTGAGGAGACATAACCCTATTATTAATTGGGAGTCAGGGGAGATAGTTTCGTGGGGACAGAATTGTCAAGGAAAATGCTTGCGGAAGGTCTCACCTCTCGGATTAACCAACACATCGGCTAACTCCGACAATCCTACAGAGACACAAATTCCGCCTCAGTATCTAGATTTAAAGGCAGTATTTGACAAAAAGAAAGCCGATACCTTACCCCCACACAGGTCCTTTGATTGCAAAATTAACCTACTCCCTGGTACCATGCCCCCCAGAGGTCATGTATACCCATTATCTACGAAAGAGAACTCAGTTCTAGAGGAGTATATTCACGAAAATTTAGACAAGGGATTCATTAGGAGGTCATCCTCCCCTGCCGGGGCTGGATTTTTTTTTGTTCAAAAGAAGGATGGTTCTTTGAGACCTTGCATTGATTATCGAGGCCTAAATAAGATAACCATTAAAAATGCCTACCCGATTCCCTTGATCACCGAACTCTTCGATCGTTTGAAGGGCTCTACAATTTTCACCAAGTTAGACCTCAGAGGGGCATATAACTTGGTGAGAATCCAGCAGGGACATGAGTGGATGACGGCTTTCAATACTCGCTATGGCCACTATGAATATACAGTCATGCCTTTTGGGTTATGCAATGCTCCAGCTGTTTTCCAGGATCTGATAAATGAGGTCCTTAGGGAATTTCAGCAAGATTGCGTCATTGTATACCTAGATGATATACTTATACATTCTAGTGAGATTGAAACTCATCACAAGCAAGTCAGGAGGGTTTTGCACAAGCTTCTCCAGCATGGCTTGTACTGCAAGTTGGAGAAATGTAGCTTTGATCAAACCCAGGTAACCTTTCTCGGCTATGTGATCTCTGGGGAAGGATTTAAGATGGATCCGGATAAACTCCAGTCCATTCTAGAGTGGCCTTTACCCAAAGGTCTTAAAGCCGTACAGAGATTTATTGTTTTTTCCAATTATTATAGGCGCTTTATTAAGGGCTATTCTTCAATCATCGCACCTATCACTAATATGACCAAACAGGGGGCTGATACTAAGAATTGGACTACTGAAGCTCTTCTTGCGTTCAAAACTCTCAAGGAGCTTTTCGCTTCCGCTCCAATTTTAGTTCACCCCGACACTTCCCTGCCTTTTCTACTTGAGGTAGACGCATCAGAGACTGGTTTAGGTGCTGTCTTATCTCAAAGGTTGGGTGTTGATAAACCATTACATCCATGTGGATTTTTCTCTAAAAAATTGTCCGGTACTGAGAGCAGATATGACATTGGTGACAGAGAATTACTAGCGGTTATCAAGGCTTTGAAAGAGTGGAGACATTTATTGGAAGGTACTTTACATCCCGTTACCATTCTAACAGACCACAAAAACTTGTCTTATATCGGAGAGGCCAAGCGTTTGTCGTCCAGGCAGGCTCGTTGGTCATTGTTTCTTACCCATTTCAATTACGTTCTGACTTACAGACCTGGCTCTAAGAATTCTAAAGCCGATGCGCTATCTCGCCAATTTGAGCCTTCTGTTTCAGTTGAACCACTTTTGTCCTCCATTGTACCCAAATGCAATATTATTGCTAATACCAGTCTGAAAATTCATTCTCCGCTACTTGACCAGATCCTGAAGTCACAACATCTAGCTCCCGGAGACACTCCTGAGGGAAGAAACTTTGTTCCTCCTGAACTTCAACTGGAGCTCTTACAATGTTTTCACGAAAGTAAAATAGCTGGTCATCCTGGTATTCGCAAGACATACTCTCTGATATCCAAGGATTTCTGGTGGCCTTCACTTCGAAAAGATATTGAGGAGTTCGTCGCTGCTTGTGAGACTTGTGCCAAGACTAAACTACCTCATGCATCTCCATGTGGCCTGTTACACCCCTTGGACATTCCGGAGAAACCTTGGTCCTGTCTGTCCATAGACTTTATCGTTGATTTACCTGCTTCCAAGAGACAGACTGTTATTCTCACGGTGGTGGATAGATTTACTAAGATGGCTCATTTCGTGCCATTACCCAAACTTCCGACTTCTCCTGAATTGGCGGAGATTTTTGCGAGAGAGGTTTTTCGCCTACATGGGATTCCTTCGGAGATTGTTTCTGATAGAGGTTCTCAATTTGTCTCACGTTTCTGGAGATCCTTTTGTTCTCAAATGGGCATCAAATTGAACTTCTCCTCTGCCTATCACCCTCAGTCTAACGGAGCTGCTGAACGTACCAATCAAAAGATCGAACAGTATCTGCGTTGCTTTGTTTCCGAACACCAGGACGATTGGGTCGGTCTGATTCCTTGGGCGGAGTTCGCACACAATAACCTTGTTTGTGATTCAACTCGCTCTAGCCCTTTCTTCATGAACTATGGCTTTCATCCTTCAATTTTTCCTTCGGTTTCCTCTTCTCAGGGGATACCGTCGGTTGATGATCATGTCGCCAACCTGAAGAAATTATGGGATCAGACTCGGCAAATTCTGTTACATAGTTCTTCGTTGTTCAAGAAACACGCTGACAAACATAGAAGAGCGGCTCCTGTTTTTGTTCCTGGGGATAGGGTATGGTTGAGTACTAAGAATATTCGCCTAAAAGTCCCATCTATGAAATTTGCTCCTCGCTACATAGGTCCTTACAGGGTTCTCACTCGTATCAATCCGGTTGCGTATCGCCTTGCTCTGCCACCTGCCTTACGCATTCCTAACTCTTTTCATGTATCCTTGTTGAAACCTCTTATTTGCAACAAATTCTCCTCTAAGGTCTCCTCGCCTCGCCCTGTTCAGGTGGGGGGTCGGGAGGAGTACGAGGTCAGCTCCATCATTGATTCCAGAATCTCAAGGGGAAAATTGCAATATCTGGTCAACTGGAGGGGATATGGTCCTGAGGAGAGGAGTTGGGTACCTCAGGAGGATGTTCATGCTTCTCGCCTTCGCAGAGCATTTCACCTCCGCTTCCCATCTCGCCCCGGTTCCTTCCGCCCGGTGGGCGTATCTGAGAGGGGGGGTACTGTCAGGGTACCTGAGGCCTCTACCTCTAAGGGAGGTAGAGACTTGGTGGTTTCTCCGTCCAGGCGAGCTGTTTCCTTCGTTCCTCACGGTTCATCCACTCACTTAAACACCGGCCGCGAGGAATCCACGTCCTTTTCTAGCAGGACGCTCAATACGTGACGTCATGACGCTATTACGAGCGACCTGTCACTCAAGTGTCCGATATCCAATCGGTACTTGTCAGAGGCGTGCTTACCATCCAGAGCCAGGGTATTTAAGCTTACTTCTCTCTTCTGCTCATTGCCCTGTCGTGGTTCTAGCTTGTCTAGTCACTCAGTGCTCTGGTATTCTAGTTTGCTCTATTTGGTTTTGACTCGGCTTGTTGTACTACCCTGCTTCTCTGTTATCCCTTGACCCGGCTTGTCTCTCGCTTATCTGTCTTCTCGTTCCCTCGACCTCGGCTTGTCTCTGACTATTCTCTATTACTCTCGGTACGTTAGTCCGGCCATTCTAAGGCCCGGTATACGTACCTTTCCACTCTTTGTACTCTGCGTGTTGGATCCCTGTCCCGATCCTGACAGTGAAACCCCAAAAGCAGAATTTGGTTACAGCTGCAGCAAAAATGTAGGATTGGGAAAGGTTAATTTATGGTCGTGACCTGAAGTACTCTTGATATAGATTCTTTTAAGCAAACAAATAAGTTTGAATGACTATCTGTTCCTGCCAAATTAGAGATGATTAAATTGCGTATACGCAGAAGTAAATTCACACTGACACATGGAGTTCAGGTTAAAAGAACTTCGAGAAAATGTAATGGCATCTGAATCAAAAGCGGGTGTGCAGACCCTTTTAAAAGCAATATTACATCATCATAGAATATCAAGATAACAACAAATAAACATTATTAATTGGTCTATGTGTTAAGTGGTAAGTTAAATGCCCTCCCATCTATATTATTAATTGGTTTAGGTGTTAAGTGGCTAGTTGGGCATCCTCCCATCATGGGATGTCGTCATCTTTGACACAGGAGTGGACATAAGATACAAGCGCCATTGTTGTTTAGCACGAGGCTCGCTCGATGGGAGGGGGGATCTGGCAGCCAGCCATTTTGAGTACTTGGCACCATTTAGCTTCAAGGTTAGTTTCTCATGCTTTAGTGAATAAACATGTTATTAGTACAGTTCTCATGATCTAACTATGGCATACAATGTTTCATACTACAGGAACTTGACTGTTCCGGTGCTGCTCATAACCTTCTAGAAAAGCATTTCCTTCTAATATTCTAAATACTGTTAGGAAAAATCAATAATAGTCAATCAATAATAGGTAATTTAATAATTCTACAACAGTCCCCCCTATAAAATGTGAGTCACTAAAAGATAAACTATATATGTTAGTTCCAGAAGACATGTTAGCCCAAAGGCACAAAACCCTATGAAGTAACGGTTCCTAAAGTCTTTTTAGTTCTTCAGAGGGACATCATAAAATAAACAAGCTTACATTACCATATGGACCTGTGTTATCTGGAATATAGGCACAACAAGTCATGGTGACAGGTAGTATTTTACATACACCCCCCTTCTCAGCTAGAATCATGTCTAAGGCCATTCTGATCTGGAAGGTCATCTGGGATGTGGCTTGCAACTGTTCGGCCAAGCCCTGGAGGGCATCTCTGGTGTAGTTGACAAAACGTTGTTGGTTGTAATAGATATAATAAATGCAAATCAAAATATTATTATTAGCAGTGACGGTTGGGAAAATGGACTCAAACTTTTCTTTAACTGCAAAATCATCTGGTACCCCCCTTGGCACACCTATGGCATCAATATATATGTATATATGTGTCAAACTTCCCTTTAGAGGGGGGCTCCTTTTTTTTTTTTTTTTTCTGAAGCATGAATGTGGTGTGTCAAGAGTACCTTGTCATGTATTATGTGTATGGACATAATAACCTTGGCTAGGGCACATTTACTTATTCATCATAGTATTAAACCTGTCCCATGCTACATCAGTGTAGGTGGACTCGGATCATTTAGTCAATATTAATATCACCACAAACTCAGGATAGGCAGATAATCCTGAAGAAGCTTGGTGTTTGAATCTCTTTAGCTTCACGAGGTCTCCTTTTGGGGTCCTCGGCTTTCCATCGATGGCAGGTGGTCAGGCATTATTATGGCCATCAAACACCTACTTGTTGATATATTTTTGTCTTCTAACAAGTAATTTTTCCTTTAGAGTCAAGGGTTTGTCAAGATCAACAAATGTTACTTCCCATGTTGCAGAGAGAGAGTCTTGAATCTGGAATGGTGAATCCACTGAGTGATCTCTGCAACTTTCACGATGCATTACTGGGTATATGGTCTTGGTTGTCACATTGATGACCGGCTAGGCTTCTGGTCATCCTGACAAAATGGCTATTATAAATATAGCATATTTGAACCGGCAACTCTCTGGCACCTGGATATAGTCACTTGGATTCTTGAAAGGGATAGTGAGAGTTAGCTAGATGCTTAGGATTCTCCTCCTCTTCTGCCTGAGCTGTCCTTGGCACAAATGACACAGGATCGGCAGTAACTGTTCATTAGAGGAGTGATTCTATTTGCTTCAGAGTATTTAGAGATCAAAGAGTTCATGAGGGTCTTGGATAGGTATAAAACTCCATGGGCCCACTGCCCAGTACATGTTTTTGGGTAAACAGAACTTGAGAGTGTTGGAGTACAACCCTTCTGTCCACTTCCCTTGGTGCACTTGTGGCTTGGTTGGCAGCTTGGTCAGCTGAGTGGTGCTTCTTCTAAATTCAGTTTTTCCGTGGGCCTTTACCTTCAGTATGGCCACTTCTTCAGCAGGAGTAGGGCATCCACCAAGTTCTTAATAGCCGTGCTATGCTTAACTGGCGTGCCAGTCGCTGTGTGAAATCTTCTTGTCTTCCAGTTTGACATTTTGTATGCCACTGAGAAGGCTGTCAATTCGGCGTCTTGAGTAGATGTGGGTGAGGAAAGTGAAGATGTTTGACATACCTGATCTTCTGTGGCAACAGCAAATCCAGTATGGTACCTTTCCTCTTCATCCGCAAACAGAGTGGAGTCAGGATCTGGCAAAGCTACTGCATGCCCTGTTGAGAGGTGTCTTGTTTCTTCTTTCATCTGTTCAAAGCAACCATGAGGAGCAGTAGAAGAGGTATCCTCACCTATTTCTGTGTGAGATTGGGGGTATTTGTCTTTCTATTTACAGTTCTCTTGCTGACCCCCCCTCTGTAGAGAGCTGATATCGGTTTTTAGTGTTTCATGTTTCTAATGAGCCAGGTTCCTTTCATGAGATTTCTGGGGACTTAGTGAAGAAAACATGAGGGACAGCCACCTCCCAGTGATGATACATGTGTCTTACTTCCATGGGTATCTGGATCAGGACCGCACTATTTCCTTGAAAGTGCCCAAAACAGGTCTTTCATGATGAAGTGTACCTTCACCAGTCTGATTTTTTCCCGTAGTCTGATTTTTTTTTTTCATAGTGTGGTATTCCCCCCTGGGAAGTGGCGGAAGAGTGGCCGGAGCAACTTTTTTTCAAAATATGATGTCAGGTAGAGGCAGAGTTGTCTGTGGGCGGAAAGGTGCATTGGCTGGATACAATAGAGAATAGAATTAATATCATGAGGAGCAAGAATTATTAGGACCGGCACTAGAGGTGCCACACCACTGGGGGCTGCCATATTGGATGTGGGCACGACTTGAGCAAGTTGAGGCAGGGTAGGCATGATCTGGGTAGGGGGTGTGGCAATGGAAGGTACATGGGAAGTGGCAAGTGGCTGAATAGGGCGGAGTTGCATGGTAAGGGTAGGAGAGTGGCCAGGCCATTTGGGCAGATGCCAGGGCGGGGCACGGGTAGGGCAGAGGAGATGGGTAGGGATTAAGAAGGGAGGAAGCATATAAAGGATATAGATATGGTGGTGGGGAGATGTAGGAATGAGTAGCGGGTGGAGTAGGAGGGGGAAAAGGTGGGGTAGGAAGGCCATGAGATGAGGGAGGAGGAGGAGAAGGTGGAGTAGGAAGGACAGGAGGAGTAGGAGGAGCTGAAGGTGGAGTAGGAAGGACGGAAGGAGTAGGAGGAGGAGAAGGTGAAGTAGGAAGGACGGGAGGAGTAGGAGGAGGAGAAGGTGGAGTAGGAAGGACGGGAGGAGTAGGAGGAGGAGAAGGTGGAGTAGGAAGGGCGGGAGGAGTAGGAGGAGGAGAAGGTGGAGTAGGAAGGACAGGAGATGAAGGAGGAGGAGGGATCGGTGGAAGGAGTAAGAGGAGGTGGGCAGGTAAGGGAGCAGACAGGCGATGAAGCAGTGGAGGTGGGCAGGGTTGAGGATGGGTTTGAAGGGAGGAAAAGTGGACGGGAGAAATGGATTGGAGGGGGAGGGTGGTAAAGGAGAGGATGAGGGTGAGGAGATCTATAGGACTGATGGGGGGGGGGGAATAAGGATCCATCAGCATTCAAGACCAGGTAGAAAGGAGGAGGCAGGTAGGATTCTCTTCCGCTATGGAGGCCGCAAATAGCCCATGTGCAACAACTATTAACTATGCTTTCCCTAGAGAAAAATAATAAAAGGCTAACATGCTCATCTGTCTGAACAGGCCTCGAACGCTTCACTCCGTGGGTATCCCGCAGTGACTAACCCACTACATCTCCCACACCAGACTTGTGCCCGTGGAGACAGACGCTATCCCTGACTCTCGTTCTTTATTTTATTTATTTCTAACATCTCAAAATATGATTCTTACATACATCACAAATATACATTATCACAATTTTATGTCTTGCAAAAGGGATAAAACTTATTCTACTCTTCACTGATAATGTATTAAAACATACAAAATAGACAAATAACATTGTTTTCTGCGAAATAAATGAAAGAGATAATGGAGATTTTGTTAAGCTTTATAAATAGCTATACATTAATTCACCTTTCTTGTTTTCCAGTTTCTGGCTGTTAATGACAATGTACAATGTAATAGAGCAACAGGAAATGCTAGCAGAATGCTTGGTTGTATAGGGAGAGGTATTAGCAGTAGAAAGAGGGAAGTGCTCATGCCATTGTACAGAACACTGGTGAGACCTCACTTGGAGTACTGTACACAGTACTGGAGACCATATCTTCAGAAGGATATTGATACCTTAGAGAGAGTTCAAAGAAGGGCTACTAAACTGGTTCATGGATTGCAGGATAAAACTTACCAGGAAAGGTTAAAGGATCTTAACATGTATAGCTTGGTGGAAAGACGAGACAGGGGGAATATGATAGAAACATTTAAATTCATAAAGAGGGAATCAACACAGTAAAGGCGGAGACTACAACAAGAGGACATAGTCTAAAATTAGAGGGACAAAGGTTTAAAAATAATATCAGGAAGTATTACTTTACTGAGAGGGTAGTGGATGCATGGAATAGCCTTCCAACTGAAGTGGTAGAGGTTAACACAGTAAAGGAGTTTAAGCATGCGTGGGATAGGCATAAGGCTATCCTAACTATAAGATAATGCCAGGGACTAATGAAAGTATTTAGAATACTGGGCAGACTAGATGGGCCGAATGGTTCTTATCTGCCGTCACATTCTATGTTTCTATGTAATGCACTTGCTGCTAGTAACAGATCTGGAATCAATACACTATAATGCCCAAAGTCTCGACTTATATGTATATGCAATAATAAAATATCTGGGCTTACATCAAAAATTATGTTAGTCAGTCTTTAATCTTGGAGGCTATCATTATCCAATAAAGACAGATTGGAGTACACTCCCTCCTTATCCATTTGTTAATAGTTAGGCTTATAATGTTTTCTGGTTCCTTTTTAATTAGATCAAAACATTTTGAGACCAATCTTTAATTGTATTACAATTTGTTCAAGAAAACTTTGTTTATTAGAAATTTCTTTTAGTAAATATTCTTTAAGATAACCCTTTTTCCAGCATGTTATCAATTTTTGTACACAAAGTTAAAACACATTTGTTACTTACACGTGAATCGATATATATATATATATTTTCTATCTACATATTAACCATCACTTGTCACAGACACATTTCTGATATAGGGAAACAAATAGCAGGATTATTTTAGTAATTGTAATTTTCTTGTTCAGAATATGTAGAGTACAAGGAAAACAACATGTCATAAGACGGGATTAGCATGATAGGGGTAGGCCTCTTGATAGAGGCAGCCATGACAGGGGCTTGGAAGGAAATGATGAGAAAGGAAGAGACTGGAGGTAAGGGCAGAAGTAAGGGCAGAAGTGATGTCACCTTAGGGCCAACCTTCTTTTGTACTAGGGGCCATTTTCTTTTAGGGCGTTTCAACATTACACTATATTATAGCTAATAAAATAAATCAGAGAAGCAACATTCTGTTCAGCAAAATGAAATACTAAACTGTAAACAAAACTGGCAGGTTAAGTAAGACAGTTGAAAACAACATGCATCTAACAGCCCGTAAAGCTGTCTCTATACTTTAAAATAACATGATGCAAAATAAACTCACGGAATTCAACCAATCTCCCCCATCATTCACCAGCCATTAATCACTTAACACGTCCAAATATTCCTCTATTCTTGTAGCAGATTCATTTTCCTAACCTCCGTAATCATATACACCAGTCTTTACTTTGCATCACGAAAGAAAATACAGTCTCAGAAAGGTGGAATGCATTCTTGTGAGCTAGTCTCCCCCACGATCCTCACTGCCTTATCACAAAACACAATATATATATAAAGCGCTACGGAATCTGTTGGCGTCATATAAATGGCAACAACAATAACAATATACAAACCCTAGAAACCTCTTATACGACACATCACTCCTTAACCATCCTATCAACTCCTATGTAAATAACAAAATACACAATTAGAATATTTTCTAGCAAAAATTCCATTGCTAACTCTTATCAGTAGCTTCTGAATAACTCTACGGAACACTGAAGAGACAGACCTGAATCGCAGGCATGTCACCCCCCCCCTCCTCCTCCCCTCGCGTCTCACAGAAGGCAAGGGGTGGGAGGAAGAGGGGGAGAGGAACAAGAGAGAGAGAGAGCAAGCATGAATTTAACCATGTCACTGCTGAACGGTAGCAAAACAGAAGGACAATTACATTACAATTATTGCAAGCAAAGAGACACAAAAACACAACATTTACCCATACTATAGTAGAAAGTAATATGGCCATGTACACATTAGAATAATCATATAAACAGTAAGAAACAGCAAATCGCTCCTGATCCAGTCAGGTCAATCATAATATAGTAATAATTTCAGTGAAACTCAATACAAAACCCCAACCCTCTACTAGGGTGGTCCTCTGCCATCTAATGGCTAACACAAAATACAAAAACCCCACAGCATTTAAGATTGGGGTAGGGTGGGGACCAGGGATGGTGACTGTGGTCAGCTACATTTCGGTCATTACTGACGGGATGATGGGAGTGGTCACCTCCCGGACATAATAATGTAATAATAGGGCGCTGGCTGGGAGAACTTCCCAGTAACACAATTATTATGATATACATACATTCTTAACCCTTTGTGATCAATCTCTTCCTCAACCCAACCTTCCTGCTGAATAGCTCTTGCTACTCTGTACCAGGCTTCTGCTGTACGAAGCAAATCATTATCTGTAAGCTTGCCTCTCTTCTCTGTCAGTAATCTGCGCCAGCTCTCTGGCTGTAATCTACCACATGAAGGTACAGCAATTCCACACACTTTAGCAATCTTTTCAACTTTCTTAACCATCTCTTCACCCTCTCTGTCTTCAACTAGATCACACGCTAACCAGCCCTTACTGGGCTTATCTAACCCCTGTCCCATTCCCCCTATAAAAGGCGTCCCAGATATAGAGGAAGAGAGAGAAACAGAGTGTCTACTATGCTCGACTGCTACGTAAGGGTGGGTCCCTACGTACGTCTTCCCAAAACGTAGACTAGTCACTTATTCCGCCTACCCGAGGTAGCCACGGATTGGAGCGAGGTGAGAAGTGTGTGACCAATCACTTCTCTCACAAAGAGAAATAGGAGGGGAAAGTGTAAATAACATAGGAAGTAGAGTAAAAGTAAAAAGTGAAAATAGAGATAGACACAGGAGTTTGAATGACTCCCAATTAAGACAACATTTCAATTAAAATACAGTGCATGCATCACAGTTCAAATAAATTCAACAGTAATCCCTTTCCTTTACTCATGTGGCCAAAGCCACCTCCCTCAACCTCGTAGTGTCCCCGCTCGGAGAACGACTTCCTCAAGTCTCACTACCAGCGGCGACGGAAAACAGCTAACACCGGCCCGAGTTCTGTATGCCTCCCCGTGACCACCACTTCCCTCACTCCCGTAGTGCCCCTACGGACCCACCCGTAAGTCTCACTACCACGTGGTGATGGAGACAGCAATGCCTGCCCGAATCCACGCGCCACAAATAAAGGAAAATTGGAATGCCACCAGCCTCAGCGCTCGAGGCTGGAGGGTACCACCTCTCTGCAAGCAGAGCAATGTGCACAATGAGGCTAGCTAGGCTATCAAAGTGACACCAAAGGAACCCCCAGGAAGCTATGAGTCTACACAAACCTCCACAGATCCCTCTCCCTTTTTTCCTTACTGCCACAGCCACGTGGCACCTAAAAAGGGCAAACAGGCAAAAGAAGACCCCCAGGAAAACTTCCACAGGTCCACCCCCCTTTTTCCTTACAGCCACAGCCACGTGGCTCCTAAAAGAGGTGAACAGGCAAAAGAAGACCCCCAGGAAAACTTCCACAGGTCCACCCCCCTTTTTCCTTACAGCCACAGCCACGTGGCTCCTAAAAGGGGTAAACAGGCATTCACTCTACCCGGGCACTAAGCTAAGGACAGACCAATACAAACACACCCAGGCAACAGATAGTCAAAAAATGCAGGTAAAAATAGGTATTAACAAATAAGGTATAGGTTCTCTGGGCAAGATATTACCTGTCTTTGATGTCCTCTTGGCAGCCAATCACAGACACTGGGACAGGTAAATCACAGGGAAAAGGAACATACCGGCCAGGCCAGGTGCTGCAGCAAACTCTACCGTGTATTCAGAGGTGATCAATCTCCTTCCTTCCCCCAGGATTCATCCACCCAGCGTCTTCTTGGACGGCTGCCAGATAGGTCATAACCCAGAGCCCCACGTTGGGCGCCAAATTGATATAGATTATTTTAAGCAAACAAATAAGTTTGAATGACTATCTGTTCCTGTCCAAATTAGAGATGATTAAATTGCGTATACGCAGAAGTAAATTCACACTGACACATGGAGTTCAGGTTAAAAGAACTTCGAGAAAATTTAATGGCATCTGAATCAAAAGCGGGTGTGCAGACCCTTTTAAAAGCAATATTACATCATCATAGAATATCAAAAATAACAACAAATAAACATTATTAATTGGTCTATGTGTTAAGTGGTAAGTTAAATGCCCTCACATCTATATTATTAATTGGTTTAGGTGTTAAGTGGCTAGTTGGGCATCCTCCCATCATGGGATGTCGTCATCTTTGACACAGGAGTGGACATAAGATACAAGCGCCATTGTTGTTTAGCACGAGGCTCGCTCGATGGGAGGGGGGATCTGGCAGCCAGCCATTTTGAGTACTTGGCACCATTTAGCTTCAAGGTTAGTTTCTCAAGCTTTAGTGAATAAACATTTTATTAGTACAGTTCTCATGATCTAACTATGGCATACAATGTTTCATACTACAGGAACTTGACTGTTCCGGTGCTGCTCATAACCTTCTAGAAAAGCATTTCTTTCTAATATTCTAAATACTGTTAGGAAAAATCAATAATAGTCAATCAATAATAGGTAATTTAATAATTCTACAACACTCTGACCGGGGGGTACAGACTGCATCTGGATATATACTAACCCAATCAGGGCAAAGCATGTTTGCGCACTTCTATCTTTGTGTGCATTCCTGTTTGTGAGTATATTAACTATTATTTTGTTTTTTAATGCTTTTGTATAATAAATTACTACACAATTGTTTCCTGTTTATGTTATTCTCATATGTAAGCCTATCATTTTTGAGGTTTGTTCTCCATTTAAAGTACATTATTCAATACCGCTGTATAGGGTAATATACATCTGCATTTTGGTTTTCACTTTTATATCGGTTGTTTTTTTTCCAGAGCTGTTTCTTTTTTTGTGTGTGTGTATTGATGCGTTATTGGTGCAAGAATACTGATAAATAGATCATAACCTGATCACATATCTGGCAAATGTCTTAAGTTATTGCCGAGTGCATTCCAAATTCCTAATTATCTCTCGGAAAAAAACAACATCTGAAACTCAGTCCAATCTTGTAGCTTGCTTGTCGGTAATTTGGGGCAGCATTTGTTCCCCAAACTTACATAAATGAATGCCCCATAAATAAAGAACGTTGCCTTGAAGCAGAAATTTCACTCATAATGTTATTTAATGCTGAATAAGAATGAGATAATAAAATCTTTAGTGCCTTATTATTGATATGCTGACGTTTATGAGTTTTTTTTTTTTTTAATATTCCGGTAAAATTAAACATGTGTAATTTGTTTCGTTTCGAATGTAAATTCGGACGAATTTTGTGCCATTTGGAAATTCGGATGCTTACGAATGTCCGAAGTTCAAATTTACGAATTGTAGAAGTGCTGAATTTCTGAAGTGTCTAACCGAACCGAATTGCCGAAGTTCCGAAGTGTTGAAGTTCCGAATTGTTTCAGTTTTCTCAAAAGTGGCAAAACAAGTGGTTAGGTTTAGGGGTTTGGTTCAGGGTTAGGGTTAGGGGTTAGGGTCTGAATTACTGAAGTTCCGAATTGCCGATGTTCCTGAATTGCCAAAGTGCCGAACTGAACTAAATCCAATGCCATTGGTCCGAATTGCCAAAGCACACAATATTTTTTACTTACCTGAATTTCCGAACGTGGATCATTGCCATGTAGCTCAAAGTGTTAAGATACACAGTGGGAATCTTCACACTTTGAGCTACATGGCAATGATCCACGTCACCTAAAATTTATGGGTATTTCAAAATTGTCTAAACACTGGAGAGGTGGTGATATAATCAACAAATTGGGCAAGAAAGAAATGGAGTGGGTCTATTTTTTAGACACACTCCACCCAAAAGGTTTAAATGCAGAGTTTAACCTTTTTAACTTTTTATAGTATTTATATTATATTATTATTTTTTAGCTTTTTTATTATATATCTCTGCATATTTTATTCTATTTTATTCTATTTTTTTCATTGTTAACACACCACCTCTTGAGTACCACTTTAAGAACTCTTATGCATGGTTCACTTTATGCATGGTACTTTAAAACTATGTCCACCATTTATATTTTATATCTATATTTGAATATATTTTTTTATATATACTCATACTATTTGTCCATAATTTTATTTTATGTATAATATGTTGGCCACCTTTTTGATATATGCCCCTGCTGTCTCTTTTATTATAATAGTGTCCACCCTTTATGTATCTGTATACATGCCCATATTTCTAATGTCTGATATCCATACATATTCTTATAACCTTTTTAATATATGCCACAGGTGTTTTGAGATACTATCATGCTTACTTATTTACCTTTATTTTCCATTTATTATTTTTTCCCCTCCGTATATACTGTATCCTATATCGGCAATTTGCCGAACTACAAATCCCATGTTACTGTGTATTGCGATACGTCACTTCCGGGTGACGAAATTGTGCCTATGAGAAAGAGGACAATACGAACTACATGCCCCATAAGGCACTAGGAGCTATACCAACGTCACTTCCGTGTTGCATACACCACAAACGGCGGGAGACTACATGTCCCAGCATGCCACGGAAGGATACGATGACGTCACTTCCGGGCGACGTGCGCGACCCGGAAGTAGGAAGCGAAATCACACCAGGACTAAATTTCATCAATCAGGGACACCTATATAAGCGGATTTTACCCAAACTGGGACTTGATACTTCTGAAGAAGCCCTAGACTGGGCGAAACGCGTTAAGTAGTTGATTTTATATCAATTTGTTCTATTATAGACATATTTTATATTTAAATAAAGTTATAGTTTTTACTACTTTATTTGCTGTTCCTGATTTTCCTGAATCCTGATATATATCCGTTGGTGGGGATTATACCACCGTATGCTGTACATACTAGAGCAAGATATTTGCTCTGAAATCTGTAAGTAGGATATTTTTCCTTTTTTTACCAACACTGTTTGTAATACATACTATACTATTGGATCCTATCTCTATTTTTTCCATATACTATTGTGGAGGATTGGACCCCGCACTGCACCATCACTTGATATCCTGAGACGGGGATTGTACCGTCTAGGCGCTATACGGCAGAGCTCTGAGCAGCTCTGCAAAGTGTGAGTTAGTCTTTTATAAGTTTTAACTACTCTTACTTGTCTGATATACTGCACTATTATTGTTTTGTATTTTTTTATTGAAGGTTCCATACATCCCTTATTATAGGACAGTTTGTATGTATACATCTTTATTATTACTTGTACTGTTTGGGCGCGGTTTACCACTTTTTTCCCTTGTTTGTTTCACTATTCTGAGTAGGCGTTGGGAATTCCTGCTCGGTTCACTGCTGCCCACCTTTAGTTTATTTAGTGAGCGCCTATTCCTCTTGTTTTTACAGCCTGAATATATGTAGAGAGCTAATCAATAATACCGCCTGATGTGGGGGTAGGTAACACCAAAACTATACAGCATAAAATGGGTTCAACAAAAAACAACAACTTTGTGGTAAGAGATAATTACATGCTTCAGTAGTCCCATTCGGTATGCATGGGGAGCAAAAGAAAAGAAAAAATAAATACATTTTTAGAGGACCATTACGTTAAGACCCTCTCTCAGGCACCAAAGGTAGAACAACCCAATGCCTTCAAGGATCTTGTTTCTGGCACATGTGGCCCAGCATGGTAAAATGAAAAAAAAATAAAAATAAAGAACACAACCCCCATAGTCCATGATAAGGCATTTGAAACATTTAGTGATAAGTGAAATGCAGTAGGGCAATCTAAAATCATAGATGGTAGGCCCCAGACCCTCAGGTTGCAACATTACTTCCCCATCAGAGGCCTTACAGCACAGTGGGCACTCAGAAGCACTCCAAGTCCACGTAACCCCCCCTAAAGTCCGCAGGTCTGGGGATTTCTACACTATTAAAACCTCGGGAGGTGCAGCTGAATGCTTCCACATGTCTCTCCCATGTCTCTCCCAACACCGGCCACTTATGGAGGACAAAGGACTTACCGACCTGCAGCCACCAGTCTGCTGAAGGCCAGCACAGCACTGGGGATAACTCTCTCCAGGTCCCCGCTTAACCTAGAGAAAGATGATCCAGGTTATCAGCACGTGGTCAACCCGGAAGTCCAGCCGTGGACCAGGCACCCCAGGCACCACCAAGAGTTAGCTGTGCCCTAAAGTATGTGGGCATAAGTTCCTTCATGTAGATAGTGAGCCCATGTATGGGCATTCGACTCCTAATAGTTGCCATGTCACAGTTCAAACTCCTGCCCAAGAGCAGGGATATCTCCAAATGGCTGGGGGGGGCGGGTGGCAGGGCTGGGACCTGTCCATTCCTCCAGCACCCACATTACAGTATTGTGGCTCCAGATAGTGTGTAGGCTGGAAGTTTGTGTGACAGAGGAAATGGCAGTCCTACAGGGCCATGTGCTCGGGAAGGTCTGAGGCAACGCCGTTTGTGCAACGTGTCTAGTTCCAATCCGGCATCGATAGACAGTCAGAAGGTTGCCCACACAATAATCCATTAGAAGTTTCAGCATTAACTTGCTCTTTGAGGTTTAAATCGGCTTTTTCTGGGGCCCGAGCCCGAAACAACAAAAGATGGCCGCCGCACCCCCCTCCCAACCTATGGATTTGTATTGCACATAAACAAAGCAAACCCTGCTTTCTTGCACTATGAACCTGTAAGATGTAGAAACGAAGAACAGTGTGGAAGAGGCTCTGTAAAAATAGGGAGGATGGCTGAAAGAAGTGATTTAAACTGATGAAGAAAAGCTCTGGTGCAGAGGTACAACTAACGTCTGTAGGATGGTCCACAAAAGCATTCATGTTTCTGCACTGAAAGTTTCAGGGAATTCCAAAGAAGATCAACCTCCTCTTTTTTTGTCTTCTAGAATTTCTTAACCCTGCAGTTGAGGACCTTTATTCCCAGGAGTATGTCAGTTGGCATTCTTAAACTATCTATCTATCTATCCATCCATCTATTCATTGAGCAAACGCAATTTCACCTAAAGCAGCGTAATTGGCAAAATTGAAAATTGCTTCACTGGGGGTATTTTTCCTTGTTTTCTTATGAGCAGCATTAGTGAAAAGTTAAACAATGGTCCTCTGTTTAAAAAAAAAAAAAAAAAACATTTATATTATACCAGTTTTTCAAATAAATGCTATGGCCACTCATGTTCCAATGAAATTTGGGATATGTTTTTATCATTATCTTCCATCCAACACAATAATAGCGATACAACAAATATACAGGCTTATTTTCTATAAACGTGAAAATGTGTGAATACATATGTATCCACGAGCGCTGTCTACAAATATACAGGACTGTATTTCACAAGGCTTTACTGCTTTTTAAAATAAATATGACTTTACCCATTGTGGGCTAGTTTATGTGCATTTTAAGTTCACCTGTTATGGCATGTGAATATTCTGCAGGCCTTGGAATTCATATTAGATACACAATCAAGAAATGCTATCTTATCATCGCAATGGTAGCTATTTCCTGGAGTTCTGTGTCTACAGCTGTGCTTACTGAAGGGTGACTTTAATTTGCAGCACCATGCCACGGTATTAATAGACAATTATTTATTGCAAATCGGAACCATTTATAATGTTTACTGTCTGACAAGATGTAAAATTTTGATCCAAATGCTAATGCGTTCATGACATTGCATAATTTTGTTGCACGCCAATATCCTCTTCCCCCCCCCACCACCCTCATTTAAATGAATCAAACTTACCAGAGTAGGTAATAGTAGAATTGTGTGTTTTAAATGGATGATTGATTTACAACTGAAAAGTTTGCAGTAAATGTGTATTCTAGAGACTGATTACAATACCCCAGTGAAATGTCTTTTCGCAGTGGGAATGTATATCATGAAATTGAAGTATGCTTTTTATTTAATGCAAAAAGAATACAATGGGGTTATTTACGAAATAGTAAATTGTAGAAAAAGGATATCATAATGGCAAAATTTAGGTTAAAAAAATTACTATTTTTGGAATAATTTGTACTGATCATCTAACATTTTTTCTCATTTAGAAATTGAGAATAAACCACTTAATGATTCAAGAACATATTCAACAAGTCTGCCAAAGCTTTTCAATAAAGTGTCAGGAATTCATATTGAGGACACCCAGTAACCCAATGTGAACTAATCTTGGGAATTCAAGGTAGATAAAATTTTAGGCCAATCTGGGGAATTCAAGGTAGATAAAATGTTAGACCAACGAAAAACATAGCTGCTTTAGATAATCTCTCCCATTCATCTACTTTGACCTGAAATTTGATTAACTTTTTTTCAAATTAGTATGTATTGGGTGTTCAAATAATCTTTTCTAATAAATAAACCAAATAATTATACTTTTTAAGGGAAATGGTTCCCAAACATTAAAAATTGTATCTTGTGAATATTATTTATCCAAATATGTATAAACTCCACGTGAGAAATCAGTAAGCATTTACCTACCTCCTACAAAATAGTAATAATGCATTTCAAATTTTTTTAATAATTTTTACTATGATTTGGTGTTTATTGCTTTTTCCACGCTATCATTTTTCTGTTGGATTCATTACTAGAAATTTTAGATCGATAAATGTTATTACCATAGTTAGAGATTTTAGCTTTTACGTATATTTTATTATCCACACTATAACCTCTCAAACTACATAAAATATGTAAATGTCCACACTATTTTTTTTATGATACAATTATAATTTAAGGAATGGCTGGTTTTGTACACAGAACAAGGTCTCCAATGTCAATTTAAAGTTCTCTATGCTTTTAATGCTTTCACGGTTAAGCTCGTCTTGTTATGTTTGGCTAAACTTTTATCTCCTTCTTTAGTTCTTAAATAGCCATTCACAAAACTGTGAATTATCAGGAATTTTAAGTGAGTGTAAAATTGTAGCCTGACATAGTAGAGATAAAAAAAATGGATTATTTAGGAAATTCTAGCCTACAATTTTAAATGTACTCCTAGTACAACTGTCTGGGACAATGAGGTAGAATGCTTGAAGTGTGGTAGTGTTAGGTTCCAAGTCGTCATTCTTCAACGTACTTTATTACTGTAACACTATGAAGGTAAGGTGACTATGCAGAATGGATCTCCCATATGTCACAGATCTCTAATGGTTTTGCTACAAGAGATCAGAGATGTTTTGATGTTGACAGCATGTGTTGCAAACTGTGCAACTGTGTGTTCTGTGTAGGGGATCTGCAAAATGTTGTGTATGTTGAAATTTGGAGACTGTGTAGGCAGTATTTTGTGTTTAGGCTGCTTGTAGTATTGTATGAGGGGGCTCTGTGTGTTATATGATGGGCTACTTATAGTGTTATATGGGGGTTGCTTGTAGTGTTGTGTGGGTAGGCTGTGTGTGTTTTCAACCTCTACGCACAAGTGATCAGTCATGTCTCCTCTGTTTTTAGATTTATTTAAGATTTCAGGCCTACACATGAGCCTTTTCCATCAAACTATAAAATATAAAATTTACAGGCTTTTTTTCTTGCCATTAAAAGGATGTTCCTTATTTACTTGCTCTTTTTAATGAGTTTCCAAAGCTGTCACTGAGGTTGATTATGCGGTATAGTAATTTTACATCTCATTTATGTATAGTTTACAAGGTGGAACACCGTTGCCATGATTTCTGTATTCTTATGTTTGACCTTCAATAAAATGATTGAAGCAAAATATAAACTTTTTTTGTACTTCCTCTGCTTCATACATTTTAGGGGCTGCCTCCTGGTGGTGTGAAAGACAGAGCTTGTTTATTTATAAAAGTTACTATTTTTTCATAATATGTAATGATCACCTAAGATGTCTTCTCATTTAGAAATTGGGCATAAACCGATTACTGATTCACAGGAACATATTTATCAACTCAATCAAAGCTATTAACATCTATTTCTCTGGACTACAACTTTGGTGAGTACAGATCACTGTAAATGCTCATACTGATCCAGAGCTCCTGAATGATTAATTAACGTAGTTTTCAGGACCATGGGAGAGAGACCTGCACCCAGTGGTGTATCCTGGTTTTGTGCTGCCCTAGGCAGGACAAAACTCAGGCGCCCCCCCTTCCCCCCTGCCCGCGCCACCCCCACCCAACCTTTCCCCCCGCCCCGCATTCTAAATACACACACACACATTCACTGACAGATATGCATACACTAGCTAACAGAAACACACACTCGCTAACAGAAACACACACACACTAACAGACACACTCACACTCAGTAACAGACAAACACACTCACTAACAGACACACACTCACTCACTAGCAGACACAAACTAGCAGACACACACACTCACTAACATACACACACTCACAGGCAAACACACACACTAACAGACACACACAGTCAGACACACACTCACAGACACACACACACTAACAGACACAAACACACACTCACCCACCCACATTAACACATTTTTTTTAAATTTATTTTTAACACATTTTTTTTAAATTTATTTTTAACACATTTTTTATTTATTTTTTTTTTTTAACACATTAATCCCTTGTTACGCAAGTACTGCTTTTGAAATGTTAATATAGATCTATTGCCAAATACAGTAGGCATGACTAAAATATGCATGCGTGGAAACAGTGAAATTAACCACATTCTAATTATTTACAAGGAACCAGCTGATGTTTTAGCAATACAGATCCTCAAAATGCATCTAGAATAAAATGTCTGTGTGGGCATAATGCTAACATGCGATATTTGTATTATATATCGCAGTGTAGGCTAATTATTCCCTTCAGTCTGTGCAAAGAGCCTTCTCTTAATTTAACACATCCCCCCCCCCAGCCTCCTTACCTTTGGGAATTGCTGGGGGGCGGGGGTGTCTCTTCCTCCCTGGTGGTCCAGTGGCTGCTGGGCGATCGGGCGGCACTGCCGGGCGGCCGGCGAGGGAGCACTTCCCCTGAGCTGTCTGCTCAGCTCCCTCGCGCGCCTCAGAGTGAGGCTGGGAGCCGGAATATGACGTCATATTCCGGCTCCGCCTCCCAGCCTCACTCTGCGGCTGGCGAGGGAGCTGAGCAGGCAGCTCAGGGGAAGTGCTCCCTCGCCGGCCGCCCACCAGCGCCGCCCGACCGCCGGCATGTCTGTTAGCCGCAAGGCTAACAAGACATTTGCCCTGGGCGTTTGGGGGCGGCTTTTTTTGCCGCCCCCTGGAAAATGCCGCCCAAGGCAAATGCCTTGTTTGCCTCGCGGCTAATACGCCCCTGCCTGCACCTTTCCAGGTGCAGACAACAAGCGCTAGACGCGTTTCACACTTCGTGCCTTCTCCAGTCGATACTAAGTGTGAAACGTGTTTCGATTCTTCAGATGTTACAGAGTAAGGAGGAGGCATGGCTTATGTGAATTAGCCACAAGGACTTTGTGTCTTCGGATAGATAGGTAGACATTCTTTCTATCTGTCCATGTGCCTGTTTTCTATTAAATTGGAATAAAATGTCTTCATGTTTACCTCTACAAGTACCTACTACTGTCCAGTAAAGAATAAATGATTGGGATTGTTATTGAGATCGTATCTCCAAGGTAGATTGCTTGAAAAGGGTTCTGAGCCCCTTGTAGCTATGATTTGTTACATACATTTATTTTTCTCTAAAAACACAGACGTTTATTAAACTAAGTGTGTTTAATTGTTACATTTAAGTGGTATACACAGTATCATTCAAATAGTTGTAGTTTGTTTACACATGGTTACCAACTAATTTGCGGTACATGGTGTATTTATTTTAATTTACAGGTTTCATGATTTTGAAGATACTGAACATAAACGATAAGTATCACTATGTATTTAAGCGCACCCCTATTGTTCTGTTTATATCAAAACATTAGCATTATATTGGAGCCTTGAGTTTCCTTTTAAGGGGTTAAAATAGAGTGGGCATATATATAACCTAATAAAAATGACCTAATGCAGGGGTTAAAATTTGAGGTGCTACGTAACTAGACATGCGTTAAAAGTTACTTGCTATTGTAAAAAACTGGATTGTCCGTAGCGTGTATTTCTTCTCCCAGGGCTAAATTTTCACTTGCCAATGGCTAGCAGCGAACGGAAATTTTGAGCAGTACCCTAATGCACACAGAAATACGTGTTCACCATGTACACATTGGTTTTATCCACTTTCTATATTTACCAAAGATGAATTAGCAGGTTTTACATCTGTTCACATCAGCAGATAAAGTCAATATCTGCAGGATCTCAATTTCCACCTAATATTCCATTAGCTTGTGACAACAGCTGATTTATTTATGATAATAGCACCACATTAGGTGCTGTAATAGTAGTTCACAGCAGGTAAACACTATGAGTGAAAAGAAGAATCAAATCCTCAATTTATCAAATGTAGGAGACAGTGTTCTACATGTAGAATATATCAAAACACATATTTCACTCTCTTTTCCAACAATGTTAAGTTCAGCAAGTACTCCAGTTTTCTTTCACCATAAGTTTATGATTTAATTGTTTGTTTGTTATATGAGAAGAATTGAAGTCAAATTAAAATTGCTGATTGGTAGAGAAATTAAAACATCTTATCTCTTACCTGTTCCTTTGTTGGTTTTAATGAAGTTACTCTGCTCCTTAGAAAAAGAAAGAAAATAAAAAAGGAATACAATGAAATAGGGGCCCTGAATGCTAGAGTTTATAACTTGATTGCGATCGTGTAGTTGGCACAACAGGGAATAAGTCCTATTGTGCATCTGGCAATGGCGAATAACGTTTTGCGTTAAACTGAGCGGCCATACTTGTTCTTGTTACTAAGCCAGATTATCATTAACATTAAAGAACGCGATCTGAGCCTGTGATTATGGCAGTTGACAATGAATTGAAAAGAGGACAAGAAGATAAAGTGGACAGTGGGATGATATTAAATAATAAAATCTGGTGCCCATTATATAGAAGGGGGGAATGCCCGATATCCCCCCATATTCTTACCTCTGCCTGACCAGTTAGAAATTATTGAAACATTTCTTCTGCATCACCAATCTGTCAGTGAAACCTGTCTAGTGTGTATATTGATCACTCACCAAGCATATTACTTGTTAATAATTATTGGGGGTACTTTGAATCTATTATGTTCATTGGGGTATATGTATGATAATGACCTCCCAATGATATGTGAAGGCCTATGGATTAAACAGTTGAAATGTGCATTCAATTTCTGAAGAATCGCGAAGTGACTGAATATTATGGTATTCGGTCGTATAGTCAGATAAAGAAAGAAAAATTGCTATACTGTGAATGTCAGAATGACTGGATGACTCAGTGACATAATCGTTTGGTCAATATACAGTCATTTAGTTACTCACAGGATGAAATTCAGCCACAGTGCAGTAAACATGATGTCTGGTGAGTGCGTTTTCTGACCAATCCTATGACAACAATCACAACCAATCATGCAGTAATATGGTGAGATTGATTGACTGTTTTCTTCAGCCAATCATTGTCAAGTTCCTTCAATATTAAACCAATGTTGAATTGTTGCCTAACATGCTCTCGTTTCCTGTTGCTGCTGGGAGTGAGACTGTGTGAGCAGAGCAGTCAGTGGGCAGGCACGCAGTGTGTTGGTCTGGATTGCAGTCTTTAACTAGTTACAGGACTCTGTTTTTGGAGATGATGACAGAAGAATTACTATTACCCACCAAGAGACAAGACTTTTATTCTCCATTTTCCAAATTTGTAATTATTTTATTTTTTTATTATTAAAGGGACACTATAGGCACCCAGACCACATAAGCTCATTGAAGTGGTCTGGGTACAATGCTTGCTTGCTTAGCCCTTTGAGGCCGCAGTTTATTAGCTGTTTTGCAGTGATGTAAAATAAAATGAAAGGTAAAAATATATATATATATATTATTTAAAATAAAATACATTTTCAAAAAAAAAATTAGTGTGCTGAATAATTGTATAAACATCACTTCACTCAGGGCATCTACCTTTCTTTGTGCTTATGTTTCATCTAGTTGTGTTGTGTTTGCGTGCCATGCATTTTCCAGTTCACAAGTAGTAGAGGAGTGGCTAGATCAGTGCAATATGTTAGTAAACAGAATACGTCCGATCCTGCGAAGACTAGTCATAGACAATTGTTTAGTGAAACAAGTCAGAGTAGCAGCAGAACCATCACAACTCCAATTACAAGGAGCAGTGCAGCCAGAAACGTTAGGGCCCCAAAAGCCACCAGCAGCCCTATATTGAAAAGTAGCACTACTACCACTAGTCATACTACACATATTACTCAGGGAAGGAAGGTAGCAGCAGCAAGTATCAGTATGAGGGGTGTAGATGAGGGTCTGCCAGCAACGCTGTTAACAATAAAGCTAGGTGTAACTTTTTCACCCTCCTTTGAATAAGTGTTAAAAAAAATTATGTGAGGTTTGTACCATGAGGAGGAATTAGATTTAGGTTACAATCCAGAGAGAAGCGGGAGCGTATTTATTTTGATGACTCCATCTCCTGAAAAACTAAACTAAAAGGATGGTAGTAAAATGTAGGCTGTGTGGCTAGGAGGTTAACAGGGGAAAAACTTGGGTACATTCGACAAGTGCAGGGCTGACTATCACCTGTGCACACATCATAGGGCTGTTCTGTTACTGGAGGAGAGGAACAGTTTGTCATCATCAAAAGCAGCCTCTGAGGGTGTCAAGACTCAAGAGGGATTGGGAGCTCAAGCTAGTCAACAGAGACGGGGACAAAAAAAAGACGACACCAGGTCCATTAGTCTATCCTTAAAGAATGTGGTCCTGTACATATCAGGGGCCTGTGTAAACAGCAGTCAAATAAGAGAGGATAAGGAATGTAGTCAAGGAGAAGCAAGCAGATGACAGTCTTAATTTATAACTGTTTAGCAAGAAAGAATTACAATTAAAAAAATTACGATGACAAGGATAATAAACCGTGGACATTAACCTAAAAAAGGCCCTGAGTGCCTGGAGGGTCTAGTTGAATTAAAAAAAAAAAAAAAATATATTTGCACAGTTTAGCAAATTAAGTATACTAGACATAAAAGGCTTAACGTTGAGCAATATAATTAACACCACATTGTCTAAATAAGAATATTAGAAGCGGCAACGTTTTATAGATATTTATTTTACTTGGATACGTGCTTGTCTTTTTCTGCACACAGCCTTTATACTTAGAATGTTCAGTTTTGGCAGGATTGCCCTGGAGAAAAGTAAATGCTTGCTTAATATTGTTTATATTTTTATGTGGATCATCATAGTTACCTGTAAAATATATTTTGGAAACTACTGAAGATTCACAGCACACAGTACAGTGTTTACACGTTATGATAGTGTTAATGTTATTTGTTGGTTTATTAATACAAACTTTGCAGTCCTGATATGGAAAGGTATGAATATGATTGTTTAAATATGATTACGTTATAAATAGTAGCAAAAGAACAGCTCTCCTGGGACTTGGTCTGCAAAATAAAAATAAGCTAGAATGTATTTAGGTCAGTTTTTTTACACAAATTCTTTTTATTCGGACTAGGGTATCTATCAAATGTCGCTACTGTAAACAGTATTGTTATGCTGCTCTTATGAATACATGAACAAAGCTATATCACTATGAAAAACATTGACATATCAAACTCTCCATTATTACCGTGACGTTTTTAATGGGTTGTTTTTTCAGCTTGCTTAGAGCTAGCAGATTTCTACTATTCTAGAGGGTTGCCACCCGGCCAGTATTTTACCGGCATGGCCGGTAATCTTGCCGGGGCGAACATTAGCTGCATAGAATGCGGGTGTCAGACAGCCAGCCCCTCTGCAGGCAGGAGGAGGCAGTGTGGTGCCTGTGCACTCTGTATGTGTACAGTATACATCCTGTCTGTCTGCCTCTCGCATTCCCCGTGTGTCTCAAGAAGTCAATGGTCTTGAGTCACATGCAGAGAGAGTGAATGGCAGACAGACAGGATACAGTGCAAAGGCACCAAGCTGCCTCCCACTAGGCACCAGGGAGGTCCTGAGGATGCCATCTGGGTCCTGGTGTAAGTACATTGGACACCATCTGAGCCCTGGGGTAAGTGCAGAAGATGCCATCTGGGCCCTGGGGTAAGTGCAGGGGATGCCAGGTATCTGGGTGCAGAGCAAGTGCAGGGGATTCCATCTGGGTGCCTGAGCAAGCTGCTAGGGCAGAGAGATGGCACAGGTATGCTGGGGCAGGGGGGGGGGGATGGCAAAGCACTGCTGGGGGCAGAACAATGGCATGGAGATGCTGAGGACAGATCAATGGTTGTTTGGGGGCACAGATGGCACTGTCGGGCTTTTTGGAGGCATATATGGCTCATTGGCAAGATATACACATTTTATTAACTTCCTGTTTTTTGGCTTAATATACAGGGTTTAAGCATTTACTGATCATTGGCATGATATACCAAAATTATGCATTTACTGCTCATTGGCATGATATACCAAGTTTATGCATTTAATGCTTTCTGGCACGATATGGAAGATTTATGCATTGACTGCTCATTGGCCTGAGATGCAAGGTTTATGCATTTACTGCCCACTGTATTAATATACCAAGTTTATGATTTTACTGTTCATTGGCATGATATATCAAGTTTATGGATTTAAAGCTTTTTGGCATGATATATCAAGTTTATGCATCTAATGCATTAATAGCATTCTCTTGCTGGAAAATCCTTCAGAACCCATATTTCACTAAATGCTTGCCTGGTTGGTGAGATCTCCCTTGTTGTTTAGGGATGCCCAAGTGTCAAGTGGGTATGACAGTTGCTCCCCAGGCTGCTTACTTTTTACGTCTAAATGCCCACGTGCAGAGCACTTTCATTCTTTCTATTCAATTACCTTGTATGTCTATCAACACATCTATTTAGTTTGTGTACTTGTGTCTATCACTGATGCTAGGTTAGTAAAATTGCACTATGGGCCACTAAATAGTTTTTCACCCCTAGACCACAAGTTTCCAACCCTCCCCTGCTCTTCAGCAAGTAAACGATAGCAGCACTATCTCTTTTATTATACAACATATTGAACCCATGTAATTTCAACAAGACAATACTTTTTCACCAAATAGTGAATTAAATACCAGACTGGAAAATGTAGGCTAAAAGACCTGCAAATATACCTGTGATTGACTGGGGGTGTCTGCTGAAAAAACGTTCCTAGAGTGAATGGCAGTCAGAGGAAAGAAGAGAGAAGGCAGAGCTCTCAGGTATATGTTGACCAAGTTCTGGGTTAAACTGTTCGAAAATGGTTTAACCCTTGAATTTAAGATGGCTTCTAGACATTTCTGCCACCATAACAACTTCACTGTTAAAAGCGTATAGTTTAAAAATACTGAATGGTGTATAGAGCGCAGTCAGGTATTATGAGTTAAACAGTGTTTTGCCTGATTTGGGTCAGAGTAACCTTTGCTGTGCTGGTCCACAGTTCCATTTAAAAGAAGAGAAACAAAGCTAAAACTTATCTCTGTCCTCATATTGAGGCCAAGTTCCCCCTCGAGACCGATTCTCCTCCGTAGACTTAACACCTCCTCCTAGGTTGTCATGGAGGACGGACTAAGGAGAGCACATGGGTGGCATGGGTGTGGGGTGTATGCAGCCATTGGATGCCTGTCACCAGCATGCACAAAACTACCATTAGCCAGCTGGTAACAACTCTTGACGCCGCAGTGACGCTCCCGTAGGTGGAATTACCCCTACAGCAGCAAAAGGGTTAAATGCTGTATTTCCTGTAAATGACTGATAAGTTTAAATCACTTTTGAAAAAACAAACAAGAGACAGGTAGCGGGGGACAGACCAAGTAGCTGAACCGAATGGGACAGTCACAGTCTGGGCACGCTATCCTGTGTACCGCAAGGAGACTCCAGGGGTCTCCAGGGGCTTAACCCCTAAACTGAGTAAATGCAAAACAGGAGAAGGCAGATGTTTTGCCACTATTATTCTTTTGTTCTCACATGGGCACTTACTAAACACTTTGGGTGTGGAGCACCTTGATGATGCTCTAAATCACCACTTTTGATTTATTCGTTTTTTCCTCTACTATGTCTGTCTAGCTAGTTGAAAAGGGAGAGAGGCTTTATAAAGTTACTGTCAGTACATTTGTTACTGACTTCCTATCTTGTTCTATATTTCTCTCTCCTTATACTACTTTACTTCCTCCTTGCATTACTAAGAAGGGGGGCTGGGGACCTATACTGCTTCATCAAGCCATTAGGTTGAAGTTCCAGACTCTAATATACGATTGAGGAATATATGACTGTGGGGTTACTAGGGGTAGGGATACTTTCATTTAGCTATTTTTCATTAAAGGATTTTTTTTTTTCATTACTTATATCCCATATAGACCTCTGCACTTGGTGTTGAGTGCATTTGTAACCTTTCCCAGACAGTAGGGTTCGGATCTTTTGTATATACTTTATTTATATATTTTTTTGAAGCACTTTCCTCTCTGTTTTGGGCGCTTCTACCACTAGCAGCTATATAGATTTTTATTTTTCAAGTATGCTATACTCATATCCAGGGATGCTTAGGGTCTCATTACTTGTTTGAGTTTGAGACCATTGAGCATCTGCCTTCTCCTGTTTTGCATTAAATCACTTTTGGTAGAGTTTTATTGAAAGTGCACGCAGAATACTCTAAATATTATGTGTTTATGAATATATTTCGGCTCAATTTTGCTCCACGCATTTTTTTGTCGGAACAGCAACATCACAATCACAATAATCCGTTTATCAAATGGCTCTGATTACACGTCACCTTGCAGACTAGCAACCTGTGCTTTCAAATAAAGCCGTAAAATGAGCATCTCTACATAAACACACTTTATTTAGACAAATTAAAGTAAACAGCTGGCAGGAACAGCTCCGTCTCCCGCCAATCAGGATTCTGTAGGACAGAACATAGTTGTTCACTGCAGTATTGCAATAAAATGAGAAGAGTTTAAAACTAGCAGATGGTGCTCTGTGCAGTGCATGGAATAAAATGGAGAATTAAGGTGCCCTAAGGTGGGCATGGAAAAGGCAATTACATGAAACAAATGGGCCCGAGGCCTGGATCACACTCTAGTATGCTACACAAGAGACAGATAGTACATCTGGTGAACAGACTTTATCACACACTAGAAAGCTATAAAATGAACCATCCAAGTTCAGACCTTGGTCTTACAATGACATTTTACCTGTGCTGGCATACACCGCGGTTTAGTTTAAAAGGTGCCTTAATCTACAAATTGTGATTTAAACCACGTCTTAGCATAGCACTCTAACGAAGGGCCCACTTTTTAGACAGGTTGATAAAATGCAGAGATATCCCTGGAGATAATATGAAGTAGAACCAAGGAAGAAGATCTTTTTTTGCTTAATATATCATTTTGGAAAAACATGGCCGCAGTGATAAAATTATGCACCCTGCTTGTTCGTGTTAGAAATGTAAACTGACACCGATTGCTGCACGTCTCGCGTGTACATAGTATCGTACACATAAATTAATATTTTCCAGGTTGTATGTAGAGGCGCAATTAACTAAAATCATTTCACAGCCGCAGTGTATATGCCTTGGGGGGAGATCTGCACTGTTTTTAAAAGACCACAGTTGTTTTGAAGATACTATTTTGTCGACCAATTAAAATGTATTTGTTTGCTTTTTGCATTATGTAGAACTGTTATATAATTAGCATCTATGAACATTATTACCCCCCCCCCCAAAAAAAAGAATCTTAAGATAAAATTGTTGACTTTATTGAAAATGTATGCAAAAAGTTATAATTAAAAAAATAATAATAAAAAAATAAAAAAATCTTGGCTATTTATCTTGAATCTTGCAATTCTGTCCCCTCCCCCCCCCCCCCGCACTCTCCCCCAACAATTTTTAACATTTATGTAAATTTATTTTTAACGCCACCTTTTCATGTTAGCAAGTAATGATCTTATTCATTTCCCAATATCAATTTTTCTTCGGAATTATCCAATGTCTGTCAATCTGAAATGCAGTATCTCAGTTCTTTATCGCGTTCTAGCAATTTTAATACCTTGATTATATTTATCTAGTTATAGGCTAGAATTGTAAACCTTATATTTTTTTATTTAGCAAAGCTATCCATTGGTAAAAAAAAACTACACACATGGAATAACTGCTGGATCTGAGTTAGGAACTCTTGCCTTTTTCTTCCTACAAGAAATGGAATTTGGGTAATTCCATTAAAATTAGTTCAGCATGGGTGAGGAGCAAAATGCTATGTTACGTCACATGACAGGTGCATAATCGCCATATGGGCAGGCGGAATCAGGACAAAGCCTCCCACATAGCTATTCCAATAAAACACGGACACTATGGTATATGGGTCAAAACTGTCCACAGCTTTTATTAAATAGTAATAATAAATTAGCATAGAAAAAAGGTCATTGCCCCACAACCCGCCATTACATCCGTATCCTTCAGTTATATATAAAAGGCAATGACCCCTATATATAAATAACATATAACAGTATTCCAGCATGAACATAACTTAAAGTGCCAACATTTTAATTAACCATGGTAGGGGTATACCCGGATACCCCTACCCCACCAGGTTCTGAGCCACCGACAGGGCTTGAAACCTACCAAACTTACCAAGAACAATATTCACCATTTCCATAACCATCCTACCGGGGAGCCTTTTTCCTATCCTACAGCTCCCTATCCCGCCGCTGTGACAAAACAGGACAACCCAACCTTATCCATTAGCCAGGGAGGGAGGGTGGGACAAACTCAGCCAGGTAGGCAAGTTAAAAGTGAATTTACTAAGATGGCTGCCTATTTATAAAGCCCAACCCATAGCCCCAGAACTACCAACCCCTGCATTGTTCCTCCTATGCCTGCCTCCTAACCCTGTCAAGGTCCCTTTCCACTAAGCTGCACTTTTGCTACATGGGGCCACATTCTATGTTTCTACGTTTCTATGTAACACTTTTAAATGAGATATCAATTCCAGATTCTGATGTTGTCTAAGCCAATGGTGTTATATCAACCAATATCTAGAACAAACTGACTAAAAGCTATAATGTATACATACTTTTTAAAATGCTACAAAAATAATGTAAAGATTACAATTAGTGTATTCAATCTAAATTTCTGATAAAATTGTGAAAATGCATGCAAAATAAGTAAAGCCAGCCATTGATATTTATGCAATTAAATCATGTCTCCAGAGCAGGTCCTGATGGTATTTTGTAAGTCACTCAAGACACACAGAGAAGGCCAGTCAAGTTATTCCCAATGCTCTACTCATGTACAACCAGAACAAGTTTACAGGACTTATCATGGATCATTTCTTTAAGGAATTCTACATTCAATTAAAAAACCTCCATACTTGCTTTAGGGTCGAAAATACATACATAATAATATATAGACATTTAGAATATAGGATTGGGGAAATATTTCTAATGGAAACTGCAGAACATAAAGTGTTATTTATCTGGCTTGCGGTCTATATGGGTCTTAGTAAAGGATTGTGCGTCAAACAGTGTTAGACAGAATGAATGTGTTGGTCATAAAGACTCATGTATGTGCTACTATAGTCAGGATTGCTTATCCCAATGCTAGGCTACATGTTGCAGTTGTTATTTGTTGGTACTTCTTTATGAAATACTCGTATTGACGTATTTTACTAAAATTCGAACCCAGTCAAAAGATATACTGAGACAAAGAAGGGACTTCTTTGTCTCCTTATTCTTCCCCTGCTTGACAGTTCTTAAGACTTGGCGGAGCTACCGCCGTCAAGAAGTGTTAATCCCCCAGGCATCAGCAGTGACGGCTGCAGGGAAATTAGCTTTGCCTGTGGAGGATCCCACGGTCTCCTCCATAGACCTCTCTGCTGTTGCGAGCATATAGCACTGATGCCAGGAGATGAAGAGGACCTCCTGGAAGGTCATGTGGACAGGTTCAAGTATATAGAACGCACCTTTTCCTGCCTACCCCAGCTACAGGACTCCTCACGGCGATGCCAGTATCGGGGATCTTTGCATATTATGCAAAGTCACAACACTGTGACAGTGTCGCTTTAATAAAAATGTTGAAGAAGTCTGGAGAAGTACAAATAAACAGTATAGCAAAAATATTAGCAAAATCTCCAAACAAGGAGCCCTGAGAAATCAGACCATATGAAATAAAAAATAAGCAAATTTACTTAACAAAATGACTTGAAAGAATTGTTAGGAGTAAAACCAAAGTTATGGTTATTATTATTATTATTATTATTATTGCCATTTATATAGCGCCAACAGATTCTGTAGCGCTTTACAATATTATGAGAGGGGGGATCAGGGCCGGTGCAAGGATTTTTGGGTACATAGGCGAAGATGTATTTTTCCGCCCCCCCTCCCATTCAAAAATAACATCTTCACCTATGTGCCTCTTAACCAGCCCCTCTCCCCGTCCATTATTGGTCCCCTCCCTTCCCTGTCCCTTAGTGTTCTTCTGACAGTCACACACACTCAATGACAAACACAGAGACTCACTGATCTGACACACACACACTGATTGACACTCATTGACACACTGATAGTCACACACAGACTCAATGACAAAGATACTCTCACTGATTTGACAGACACTCACAAACACACACTGACAGACACACACATACACTGACACACTCACATGCAACACTCATACAATCACTCACAGACACACATACACTCACTCACGCACACACTCACAGTCACTCACAGACACACATACACTCACTCACGCACACACTCACAGTCACTCACAGACACACATACACTCACGCACACACTCACAGACACACATGCACACACTCACAGACACACATACACTCACTCACGCACACACATACACTCACTCACGCACATACTCACAGACACACATACACTCACACACTCACACACAGTCACTCACAGACACACAGTCACTCACAGTAACACATACACATACTCACAGACCATCACTCACACACACACACACTGACACACACAGACACTGACACACAGACACACACTCACAGACACACACTCACAGACACTCACTCACACAGAGACACATACACACTCAGACACACAGACACTCACTCACACACTCACTCACACAGCGACACATACACACTCACAGACACACAGACACTCACTCACTCACACACTCACAGACACTCACACACACAGACACACACACACTCACACACACACACACACACACTCTCACACAGAGACACATACTCACTCACAGACACATACACACAGACATTCACTCACACACACACTCTCACAGACACTCACACAGACACACACACACTCACTCACAGACACACATACACTCACTCACGCACACACTCACAGTCACTCACAGACACACATACACTCACTCACGCACACACTCACAGACACACATACACTCACTCACGCGCACACTCACAGACACACATACACTCACTCACGCACACACTCACAGACACACATACACTCACTCACGCACACACATACACTCACTCACGCACACACTCACAGACACATACACTCACTCACACACTCACACACAGACACTCACACACAGACACACACTCACAGACACACACTCACAGACACTCACTCACACAGAGACACATACACACTCAGACACACAGACACTCACTCACACACTCACTCACACAGAGACACATACACACTCACAGACACACAGACACTCACTCACTCACACACACTCACAGACACTCACACACACTCTCACACACACTCACAGACACATACTCACTCACAGACACATACACACTCAGACACACAGACACTCACTCACACACTCACTCACACAGAGACACATACACACTCACAGACACACAGACACTCACTCACTCACACACACTCACAGACACTCACACACACAGACACACACACACACACACATTCACACAGAGACACATACTCACTCACTCACAGACACATACACACACAGACACACACACACTAACACACACACACAGAGACACATACTCACTCACAGACACATACACACAGACACTCACTCACACACACACTCACACAGACACTCACACAGACACACACACACACTCACTCACAGACACACAGACACTCACACACAGACACTCTCACACACACACACACTCTAACACAGACACTCAAACACACAGACACTCTCACACAAAGACACATCACATACATTCACAAATTATTTTAATAAATAAATAATATCCACCCAGCCTCCCTACCTGGAGAGCTGGTGTGGATCATTCCCTGGGGTCCAGTGGGGCTGCTGGGCGGCGTGCGGCAGTGCTGCGATCAGGCACTGCGAGGGAGCTCTAACCTGTCTGCTCTGCTCCCTCGCGGGCTGTCTGCTGATGCCGCGGGAGCCGGAATATGACGTCATATTCCGGCTCCCGCGGCATCACTAGACAGCGCGCGAGGGAGCAGAGCAGACAGGTTAGAGCTCCCTCGCAGCGCCTGATCGCAGCACTGCCGCACTGGGGGCGGTGATGGTGGCCGGCAGGAGGGAGAGCTTCCCTCCTGCCGGTCACTGAAATCTTGCGCCCCCGGAGCCGGTGCGCCCTAAGGCTCTAAGCCTTATGGACGCGCCGGCCCTGGGGGGCATGTAATTATAAATAGGACAATTACAAGAAAACGTACAGGAACAATAGGTTGAAGAGGACCCTGCTCCAATTACCTTACAGTCTATAGGAGGTGGTGTATAAGACACGTTAGGACAGGAAATATCAATCAAATAGGGTGGGAGTGAAGCAGAGCTGGAGGAGAGAGTAAAGCACTGCCCTATAGGAGAGAGCAAGAGACAGGTATGTAAGGCAGAGGTTACTCTGGGAGGCCATAAGCTTTCCTAAAGATGGGTATTAAGGCACTTCTTAAAGGATTGAAGACTAGGGGAGAGTCTGATGGGGGTAGGCAGGCTATTCCATAGGAAAGGAGCCGCATGCGAGAAGTCCTGCAAGCGTGAGTTGGCCGTACGGGTGCGAGCAGCGGTCAGTTGGTACCAAATAAACAGCTACTAATCTTGAAGAGAGATCAGGAGATCAAAGCCAAAAACTCTTAGACTTCAGACTTTTATATACCCCAAGTATTGATTTCAAGAATCATAATTTTTTATTTTTTATTGGTATGTTTAAGGGTAATACAGCCAAACTAAGTGACTTTACAAACAACACAAGCAGGTCAAACTCAATTACAATTTTAATTTATTAAAATGTTGACTGCCATATGGTACTTCTGCTTAAATATTATGTTCTAGTTCTTCCAGGTTTATTGACAGGAACATGTCCTTGTGCATGACACGGTGTTTTAAGATAAACGTCTGGTTACTAATTAGCTTACCAATAAAACAGAATAATCAGTTGCATTTACTCCATAAAAAAAAAAAAAAGCCATCATACATTATATTACAGAAAAATTAATGGATATTCTTGAATTTCAGTAACTTACATTTAAAATGTAAATAGAGTGTGGTTTTATTTCCCAGAGCAGAGTTAAAGGATAAATGCAATGATCTGTGTTAATCAGTACAACTTCTGTAATTTGTATAATTATAGATACCAGATAAACTTTTCACCAAGTAAAATATAAACAGGCAAGTGGTTGGGTTGCCTGGGGATGACAAGTCTGTGGGAACATGAGGTTTGAGGCTCCAGGAGGTGCTCCCTTGCGGTTATAGCAAAGACTATTTGCTAAAAAAAAATTGCTGCAAGTGGAAGCCAACCTTCGGTTAGGACTAAATCGAAAGGTATCGAATAGACTATCTACAACTCTAGTATGAAAGTACAAATTAATTGTGTTTTCTTACAATTTTTTATACATTCATTATTGGAAGACTCCAAGCAGCATGAGCACCACATCCCATTGACGCAATCACAGAGTAATTAATTTTACATGTTTTGACAACTTACTTGAGTCCTGCTCCTCACTGAATTAAGTCGAGTCGTGCAGGGCTGTTCTCATTGGCTGAGAGTGTCAGCTAAGTGCACTCACTGCTTAGTTCAGTGGATGCCTTTGGCAGCCAGGTAAGTTGGAAAACTGTGCTAAAACCTTATGACTAGTAACTCTGGAAGGGTGCCAGGGTGCTCCTGGCACTATAATTACTACAGAGGTCTGTAGTGGTTATGGTGCTTGGAATATTCCTTTAATAACTTATCTAACTCTTTCAATAATGCAGTCACTGATGTTTTGTTTACCAAACCTCCCAAATGCTTTTGTTTGTTATCTTCTTACATAAAAAAAAAATCCAACTGTTTTTCAGTTTTTCACATAGATCATGCGTTTCCCAAAAGGTAGATCCCCAGATGCTGTAGAACTACAACGCCCATGATGCTTTACATGTCTTTCCATGCCTTAAGAATGACAAGGCATCATGGAAGTTGTAATTTTAAAACATCTGGGGACCTACCTTTTGGGCACCCCTGACATAGACAATATTTCTCTTTTTCCTCGGTGCATTCCAGGCCTGCATTCCTCAGCAAAGACTAATCTTTTTGCAACATAATATTAGCTTCTCTCCATTCCCGTCCACCACCCACTGCCCACCTTTATTCCACTTTAATTTATAGAGTATAATTTACCATCTGTGTGAAATCACCATTAATTAGCTACTAAGTAATTCTCCAACACCTCAACTGTCCACACATGAAATAGATTTTCTATGATGCCTCATATTCTTGGTTAGAAATTGTAATTTCTCCTTATCTATCTTTTGTCTCAAAGCACAATTGCATATTGTCTCTTTTGATTCACAGACTGTCGTATATCGAACTTGTATAAAAGTTCTACAGATTCTCTACTTTCAATTCAATCAGTCTCTAATACAACCTATAAATAATTAATATATTTTAAAAAGCACTATGGATACAAGCGCAATATAAGAAATGTCACATAAATAATAGTGAGATTTGCAGTTTGTCCAGGTATTTGTGATTAAAGTAACTTTCCTGGGGAAAGTCAAAGAAAAAAAGGTGAATTAGAGGCACACCTGGAACATGCATTTCGCAAAAGTGGTGATGCTGTAATGATCAAAATGTATACAAAATACAGATTAAGGAACTGCACACACAAAAATACAGTTTTAAAAATTCCTTTATTTACTTACCTCTCTCAAGCACGGAGGCACCCTTGGCACTGGATATAACTCCTCCTCCCGCGTCGTCACACAGAAGGGGGGACCTAATGCACATGTATGGCAAGCACCACATATGCTTTAGAGCTTCCCCAAAGGAAAGCATTGAATCAATGCTTTTTTATGGGGAATATGAAGACGTTAGACGTCCTCATGCAAAGTGTGATGACCTCCAACATCATTTCAAGGAGTAAAATCAGGAAGCACTTCCAGTGGCTGTTTTAACCCAGCTATGTAAATTTAGCATTTTCTCTGACGCTGCAATGTTTTACATTGTGATGTTAAGGGGACAGGGGCACAGCACTCAGACCCCTTCAATGAGATGTAGTGGTCTGGGTGCTTATTGTGTGTCCCTTTAACAACCATACTTACTACTCAAATAGTGCCAGTGCTAAATGAATGCAACCTTAACTAAAGTGCATTCAATTAATCCAATATAAGTGCATTTTTAGTAAATATAATTCTAAAAATATGTGAGCAAAAATACAATTAAAGAAATAAGGTGCCATAACTAAATAATTAAAGTGACAGTGCTTTTATGTACAAATTAATAAATTCACCCTTTATCAAATAAAGGTGACACTGCTATCCTAATCTTCCTCAAATCTATACTTTCTTGTGGATTTATATGGGATAATACACCATTGGTGTAAATTTTTCTCCTAACATTTGTGAAACAGCATATTGGACTAAAGGAACACTCCATGTACCATGTCTACTGCATCACACCATAGTGGTTATAGTGCCAGGAGTGTCCGGAGTGCACTGTTCCCTGATTCCTGTCAGCTGGAAGTCCTCCGTTTTGAGCTCTCCTGATGGCTGGGAGGAGGGAGTGAGTGGTGACCGCTAGACCTCAGGTATGAAGTCAAATCATTAGTAAACAATTGACCACTTACATGGGATGGGGCACTCATGGCACCATAATCACTACAGTGTAGTGGTTATGGTGTTTGGAGTATTCCTTTCAGCAGACACTATGCTATACTTCAGCAAAAATTAAACTACTGATTACATGCTATCAAATAGCATATTATTGTTCTACAAAATTGTGTTGGATACATACATCAACCTCTCTTCTAAATCTTTGCATTACACACATGTAGCAGTCCTTGTTCAAATACTACAAGATTTCTTTTAGTGATACTATATTATATAATTTGTGTGTATTTTGCTTTGTAAATAGAGGGACTTATGCATTTGTAGTGTTCTATATTATACATTACTTTTAACTTTAATATATCTATCTATCGATCTATCGATCTATCGATCTATCTATCTATCTATAAACACACACACACACACACACGAGGGAACTTATGGTTGAGAAATCACATGGCAAAAATACCAAAATCCCACCAGTCAGAAATATACTGTAATGCTAAACCCTTGCAGTCATTGACAGGTTACAATGGATCATTCCAGAATGATGTATAGTGAATAAAATGTAGTTATTTTATTCTGTAATAATCTTGGTAAATTAGAATTTAATGGCTTGTTGGTATATATATTTTAGAAACATCCCATGCACTCTCCTCCAAAGAAAATCATTTAACACATCCAATATTTTCTTTTCTTTTTCCTAATAGAATAAGATTGTCTTCCTTTTTATTCCTCAGCAAAATCATATAAAAAATTTTTATATCTATCATCCTAAGTATGACCCTGTAGAAAAAAAAAATCCCAAATACTGCTAAAAAATGTCATTAATTTATACCGTTCTACGAATTACTGTACGAAGACAAAGAAAGCCTATAATCTGAATTTCTCTTTAGATATCATGGTATCGTAAAACTGAATGAGAGGTGAAATTGAGAACTTCATTTCTACGGAATGTTATTAGTGTTACATTCAATGGGGGGGAGGAAATGGAGTTGAAACCTCTTGGAGATTTACCTTAAAAAAAAAAAAAGATTTATAGCACGTCAGATGCACGTGTAGTCGCACGTCTGATTAGAAATAAAAGAGTTGATATATTGGCCTTTTATAATTTGTAGTTTTTGATGAGCCAAGAAATCTGCATTTTGAGTTTAATTGACCAAGATATTATTTCTCATTTCTTTCTGGTATAAAGACTCTAATAGAAGCAAGGCAGAACAGCCAAATAAGCATATAACACTTTTACTGGATAAAATTAAGTTCCCTGTAAAATGTGCATGCTTTCCAGACAGGGACACATTATATTCTTACACATAATGTATCTAGTGACAAGACTAGAGGGAGTTTAGAATTTGATTACTTTTTTTTTTACCCAGAGGGGAGCAATGCATTGCTAAGTAACCTATAATAAAATAAAAACTTTGCTGTGTTCTTATGCTTTAGAAGAAGATTAAAGTGTCTTTCTAACCTACGTTGCAACTTTAAGTTAAGAATTCCAGAAAGAAAGAATTAAAAATGTCGCCATTAATAAGCTACATTGCTCAAAACCAGATCTCATAACTTCAAACGAATCTCCAATGTATACAAGTTAAAACAAATAGATGTTTAAACATTAAAAAGGCAAATTTAATCCCACATTTATATTTCAATAGACAAAAAGGTGCATAACCCACAAAACAAAACACTTTAACTATTCACTTATACACTTGGGAGACTTTTTGTGGAGGAACTAGTAAAAAATGTCCAAATATCTCAAAAATCTATTGGCAAGTGCAATGTTTTCCTTTCCATCCAGATGTTTGTGTGTATATATATATATATATGTACGTATGTGTGTGTGTGTGTATATATATATTTATATATGTATGTATGTGTGTGTGTGTGTGTGTGTGTGTGTACATATATATATATATATATATATATATATATATATATATATATATATATATATATATATATATAAACCCAGTAGAGAGCACTCTGGGGTCTTCATAATGAATTCCAACTGTTACTGTTACAAAAACAATGATACACAAAGTATAAGTCGACGTTTCGGTCTATTAAGACTTTTTTCAAGACAATTGTGTAAGTGGAGTGAAATTCCTTAAATATGTGACTAAGGTGATCTGATTAGAGTCTGTTACATAAACGGCAACAAATTGAGGAGGAAGTCAACAGGGAAGAAAGGTGCTTGTTAGCCCAACATCAGAGGGGTAGTTGGTAGAGGGCATCATGCCCACAAGTATTGATAGATCTTGGATAAGGTTAGTCGGTTGAGTCGCTCATATTAGCATGAGTCAGAGGAGTTGTATGGAAGAAAAGTCTGCAGAAAGGTGTGTTAGAGCAACAAAAGTGTGGTGAGCAACTCAGAGGATGGTGTTACACTTAACCAAGGGGGCATCGGGAGGAGGGGTATTGTAATGATTAGGGGGTTGTTCTTTGCATCAGCGGGACTTAGCCTGGGTAGGCTACGCGGGCACGCAGTGGAGACCTTAACAGTAGGAACCAGGGTGGTTCTATGAGTGGTCGGTCAGAACTTGTCATGTTGTGTGTCAAGGAAAGTGATTTAAGGCAAACTTTGAAAGTAAAACAAAAGAGTAGAACAAAAACATAAACATAGTGGTTCAGCATGTCGCCCACATGAGTATCTCGAGGCTGGGGAATAACGGTGTGCGGAAGGCACCCGGTCTGCGCTGCAGCCTAGCCTGCTTTGAGGCGTACACAAAGGGCATCGATCGATGCAGTGGGAAATCCCCTTTCAGGCTGTGGTGGGGCTGGTTGATGGTCAGACACCAGTAAGTAGGCTGTGGATTGCACCGATAGCAGCCAGAGATAGCTTCTGGACACACTCGCAGTCAAGCTCCGCCCCCCCTCAATTAACCTTTCTTTTAACTTTGCTCCTACAATAATGTCACTGTGAATATGAAATGATACAATTTAAGTAATTCGTTAATTTTAAATATTATTATTGAGGTTCACTTTGTTCTATAAGGAAACTGGTAACGTGTTTTGATATTTTACATGATGAAGCCCTGACCTTTTGGAATCAGAACCCAGAAGAGGGCTGGGTGTGACAGCTATATATGTCAGCTAAACCTAGTGTATGTTCTAGCCACTTGGGATTGAGTTTTTATTTGCTTTTATTATTTTATTATTTCACTCATCCATAAGGGGGGTATTACCAACTAGCAGTATCCATGATAAAATCTCAGATCAATTAAAGTAAAAGATGCTACAAAGGTCAAAGCATTTTAAAACATAACTTAAAAAATGTTAGAAATTAACATACAACATCACAAACACCACAGGTAAGTAAAATGTTTTGTGCTGAATAGCACTTGAGCTTTTGTATTACTTTATTATATAATGCCCCCTATACCATGTGTGCACCATTAAAGGTTATTTAGTTTGTAGGGATTTCCAAAGACATTCTCTTCCATATCATTAAAATGTTTGCATTTTAGCTGAAAGCATCAAGATGATTTGTTGGAGTAGAATTCACCAAAGAGATTTGCCTTGATGTTGGCAGGTATGCTTACACTTTAATGGCAAATTTATTGGCAGCTGTGCTGTGCTCATTTCTATGTTTGCATAATGATACTGTCGCACATAGAAGACTTATCAATAAACTGCAACCTTTGAGTTTGAATCCCAACATTGTTGAATGTGTTAGACAGTGGCTGAGTGACATGCAACAGAGGCTTGTAGTCAATAGAGTATATTCAAAGTAAAGTCTTGTTACCAGTCGGTTAACTCAGGGATCTGACCTTGGACCCATTCTCTTTAATATTTTTATTACTGATATTGCAGAAGATTTTGATGTTATCATCATTTGTCTTATTGCTGATGATACAATTATTTGCAATAGGGTTGATGTTCCAGGAGGGATAAGCCAAATGGCAAATGATTTAGGTAAACTAGGAAAATGGTCAGCGTTATGGCAACTGACATTTAATGTGGATAAGTGCAAGATAATGCATCTTGGGCGTAAAAACCCAAGACCAGAGTACAGAATATTTGATGCAGTCCTAACCTCAACATATCAGGAAAGGGATCTAAGGGTAATTATTTCAGATGACCTAAAGGTGTCAAGAATAGAGTTAGCCTAACACGCAAACCTAAAGGTAACAGTAAAGGTACACGTACCGGTCCTTAGAGTGTCTGGGTTAGTGCCTTAGACAGATATACGTAATGTCTGCAAGCAGACAGAGAATAAATGAAAAACAAGCAGAGGTCAGGATTACAGAAATACAAGGAATCGATAGCCAGGCCACAGTTTTATACACAGTATAAACACACTACCAGGTAACATGAACCACGACAAGGCAAGGAAACAAGGACAACCAGGAAGTATATATCCTATACTGGGTAGTAATTGGTCACAGAGGACAAGCCTGTACACATCATCAAAAAACGACACATGGGCTGACACTATAAAAGGAGACTAATGGGAGGGGTCCACATTATATATGATTTCACAATAAGGCACCAAGAAGTTAGGGATAAATGTGTGTGCATCAGAACTCAGAAAATACATAATTTCTGTGATCGCACGATGCTGCAAGGGACAGGTATCGTGACAAAAGGTAGGAAGACAATGTAACAGAGCAGCAAGAAATGCTAGCAAAATGCTTGGTTGCATAGGGAGAAGTATTAGCAGTAGTAAGAGAGAAGTGCTCATGCCATTGTACAGAACACTGGAGAGACCTCACTTGGAGTATTGTACGCAGTACTGGAGACCGTATCTCCAGAAGGATATTGATACTTTAGAGAGAGTTCAAAGAAGGGCTGTTCATAGATTGCAGAGTAAAACTTACAAGGAAAGGTTAAAGGATCTTAACATGTATATCTTGGCGACAGGACGAGATGGGAGGATATGATAGAAACATTTAGATACATAAAGGGAATTAACACAGTAAAGGAGGAGAGTATATTTACAAGAAGAAAAACTACCACAACAAGAGGACATAGTCTTAAATTAGAGGGATAAAGGTTTAAAAATAATATCAGGAAGTATTACTTTACTGAGAGGGTAGTGGATGCATGGAATAGCTTTCCAGCTGAAGGGAGTTTAAACATGCTTAAGGCTATCCTAGATATACGATAAGGCCAGGGACTAATGAAAGTATTTAGAAAATTGGGCAGACTAGATGGGCCGAATGGTTCTTATCTGCTGCCACATTCAATGTTTCTATGTTTCTAAGTTTCTGTAACAAACCACTGGAGTCATGTTCAGTTCTGGAACTCAGGTGCAGTAACAGCTCTCCCTTACAAGCACGATCCACAGAGATCCTGAGGTTGAGAACAGTATGCTGTTGGTTCAGTGATGGCATGGGGGCTTTAATAAAATAACAGAAAAATCCAAGGCAGGGTATCTGAAGAAGGGTCAGGCAGAAATCAGAGTCAGATGTTCCAGAGGTCAGGGCAGGCGGCAATATCCAGAGAGCAAGCAAAGTCAGGAAACCAGCAGGGACAGGAAACACAGGGAGGCAAACACTAGGAGTTCTAAGGCAGACAACAAAACAACCAAGCACTGACTGAAAGGTGTGCTCTGCCTCTAAAGGAGGGGCTCAATCACATAACCTGGTCTCACCTGTAGGAGGGGTCACCTGAGGTTCATGTGACTGACTGTGGGACTCAGCCCCATCTTGGATGCATCATCATCCTGGCTCTGCCCCTCAGCCACACCTCCTCCAACCTCTGACCTGCAGACCAGTCTCCTTATGCAGCGACTGCCATCTTGGAATTCTGGAATCACTCCGAGTTTCGTGGCTGTGAATAGAGGTACAGAGGCTGCAGATTGGAGTGCAGCAGCCATAGGCACTATAACTGCTGCAGACTAACCTCCAGGGCGTCATGGACACCCTGGGATAGGTGAATACCATCGGCTACTTGGACCGTTTCTATACTGTTACTGGAAAATTTGTAGTGAAAATATGTCAGGATACTCTAGAACGATACTGTAGAATTATGCTGTAGTAGGGTACTCAATAATGATACAATGGAGAGAACCCACTGGTCTTTGAACAGCAGATTTCTCATTGGGTTTTGCAACCACTGGATGTTTGCAGATATTGGTGAGCCTGCAAGGTCGGAGATAGATCTCATTATAAAAACCACTGGCAACCAGCACAGGGTATCTCATAATCTGAGACATTGAAAATGGAGTATAGACAGGATTTGAAGTTGGGATCCAAAATGAAGGGAGCGGGCAATGAATCCACAAAGATACTCATATTTATTAGGTAGTATGGCATGGCTGCAGAGAATAACATTTAAACATTGAGCTAACCAAATTTAATAAACCTGATGAATTATAATGGTATGCCTGTTTTTACACATTGTTGAAACAACACTAGCCTGGTGATAGGCAGTATTAATGTGTTGGAAAGACATACCCAATCGGAGGATCAATGGAACACTACAGCAAACAAGGTAATTTAGTATTTTTGTAATATTTTAGGGGTGAAATTCAAGATAGATTCTCCACCTTCTTTAAGATACTGATATAATAGTAATGTTAAAGGTGAATTCTACACTAGACAGAGACACAGGGGGACAGGTGGCTCGATCTACAATTCTAAAGTGTTCTTATACTAAAAATTCAGAGCCTGGTTGAACAATTTGCTCTGGAACCATTAATTATTGGCACCACAAAAAATAGTTTGGGGAAGGGTTTTTATTAGGTGCTGGACCATTATGGACTGAAGAATCATTTTAGGGTCAAGTACCAGAAATGAATGTTGTTAGGTGTACTCCTTTAAAACTCCCATAATTCTCTTCCCCTTATAGGCTTACAGAATGTTACAGGATGGCCTGGCACACGTTAGCAAGTATGATATAAACTGCTCTGTCTCCTTTGAGTCTGAAAGTAAACTTGCAATTATTTGCATGCAAAGGCTTTTAGAATATGTTTAATTACTCCTAATGTAGCAAGAAATTAAAAGGCCTCTCAAACCTATATCTTCTTTTAATAATATTAGCTTTCAAATCTGCTATGTCTGTTTTTATTTCCATATCCCAATTTTCTTCCTTACATTATCCCTGATAATTTGGATTATGTTAACTAAACAAATATATCTGCAATCTGTGTCGCATTTCTTATATACAGCCCCTAAAAGAATATCATTTAAATATAAGCATTGCTTGTAGAAGAGAGGTAAATGACAAACACACATTTTAATTATTGCTTCTATTACTGCAGAACAGAATTTAAAAAATGTGTGTTTCTAGATTGTTTTTCTTCTTCTTTTTTCCCCAATCTGCTAGTATTCATTTTTGGCAATGTAACTGCTCCCATCCTAAGAGGATTACTTTGGCAGAATATGATACCATATGGGTGTTATTAACAATCCACAAATTAGGCTCGTTATGTGGTGCTTGATTTTATAAACATTTCTCAATAGTGTGCACAAATAAAATTAGTTTTTATGGAAATGTTTGCCAGTAACAATGTCTGCTACACAATGATTTATATTCAAACAAAATGTAATCAAAAGATGTTCATTACATTTAAATCACTATTTTTGTCATAATTTCGGTACCACTTTCACATAACAAAATACGTAACTGTTTGGTGGTTACACCATTATAAACCAATCTATTAAGAGAAGAACCCTATTTACCATACAGTCGTGAGAAAGATTTACTGTTTTATTTGGGTGTAACTGGGGACGGGCAACAGGTAAAATAAACCGCAAGGACAAATACTAGTTGCTAGCAATATATAAAGCAGACAAAGATTGGACCAAGAACAATCATCTTTGACAATGCACAAAATAACATTGAAGCAATTCTGTTGAAGAAATATATAATAAGAGCTAACACAACTGCTATAAATTTTGGTTTATTTTAAAAATATTTGTTAACAAATAGAATCAGCACGTGTTTAGAAATTATTACATTTTTATTGTTTACTGTAGAGGTGTACAAATCTGAAATTGTAGGCTAAATTAAATTTAATTTCAAAGCAGGGAGAAAATCAGTGAAATGGGATGTGGAATCAGTGTTCTATTGTCCATTGTATCATTGTTAACCTATTGATGTTCCCTGTTGTCACATTCCTGTAATATTTGCTGCCTCCCTCCAGTGGTGTCTTCATAAAGTGATTATTGTCATTCTTCATTGTTGTTGGTAGTCTCAAGGGCTTATTTATGGCCAACTATGATTATTTACAATCCTATTGGCTTGATGTCCATTGACGTTATATTTATTATCCCAATAAAGATATTAAGTCAGCCTTTAGTCAATCAAAACTCTTCTAAACAACCATAAACTTGTAGTGAGCACACATGGGTTTAGGAGACTTTCCTGAATGGCTACAGCCCACAATGGAAACAAACAACCAATATTGTTAATATTTCTATTTTTGTCAAACTGCATCAAAACAGTTAGAAAAAAACCTTGGGGATGCTGCTCAGTGACTTATAGCACCATAACAACTACAATCAGCTATTAGAGAGCTTAGAGTGCTTCTTTAAGTCTTTGAGTCACAACTGTGACTCAAGATCCCTTCACAGAGAATACGCGTCTCAGCAACTTGTTGATCAATAGGCTACTTATTTAGTTTGTGTAGAAGATCTGAGAGAGGATTACACCCAGTAGAATGTCCTTGTTGCTTTCTGTTTAAAAACTATCACTGTTTAGCTTCATTGCACTGCTTTCTGAATAGTTACAATTAGTAGAGAGTGTCATGGAGTAACACTTCCGGGTAATACTTCCCGCCCCCCTCTGACACAGCTCTGACGGTATTTAGGGAGACTGGGCCAGAGAGAGGGGGCTTGGTGATTGATTGTGTGAGCTAACGTGTGAGCTGCCTCCGCGAGACCGCGGGCTCCACAGGCTCAGCTACTGGGAGCTACTTCCACCAGACTTACCTCTCCACAAGCTCAGACAAGCCATTCCAGGCTTTGAGCAAATGCAAGGATTGCTACATGCCATAAAGGATTACTGAAGAACAGATACTTTGCTACTTTACAAGTGGACCATATCTCTGAACTATTGGAGGACTACCCATATTAACCTTAAGTATATCTTTCAGCTATTTGTCTGCAATATCATTTATTAATGAACTAATGCTTGCTTACTCAAATCTTCATTGCTACAAGTTACTAATCTCATGCAGGACAACTCCCATCGTGCTTATTCACTATGAACTGTTTCTTGCTTTACAATTACATTCAATGCATCAAGTTACTAATCTCATGAAGGACAACTCCCATCATGCTTATTCACTATGAACTGTTTCTTGCTTTGCAATGACATTCAGTACTTCAAGTTACTAATCTCATGAAGGACAACTCCCATCATGCGTATTCACTATGAACTGTTCTTGCTTTGCAAATATCCTTAGCTACTTGATTATTGTTCCTATTGAAGATTATTCTCATGAACTAATGTTACTTAATGCTTCTCTGAATAAATACTTAATAATGAACTTTGTGTTGTTGATTACTTGCACTTCTTCTTATTGGATTATTGCCTAAATGCAATTCATTTAAGTTTAACACTTATTAAAACTTAGGTTGAATCAAGTTACCAGTGATTCTCTCTTTTCTTAAAGCTACAGTATTGATACTTAAGGATTCTCAATTTCTTCACTATTGTAATTAGGGAGATTACAAGCTGCAGTTGAGTTCCAATCCAAATCACCCCTAGTAGCGTAACAGAGAGTTGACAGCTTAATGCATTACATACTAGTTAGTTACTATCAGTGTAGAGTTACTATTAAATATAAAATTTGTGTAACACATTTCAGGTTTTAACATAACATTTTAAATCCCACCATTCTTTGATATGTCATCGTCATTTCTTTCTCCTTATCCATGGTAAGGTTCCAGCTCTAATACCTTCCTCCCAAGTCAACCCACTCATGTCTTTCCTTGGAGTAACATAGGATAGGTATTTTGATGCAGTGGCATTGGGTAGAAGATCCATGTTCTCTTCTGATGGAGTGGCATTGGGTGAAAGATCCATGTTCTCTTCTCATGGAGTGGCATTGGGTGGAAGATCAATGTTCTTTTCTGATGTAGTGGCATTGGGTGGAAGATCAATGTTCTTTTCTGATGGAGTGGCATTGGATGGAAGATCAGTGTTCTTTTCTGATGGAGTTGCATTAGACAGAAGATTGGGATTCTTTTCTGAAGATCAATGTTCTTTTCTGATTTTCTGATGGAGTTGCATTGGGTGGAAGATCAATGTATTTTTCTGATGGAGTGGCACTGGGTGGAAGATCAATGTTCTTTTCTGATGGAGTGTCATTGGGTGGAAGATCAGTGTTCTTTTCTGATGGAGTTGCATTAGACAGAAGATCGGGGTTCTTTTATGAAGATCAGTGTTATTTTCTGATGGAATAGCATTGGATAGAAGATCGGTATTCTTTTTTGATGGAATGGCATTGGATGAAAGATCAATATTCTTTTCTGATGGAGTGACAATGGATGTAAGATCTATGTTATTTTCTAATGGAATGGCATTGGATTGAAGATCTATGTTCTTTTCTGATGGAGTAGCATTTTATGGAAGATCGGTGTTCTTTTCTGATGGAGTGGCAATGGTTGGACGATCAGTGTTCTTTTCTAATGGAATGCCATTTTATGGAAGATCAGTGTTCTTTTCTTGTGGAGTGGGAATGGCTGGACGATCAGTGTTCTTTTCTAATGGAATGCCATTTTATGGAAGATCAGTGTTCTTTTCTCATGGAGTGGGAATGGCTGGACGATCAGTGTTCTTTTCTAATGGAATGGCATTTGATGGAAGATCAGTGTTCTTTTCTCATGGAGTGGGAATGGCTGGACGATCAGTGTTCTTTTCTAATGGAATGGCATTTGATGGAAGATCAGTGTTTTTTCCTGATGGATTGGCCCTGAATTCTTGAATTAATTTCATGAAAACACACCACAACAGTGTGTTTCTTATTTTAACAGTGTTAGCTATTCCTTTTGTCCTTGTTCATGTTAAATTGATGTATTTAAAATATAGAATATTTTTGTGCAGAGAGTTAAAGCGGCATTGTCTGGCAGAACTTACCTTTCCCTGATAGCTTACTCTTCTCTCCCTCTCTCGGGATCTGTTCTTATTTTTTTCCTATTTTCTTTAAAACATAAGGCAAAGTAGGGACTACTTGACATAGCGAGTAGGTGCATTCGGGATATTTAAATCTCCCTTATGCTAATAAGAGTGAGGGAGGACATGGGGGGGCTTAGGAAGTGGTGGGAAGCACAGCTCCCTGCAGCTTATATTTTTACATATTACAAAGAGGGAGCTGCAAGCCATAGTTCCCTCCATGTAATAAACGTAACGAATGAACAAACGAACACTGGCATTCGGTGTTTGTTTGTTTGTCTGACATTTCTATTCATTCATTCATATTTCTGACGAATGCATGAATAGACAAAATTCCCGTCTGAATTCGGACAATAGCGAATGCCCCAGTGTTTAACTGGGCATGTGCAGGAATTTTACAGCGCTATCTAGTGTGGACAGATGACGTGTCCTACAGGGCCTTCACCTGCCCACACAAAGATGGCTGCGCCAAGACCTAGGTCCAAACAAGGAGTTGGCTGCACTCACCTGAACATGCTTAAATGGGGTGCTGCTGGGGGCCAATAAGAACAGTAAAAATAAAAATCCAGTGCACTCCCTTATCTACTAAACAACTATTTTGGTGCTGACCGATTTTGTTAGTTTTATTAAAAACACCTAATCTAGGCAAAACATAATGGAGGTTTAGTTACATTATATGATCATACATTGCATAAGCCTGCCACAACGTCAATGTACCCCATCTTTGGCAGGTCCTACTCTAACTGTCTGCTAAATAAGCTACTCACTTGGGGAAATCCTTCCAGCTCGAGTTCTCTGCAGTACAAGGCTAAATAGGGTCCTGAGATGAGGCACCTGTGACAGGGAGGGGTGCAAAACCAAGGAGCTTGCTAGACTCCTAAATATATACATATAGGAGAAAACAAGGGGTTGGCTGCACTCACCTGAACATGCTTAAATGGGGTGCTGCTGGGGGCCAATAAGTACAGTAAAAATGAAAATCCAGCGCACTCCCTTATCTACTAAACAGCTATTTTGGTGCTGAACGATTTTGTTAGTTTTATTAAAAACACCTAATCTAGGTAAAAAATAATGGGGGTTTAGTTACATTATATGATCACACATTGCATAAGCCTGCCACAATGTCAATGTACCCCATCTTTGGCAGGTCTTACTCTAACTGTCTACTAAACGAGCTACTTAGATTTCCCAAAGTGAGTAGCTCATTTAGCAGACAGTTAGAGTAGGACCTGCCAAAGATGGGGTACATTGACATTGTGGCAGGCTTATGTAATGTATGATCATATAATATAACTAAACCCCCATTACTTTTTGCCTAGATTAGGTGTTTTTAATAAAACTAACAAAATTGGTCAGCACCAAAATAGCTGTTTACAAGACCTAGGTCCAAGCACAAAATCAAGATGAAAAAATAGGTAATATGGGGGGGGGGGGGGTTATGGGCATTTGGGGGTGACTAAGGGGGCAATTAGATGTAGTGGAGTCAGTAGTGGGGTTAAAAAAAACAACGGATGCGGCCATGGAGTGCTGAGAGTCTGGCTCAGAAAGCCTCCAAACTTCAGTTACTCCTGATCGCTAACAGCTAATAGCTGTGTTTGGGGTGGGATCAACCTTACCCTGCTTAAAGAAACATCTAAATGAAACTAAGAGAAAGGGCAACATATGTTCTCTTCCTACCCATTACACCACTAAATTGTGAATCACTCAAGGTAGTTATTTAGTAATTTAGAAATATGGATTACATAGACGATAAAATATTTTGCAATGTTATCATATTAAAGTTTTTTGTTTTACTGTTTTTACAATAGCAGCATGTTTTGAGATTAATGCTCATAAGAAAGATTTTGGGAATGGGTTCAAGTTATTAAAAAGAATTTGAGCAATAGGGATTTCCTTGCTACTGTTTAGTAAACTTTGCTGAGAATCCTCTATGGTCTGGTACTAATTATCATTCTGTAGTCTCTGTAGGGATCATTAGTCTATCAAATACTAAGTATTGCCAAATTGTCTTTGAATAGAGATAAATAGCCCAACACCTGGTCCTGGTCATTCACAAAGTCTCCCGCTGTCTGATCCCACCAAGTTCCAGAAGGTGAGAGCAAGCTCACATGGTTACCAGCACTCAGATTAGGCATGCTGCATAACTAAAAAAGAAAACAGTATTTGTTTAAGTACTCCACTGCCCATTTATTATTTAAGTCCAAAATAGTGAATTTTTCATAATGTGTATCTTTTTTTTAATGCTCACTTTAGAAGGAGCAAATGTCATTATGACTGTTTCCTTGTTACCAGGGTGTGTAATTATTTAGGTTTTCTAGCAAACTAGGATACACTGGATCCAGTGAGATTGTCCTGATTGTGGGATTCTGTCTTGCCTCTCTGCCCTGATGCCCCACATCCGGGGACAATAGGGAACTGTCCAGAGCAAGCACAATATAAGCGAATCATTAGATGCTGTGCTGGAGGACTTAAGCAGTGCTCTGTGATCTGCCCTAAGTTGACTGTCAGTCAAGCTGGTGTACATTTATATCAGGATGACACAGCCATCGTTGGGTTGCCTACCAATATTTGGGTTGCCATACCCACTTTCCAGACAGTACTGTCCATTTTGAGCATCTCCAAATACACATCACTTTAGGCCTGTACACAACCTGTTCCAAGTTCATTCTTCTCAATGTTGGGAGGTATACAAATGGTATGACAAATTTAAAAAAAAAACTCCAATTCTACTATTTGGCTTCAAAATCAGCAGTATTCTGGTTAGTTCTCCAGAAATCTTGGCTTACTAAATAAATCCAATTGGAAATAAGACATATTAACATCCAAGAAATATGCACCATAAAGAGGGGACGTCTCAGGCATTCTGCCCAATTTCTTTTATAATTAACACTTTCCCTTGATACAAGACTTCAGTTAGCATTTAATATTTCATTATTTTAAACACATGCTTCCACATAAACAGTCTTTGCCATAGTAATCTTTTAAACAGCTTTTTTTTTTTCTTGCAGCAAGCCAAAGTTTAAAACGACATTAATAAACTCGCTACTGGGGGAACGCAATTTCCTTTGAAACTCTTAAATGATTTTGGTTTGAATACAAATGATAGTTTAATGTGTAAATGCCAAATGCATAAGAGAGGAAAAACAATATTGCATCTGAAATATTTTTATTTTTTTTTAAACCGAGTGTGACATGATTGTGAAATGGTGTATATACCAGCAATTAGCATGAAGACATACAACATTTCTAAATGTATAGTCACTCTGGGAATGCTAAAAGGGCACCAGTAATCCATTAAATTCATTATTTAGCATGCATTTTTATTAGCTAGTATAAAAAAAAGCATGCTACAATACGGGTGACTCTATGCTTCAAGATAAGGTACGTGAGAAGATGTGGTGAGGTAGGACAGTCTATACAGAAATCAATAAACTGAATTGTGCACAAACTAAACAATGGGTGCATATGTTTACATATTGTTAGTTAAGAGCATTATTATGATGATATATTATGTGCTTAATTCTAGATGTGGAGATTCGTTTAGGACAAACTGCAATTCTGCCGAATTTGGGCCGACTGGGCATTTGGTTGTATTCCCAAATTCCGAGCAGAAATATACTCAATTACAGACGTGCTGAAACCCTATATTCGGAGGGGGAGTTCAATATTCTAAATTCTGCCAGTGAAAAAGTAATGATTTACGGGGAAAAAAATTATTGAAGGGTAGGGGACAGTAACTAAATGTTGATTTAATTCACAGGTCAAGTAAGAAGTGAGCAATAGAGAAAAACAGGAGAAACCATAAAACAGTGTATATTTATATATAACATATATTTAACAAATATATACTATATACATATAGATTTGTTTACAGCTCCTCTTGTTTTCACTATATAGTTACTTTTTCTCATTTGATCTGTGAACCAAATGCCGGGAAATAGTCCTATCAGAGTACTGCAAAATATATAATATAATAAATAATATATCAGTTCCGTTTCCCAAATCATCATTCGGGTTAGCCGAACCAACATGTGACCAAATATTAGGTGTCCCATAAAATGTTCTATATGATGAAGATATGATTTTTACACACCTGAAATTTTTCGACATGCACAAGTCTAGTTAATTCAGAGTTGTAGTTAGTCAACAGCAACATTTAGATAGTCTAAACACTAAGATCAATAATTTCAACTCTGTCTGCCAGTTGGAGACTTTTCTAACAAATTTGCAAGCTCGATGTGTACCATTCCCAAATTAATATCTGTATACATGTGTTCTCTGCATCTTCATGTTTCATCCTATAGATCCGTATGGCCTTAAAAGGAACACTTTGGGCTCCATAACAACTTCACCAAAATTAAGTTGTTAAGATTCCAAGAGTTTCCTGGTGCTGGCTTACGTTTAGGTGTTAAACGTTCACAAACAGTGTAACTACAAAGTACAGATTGCTCGGCCCCCTCCAGCCCCCGCTTTGTGAAAAGCTTGAAAATGGAAGCCTAGGAGTACTGTGGACAGGGGCACCCCTGACTGGCTTAGTGTGGCTCCTCATACACGAAGCGACAAAAAAAAAGCGTGCATTTCACAGCAAAAAAATAAGGAAAATTTGTACATTTATCAGGCCATTTTTATGAATGGGGAGCCACTGATTGGCTGAGATCTTTAGCTGACTGCTCCTGCCACTGGTTTCAAGCTTTTCAGATATTGGATAAGGCAGAGCAATTAAGCGCTCGAGAGGAACTGTTTGTAAGCGGTTTAACCCATAAAGGTAAACCAGTGCCAGGGACCTCTTGGCACCATCACCACTTAGTTTGCCTTTGTACCTGAGTTGTGACTGTTTAGTGAATAGACACCATGTTCAACTGCCTCTCGCTCCTCTGTATTGTATTGTAAGCTTAGAAGCGGTGACCCCACACTGTCTCTCTGAAAAAAACAAAACTGTAACACGTTTTTTAGATACTGTATCAAGAACTGTGCAAATTGCTGGCGCGATATAAGTACATTTTAATAACATATCTCTTTTTCATTCTGATAAAAGAGTTCACGAAAGCTAGAGCGGAAGCACAATAAAATTTCTTTCTGCCGCATCATAAGTTGAAGTCTTGTTTATTATGATCGTTGAGAGCAGCTGCATTTTTCGCAGCGATTCACAGAGAAATGTGATTGTTTCATTGAGGCCTTTTTCCTGTCCGTATCCAGAATGTTATGCACTCACGCTAGGCTAAGCTTGGCTCGGTCTACAGTGCAGTGGGTATTAAACTTGGATAACGTTCCAGGCCGTAAATTACTTGGAAGCCAGTGTTAAACAAATAATGGAGACAGTCAGACTGAGAGACTGATTCCATAAGCAGCTCAATGATTACAAGTCCAATAAAATTTTTATATAGCTTTGTGTCCCTAGACGTAGGGAAATGTATGTGTTCTTATGTGACTCTACCAATTTTGGAAATAAACTTCAGATTTTTAGAATAATTTACAACTTGCCATGTGTATGTGTTTACACTTGAACAACTCAACTCGGTTGCTCTAATCAATCGGCAAATCCATTTTTAACAAAACTTTATATACACCGGAAAAGAAAATATACTCTGAAGAATAATTCATTGGGAGTGGGTGTAGCCCCAGAAAAACAAAAAAAAAAATTCTTTCATCAGCTGTGATACATTTTAATGGCCCAGTATATCAGTTTTACAATGTAATCTAGTGCATACACTTTCATCAGCATTGTATATGATGGAAGGAGCTTTGGCATTCAGTGTATGTGCCAGAATCCTTACGGATAGGTGTAACTGGGAAATTTTCGAACAGAGAAAAGCAGTACAGTCATTATGCTAGAGATGAATAGTTTCAAGGAAAATGGGAGATTTGTATGTGTGACTCTACTTAGGTATTTAATATCTTGTCCAATAATTCACTGGGGTCATAATTCAATCTTAAGCTTTCCATACAGTCATACGGGTCACTAAATTCTAGGGAATTGGGACAGTCCGATGCTTTTTAACCCCTTAAGGACACATGATATGTGTGATATGTCATGATTCCCTTTTATTCCAGAAGTTTGGTCCTTAAGTGGTTAAAATAGCTGGAAAGCCATCCATTGGAATATTAAGAACTGGGAATCAAAATAATGGCAACACAGCAGAGGGGGTTTCTTAGTACAAATGAATAAACTATGAACATTTATACGTTGCTTAATGTCATTTATTCTTTATTCACATCATATCATTGCAATTGTGGCCCCTGGTCCCAAGAAATATAGGCATAGGCAGCCACCCAGTGCCCCACCTCCAACTGTGGCTCTCTGAGCTGGCAGGAGACCAATTGACTACTTCATCGAACAAGTATTGTAGTTTTCACCTCTACTGGATGCAGATCACTTTGAGACCTCCCTCACGTTCCTGGCACTTCTAAAAGACTCAGAGTCCCGTAGCCAATAAGTGAACACTGTGGCTGCTTGGGCTCTATTAAAGTGATCTGCACCCAATAGAAGTCAGACCAGTATGTTCCCCCATAGAACCACCAGGGAACCAGCTCCTCACCATGGTATCAACGGGTCCAACAGGGATTACACCCCCTTCTCAATGGGACCAACAGGGATAAAACCCCATCTGCCAAAAGGTAAGAACTAGGGGAGGCAGATAAAAAATACTCCCCCCCGACACACAAACACCATTTAACCACTGTCAGACTACCTTACACACACACAAAATTCAGAATCCTCCAAACACATAATTCAGCAATATCCCCAAACTGCATGTGGCCTAATCATCACACACACACACACACAGACAAAGCTCAGCCACTACAAACAAATTTGCATACACAACACTCAGATAAACCTATATAAACCAAAATTGTTGTGGCTCATGGAAACTTTCCAGAGGAGTTCAAGATGATTGTCCCTCCATATAGATCTGCTTGCAGAAATCTCATTAGGTGACACCTTATATTTATGACCTATGTTTGGGTCCTTATATTATTGTGGGAAATTGAATTGTTGGAATTCTTGGACAATGTCTAAAAAGTCATAAAAAAGTTATATTTACCAACATGTTCGTGAGTGGGGTTGGTGTAAGTATAGTGGTTCACCTAGTTACACAGGAAAATAGTCCATCTCCAAGCAAATCGTGATCTAAATCCCTAAAATATTACTTACTTGATGTAACCCATATTTTCTCCGATCAAGTTTATCTTTCTGAAACAACAGAGTGAGGTCCTTGGGCAATTTAAAGACTGAGGCTCAGAAACATAAATTTGTATATGTTGAGGAACCATCTCAAAAATGTGTCACAAGACTTGCACTGGTCTCTGGAACAATATATTTCTTCTCTTTGCTTGGTTTGATAACTTCATCAGATTCTTGAATACCTGACCTAAGCAACACTGAAGTGGTAAAAGACAGTCATTATCACTTTAAACATTAATAATTATTCAAAAAATCATATGAAGCAAAAATAAACCCACACATTTCTGTGCTATACATATAATCCCTCGACCTTTAGGGATACATTAAATGCATGTGGAAATAATAAAAATATCCAAGCTTTACATAACCGAAACACATGCTCTCTGTTACAGCCTTTCAGGTTGTCTTTCACCTGGCTTTGCTCAGGGCGATTTAAAAAAAATTCCATAGAGTTCCTAATACTTATTCATACAGTTATTTAAAAAGATTTTGCAGCTCCTGCCAACGTTTGCCAGAATCTGTTTATTCAGCTCTGCAGCAAAACACAAAATACAAACTCATCATTTTCACTCTGTCATCTATTCAATATATTTTCGTTTATTAGATTAGCTTATGAGCACCGTGCCACGATAGGGGAGAGTAACTAAAACGCTTTACAAAATTAGCTGGTATTTTTGCTTTCAATACGCACCCTATTATTTAACACTTTCAATGTCAGAGTGACATTGTAATAAATTTATTAAAATTAACATTCAAAGATCCAGTAATGCTTAAGGCTGTGTAAAAAATAAATAAATAAATAAAGGGCGGGAGATAAGTGTAGACACTACATGTATATGCCCCTGGACCTGGCTTGAGGACTAATTGTTCAACCAACCCCCAGCACATTAGTGATTTGGGGTGCCGACGTCCTCCATATGATGGGTAAGTGGGGGAGTATTGCATAATTTATGGGTGAAAGAGGGAGGAGTGTGGCATGGTGCTGTGCTAAGGGTTTTAATTTAGGCAGGAACTGCAACGCACAACCCCGCCTCCCATTGGTCAATAGGGGTACAAACCCCCTCCTATTTTTTATTTAAAAAGCAGCACAGCATGATGAACGTTTCAATGCCTCAGACGAAGGTGTTTTAACAGTGCATAAACGCGCATCAGGCTTATCTCTGTATTTTAATTCACTGCACATTTTTTTGTAATCATTATGGTTTGTTTTTGAGGGATTCTGCAGAACATTTATGAGGGACTACTCTCTCTATTGGGGTTTATTCTAGGGTGCTTCTCTGGTTAGCTTGCACGGTCTGGCTTTTCCATTTTAGGACTTTTGATTCTCACCATAGCAGCTTTTACCCTTTATTCTATAATTTTTTCAGACAGCGACCTTGAAGTCGATTTATTTTTTAGAAAGTTCAACGAAGGCTTGGCTGGTATTTTTTTCCTAGAGTCTACATCTTTAGGATTGTGTGGCATTTTTGGTTATATTCCTCCGTTGAAAATTTTATAGGTGGTTTATTTCTCAGCAACACAATATAACTGATCCCCTTTTCTGTGAATATATTCTCTCACCTCAAAGTTACAATTTATTAGGATTGCTTTCTTCAACCCTTGTTTCTACCCACCTCCTTATTCTTTAAGCAGCCTCCATTGCTTTATAACCCTCTTCACCCCATTCATACTGCAGAGCTTAGTGTATTCATAAGTTTCCTTTTTTTTTGTGGTTTTGACATGCTCATTTAATCATACTCTAATACATTTAGTTTTAATCATATTGGATCTTAATAGGGACTTACTGTGTCCTCTGGACTTTTGTCCATTGGCCATTTCTGCATACAACATTTACAACACATCATGTTCCTTAAAGTGAAAAAAAAAATTCTTGGAAAGTTTTTCCTGGTTGGAACACAGGACCCAAGACAGTTTATTGGCTTGGGTAATGGCCAGGTGCATCATATTTGTCAAGCTTCAAGAAACTCCCTGAAATAACTGGTTAAACCATTTATTTTTAGAACTGAAGAATGAGTTAAGAACCAATGCTGTAGTATAGGAGATTCTTTATGAGTCATATGATAATTATATACATTGGGAAACGTCTGCCTTGGGAACATAGGTTCAAAGAAATCATGTTTACACAATTCTCCCACAATTCCCAGCTTCACATGCAAATAAGACAGGCATCACATTTCAGACTTCATCCTGTATATCTACAGGCACCCTTAGAAACTGGACTCTAAAACTGAACATCATAAAGCTGTTTTAAACACAGTTTAAGCCAAAGCATTGGTTGTAAACCAACAGGACCATTGACCAGAAACCAATTATGTCCGTACAGTTTTGATCTTTTTAGTTGTCATCAGCATAGTGCAAGTTCTGTAAATTTGAATTCATCTGTCAGCGTATAGCTAACACTAATTAAAGGATCACTATAGTGTCTGACCCTATAGTGCTAAACCCACCATTAAGGTGGCTTTCCCCCCTTAGCCCCCCTATAAAAGTTTAAAACTCACCTTATTTCTAGAACTGCGCGGGTCCGCCGGTTCTGGCTCTGCCCCTTATCATCAAAATGGCTGATTTTTAGCCAATCTAAAGCCAGCTGAAATAGGCACGGAGGCGGGGGCCAAATGCCGTTTTGGCCAATCAGGACTTCCTCATAGAGATGCATTAAATCAATGCATCTCTATGAGGAAAATTCAGCATCTCCATGCAGAGCGTGCATCTATCTATCTGTCTGTCTGTCTATCTATCCAATAAAAGAAGGGTTTCCATTTGTTTATCCTCACCTGCATTTTATTGTTTATCTTGCCAGTGACCGTGATTTGATCTCTAAGTGTGTTCTGATTGACACAAAACACCATAAATCTCATATGAAAATAGCTTAATTTCATAGTATGCCTTTTTCACATTACCTATTTTCTCAGGTCTTCTCTAAAGGAGTAAAAAGTGTGAAAACTCTGCAACATTTGCTTACCTATCATACACTCTCACCTTTTCAACTTTTCAAACTATTGAAATTCCTCCCAACTCTGGCACACAACGGCTTATTAACAGCTGTAACAGGTTTCACATGTAGAAGCCATATCTTCACTCACTTGGGCAATTCAAAGAGTAAATTGGATTTGGCAGCAGAAAATGAACATGTTTTCTTAGGTCATAAATGTAATAGCTTTCTTTAAGAGCATCTGGCAAAAAATGTGATCCATGCTACAAACCCTGTGAATTATTTCCTTGATATATCTGCTTTTTGGTAACTTTTCATTTTTATGTTTATAAAAACCATTACCATTATTAACCATTTATAGTGCAATGCACATACTGTATTAGCCCAATTAACAGGTGTCAGATTTACCTTTAGACAAGTAGAACAGGTATATAAAGAGCCTGGAAAAACACTAATCATTGTTTAAAAAGACACTGTGAGCACTGCAACTGCTTCACCTCATTGAAGTGGTTAGAGTGTCTGTGTGATTTGGTAGAATCCTTTAATTCCTGTGTTAAACCATTTTTAATGTATTAATGCTAAAAGAGAGTCTCCTGCAGTCCATCTCCCCTGTGCTGCTTGGGCTAATGAGGAAGCATTAGCCTGAACAGCAACTGGTGGCTGAGAGTGTCAACTCAGCCAATCACAGTGCCCATTGCTGGAGTAGCGTGTCAGCTGATCGATTTCAGCCTATCACAGTGCCCATTGCTGGTATGAATTAGTATGGTTATAAGGAAGTGTGTGCTCTCTACCTGTGCCGTTCCTGCAGTGGAGGCGGGACTACGGGCAATCAGGGCTCTCATTCAGTGTTAAACTGCTCAAACATGGTTTATTAGTGAATGGAGGGACAGCATAAAGGGACTCCAGACACTATAACCAATCCAAAGACAATAAAAAGCATTTTTACACTAATTTCCCAAGTTTGAGATCCTTGATATACAATGGAGATTAGTAATATCAGTTTACAAGTCCCTACTACAGGGTAAATTGTATGTTGGCTGAGCTTATGATAAACACTGCCAAATGAAAACTGCATTCTGATATTTGTCTACGATATTTCCCGCTTAGCCAGCTTAAACGTCTTTCAGGGAATTATGAAAAACATGGTTAATATATATAAGATCTACTGGTACATATGCCAGTGAACACTGACTGTGCAGGGATCTTCAATTTAGGACACGTATGCCAAATGATATTCCTTTATAGAGATTTATTTAAATTATTCTATTCACTATTTATCTGCAATAACACTGCTCCTTTACATGATGTTATATTGAGAGCTTTTTTTTTTTTTTAAATTAACAATAATATTTACTAAAATATATCAAAAGGGTACAGTGAAAAAACAACATCCCTGATTATCAAACAAATATAAAAACATATCTAAAAAATGTAAAATTTGAATTTACCATCCGATTACACCCAATAGCTAAAAGAGATCCTAGAGAAAGAGACAAGAAAAAAATATGGGAACAGTACTTTGTAATTGTACATTTAATTAACATATATATTAGCACAAACAGATCACTTCACCTTTCAGAAGACATATCAGTAAGCGTATAAAGGCTATATTTCCATACAAATCTGTTCCATGGGTCATACATTGAGGTTCGATGATTTTTAAAGAGCCATTTTTTTCCATTTCACTTTGTCCAAACAATTGTTATATTGACCCTGAAAATACATCCACACATTGTGATTCGAGAGACATGTTAGAGAGATAAAACCAACTGAACCTGCTTTGTTCCGAAGAAACATTCTAGGCCAGGTCAGAAGGGAGTTACGTATGCATGACTGATGTTTTCTTCAGTGTTAATTAAATATACATTTTGGAAGACACAGAACAACTATTTTTATCCCAGTTTGATCACTGTCAGTGCGAAAAAAGAAAACAAATTTATATATATATATATATATATATATATATATATATATATATATATATATATATATACTTGAAAAGCACACCTTGCAAAACAAATGCTCAATACTCATATTAGTGTTCGTTCTTTATTGCTGTCTGAGGAACTTTCAATAGAAATCAAAGTCAATGCAAGCCTCCATTATAAATTGCTTGCAATCTATATTTGGCAGCAAATCCAGTTCCATCCACATAAGGGAAATAAATATTCAAGAATACAAAATCTGTGTTGATATTGTAAGTAGAAACATGCATATGCAGCTGTTTCACAAGGGAACCCTTCTGAGAATTCTGTATTTTGTACACAATAAAGTTTTTCCCAGAAGTATTTACATGCTTTGCTTTCTGGGGGTAAGCCAGATGCATTATGGGAATGCAGGAAGTCCACTGCACATGAGAACTTTACATTATAATACAAAAATGTGTTGTTTATTGCGTTTGCACAATCGGAGGAGGTTATGCTGTTCCCAACCTGAAAAGAACAGTGGTTTGGACACATTCAGACATTACAATTTCCCCTTAACATTTTTAAACTTCTACTCACCCTCTGCAATATACAAGATACTGCTCTCTCCTGGTGCTCTTCCTAACTCTCCCAGCGTTCATTCAGTGTTTCTTTCTCTGGCTCTGATTCTTCTCCTCAACTCTTCTATCTTGGTGTTCACCAAGCTTCAGTCCTTGGTCCCCTACTGTTTTCGAGCTATACAGCCTCCCTTGGTAAACTCATTAGCTCCTTTGTCTTCCAATAGCATTTCTATGCAGATGACACGCAAATCTACCTGTCCTCTCCTGATCTCTCCCTGGCCCTCTTGACTAGTGTCTCTGACTGCCTCTCTGCTACTTCTAACTGGATGGCTGCCCACTTCCTTAAACTCAACTTGACCAAAACTGAAATTCTGGTCTTTCCTCCCTCAAGTGTTGCTACTCCTGTGTCTGTCTCCTACCAAGTCAACAGTGCTAACAACAGCTCCACCACGCAGGCTCGCTGCCTAGGTGTTCTCTTTGACTCTGACCTCTCCTTCACGCCTCATGTTCAGTCTATAGCCAAATCCTGCCGTTTCCATCTCAAAACATTGCGCGCATCAGACCCTACTTAACGCCAGATGAGACTAAGGTGCTGGTCCATTCCAATGTCCTTTCTCACCTTGACTACTGTAATCCGCTTCTCAGTGGTCTTACGTGCTCCCAACTTGCACTGTTTCATTCCCTAATAAATGCGGCGGCGAGGCTCATCTTCCTGTCCACCCGCACCTACCATGTCTCGCCCTTCTTTCAGTTTCCTGTATGATATAGGGCTCAATTTAAAAATCTGGTTCTTGCTTTCAAATCTCTACATAATGCTGCTCACACCTATTTATCCTTGCTAATACACAAGTATGTCCCGTCTAGGCCTGTACGCTCTGCTGAAGACTTAAGTCTATCTTCTGTCCGTACTCCCACCTCTGATGCTCGTCTTCAAGACTTCTCGAGGGCTGCACCATTCCTGTGGAACTCACTTCCCTCCTCCGTTAGATTCTCACCCAGTCTCCACTCTTTCAAAAACTCATTAAAAATCCACTTCTTCATAAAAGCATATCAATTAAATTGTAATAGCTCCTGACTGATTCCTCTCTTGCAACTGTCATTAGTCTAATACTATCCTTACCTTTTGTGTCACTTTACCCCACTCCCTCTAGCATGTAAGCTCATTGAGCAGGTCCCTCAACTCCTCTGTTCCTGTGTGTCCAACTTGTCTGGTTACAACTACATGTTTGTTCGTCCACCCACTGTAAAGCGCTGCGGAATTTGTTGGCGCTATATAAATAATAACATAACAACATAATAATAATAAACCAACCTACCATTTTTCAAGCTGGTTCAGCAAATACAGGCATTAAATAAAATTGATCTAAATGCCATTTTACATTAGCAATACATTTTCTCTACATGTTTCTGTACACGTCCACATTAGTGATGTCATGAACGGTTCGCTGGCGAATAGTTCCTGGCGAACATAGCGTGTTCGCGTTCGCCACGGGCCTCACAGTCAGCAGACACATTCCAGCCAATCAGCAGAAGACCCTCCCTCCCAGACCCTCCCACCTCCTAGACATCATACAATTTAGATTAATTCTGAAGCTGCATTCATTTTTTTTTTCATTTTTTTTTCGTGTTTGTGTTTATTATACATTATCCTCCATAGCCAGTAACCTGTGTTTATTATACATTATTCCCCCATAGCCAGTAACCTGTGTTTATTATACATTATCCCCCATAGCCAGTAACCTGTGTTTATTATACATTATCCCTCCCATAGCCAGTAACCTGTGTTTATTATACATTATCCCCCCATAGCCAGTAACATGTGTTTATTATACATTATCCTCCCCATAGCCAGTAACCTGTGTTTATTATACATTATCCCCCCATAGCCAGTAACCTGTGTTTATTATACATTATCCTCCCCATAGCCAGTAACCTGTGTTTATTATACATTATCCTCCCATAGCCAGTAACCTGTGTTTATTATACATTATCCCTCCATAGCCAGTAACCTGTGTTTATTATGCATTATCCCCCCATAGCCAGTATCCTGTGTTTATTATACATTATCCCTCCCATAGCCAGTAACCTGTGTTTATTATACATTATCCTCCCATAGCCAGTAACCTGTGTTTATTATACATTATCCCTTCCATAGCCAGTAACCTGTGTTTATTATACATTATCCCCCCACAACCAGTAACCTGTGTTTATTATATATTATCCCCCCATAGCCAGTAACCCGTGTTTATTATACATTATCCTCACCATAGCCAGTAACCCATGCTTATTATACATTATCTCCCCCATAGCCAGTAACCTGTGCATATTATACATTATCTCCCCCATAGCCAGTAACCTGTGTTTATTATACATTATCCCCCCACAACCAGTAACCTGTGTTTATTATACATTATCCCCCCATAGCCAGTAACCTGTGTTTATTATACATTACCCCCCATAACCAGTAACCTGTGTTTATTATACATTATCCCCCATAGTCATTTATCGTTGGACCTAGGCAGCATGATGTCTTAGGCCGGCCCAGAGAGTGAGTGAGTGAATGAGTGAGTGAATAATATAATATATATGTTCAGAAGCATATTAATAATATATGTAAATCGGGTTCATGCAAAGAGGGTGAAAAGGTATTAAAGAAAAACACACTTATTGCATCAAATTTACAAAGCCAAACTTTTAAAAGCTTTCCTCATTTCTTTCTCGGGATGAGGAATATATCGGTTGTAGACTGAGGATTTCCATCTGCCCAATCTTTTAATAATATGCATTGGAGTGTCAGTGTTGAAGGAGACCGAAGCTGCCCCTATTCTAAATGAAAGACCCGAGACATGGATACAACCCAATCTTAGGAGTAGTGTTCTGATGTAGAAGATGAATTTAGCCGTAGTCAGAGGGATTCAGTGAGAGTAGTGGTGAAATGCGTGTGGCATGACTGAGTGGGGGTAAGTAAGAGTCAAGTATTTTAACTGGGCACTAGTTCTAGGTGGGATAAAGTGGTAAAGCGGATGGATGAGTAGTTTGGTTCGTTTTAGAGGTTTGTAGAGAAAGTATATAGTGATCAGGATTTTTAGCGATATCCAATATTTTTAAGGTGGTCCCAGTGCCACCACTCATATCTGGTGTCACAATAGCTTGCATTAAAAAAAACAAAAACTTTTTTGACTGTAATATAATAGCAGTCAGTTTCCTTCACACGTGTGCATTTCAGGGCCTGCCAGGGCACAGTGTCACACCCGTGCAACTCATATCTGGTGTAACAGTAGTGTACATTAAAAAAAAAAAAAACAGAAATTTGACTGTGAAATAATAGCAGTCAGTTTCCTTCACACGTGTGCGTTTCAGGGCCTGCCAGGGCACAGTGTCACACCAGTGCAACTCATATCTGGTGTAACATTAGTGTACATTTAAAAAAAGAAGGAATGTGGTCCTTAACCACATACGTCTGATGAAGCGAGCCGATATATTGGCTCAGGGTTTGTGAGTATATTGGTATTACCTATTACATACACCCTAGATACACAAACTGTACTACGCTATATTTTTCCCTCCTATACCTATTACCTAGGAGACTGCACCTGGAGAAAATTTGGACGAAAAGGAGGGTGAGGGTCGCCTCTACGGACCCTAAGGCGCAAATACCTGAGCTAGTATATAAGCTCAGAAAAGTGTGAGTTAGTTACCTATGCACTTTATTCCTATTTAGACTTTGTATACAGGTTACACTATGTTTTGGATATTTGTGTTTTCTGTTTAAGGTAAACCTGAAAACATTGGGACTATTCATAAGTATATATAACCATTAAGGTACAGCAAGGTTTCCCTTCATTTATTCCTATATATTCACCATTATAGAGCGCTACACCGATATCTCTTCCTTTTCCATTGGAAGATATAAAGTAAAATGAAAAAAAATTAATTATTGAGATTAGATTGTTAAAGAAAAAATGTTTTATGCAAAATGTGAGCAGTTTTAGCATCATCAACAACCTGTTTTCCTTTTCATTTACAGATTTTTTAACATTTCCTTTTTTTTCCAATCCTGGTTCTTCACTCTTCTTCACTTTTTGTATCTCCTTTTTACACTACTTGATATTTGTAATGCGTGTATGTATGTAGCACATATTTTAGGCTTAGGACACATTTGAGTCAGAGAAATTTAGTGAGCTTGTTTTTATTTTGGTATAAGTGCTATAATTACGATACCTTACTTAAAGGGACACTTTACTGCCCTAATAAAATAAAAATAAAAAATATCCCTATTTAGTAGATATACCCCAATGAAAAAATGCATTCATTTAATTATGCACTTTTTTAATTTCTTGGGGTATATAAAACAAACTGAAGGAATTTTACAATCAGCTAGATGCCAGTATAAGATGGAGTATGGAGTATATATACCTCTAAGTAGAGAATACAAATTGTGCAGGTTAATATGCAGAAAAAGATATGTAGAGATGGACTGGAAAAGTGCTGCCCTATAATAGCAATGGGAAATGGCCACAAACAACTAAATAGTGAAAAGACAAAGGAAATATGACGTAAATGAAAAATCAAACAAGTAAATAGACAAGATAAAATAAAATAAGGTCTAGTAACAAAATATCAGTCTAGTCCCAATAAAAAAGTAAAACGTAGAATCAATATAGGATAGTAGCAGAGTCAATGTATCAGCATGTTACAGCTTTGAGATGTAAAGCTCCTGCTACCAAACAGTAGGAGCTGAATCCACCTTTTGCTGTTGTATTATATAGAACCTATAATAACATATATTAAGATATAGGTATAAAAGTCTTCTCATCTATAAATAACTGCTGACCACAATAGCGATCTCTTCAATAGTGGATGTCTTAAGATCTATAGGGGACAGAAAATGGAGACATAGTGCTCTCTGTTTTCCCTTTATTCAAAGTAACATACGGTTAAAAACACTTACAAAATGTCTGGAATATCTTTAGTAACAAAGGAGTCCTATATCCATATGTTCGCAAAGAGGCTGGGAAGTCCCTATTTCCTATACTTCGCCAGCTTGGGGTGGAGTCCGGGTGTGATAAGATTAGGTGATAAGATACAAAGATACGATTAGGTGATAAGATGATACGATAATGTGATAAGATTAGGTGATGGTAATAAGTTGCCGCGTGCATTCCACCAGGATACCACTCCTGCGTTCCACTGATGTTCTCCTCAGACAGGTTGATGTACGGTAAATTGCCTAATGTGTTTCGTGACTGTCTACATCACTTCATCAGAGGCTTAGTAGGTGATCGGTCTCTCTGGATTTAAATAGCTGGCTAAATCCCACGGCTATTAACCCTTTATCTCTGCTCAACATTAGGAATCAGAGACAGCTTAGGACATCATAAAACATAATTTCAACAATAATAGTAATAGCAATAGCACTTTTCTATTGCGACTATGGACTGATATTTTGTTCCATCTTATATTTTATCTTATCTATTTACTTGTTTAATTTTTCATTTACGTCATATTTCCTTTGTCTTTTCACTATTTAGTTGTTTGTGGCCATTTCCCATTGCTATTATAGGGCAGCACTTTTCCTGTCCATCCCTACATATCTTTTTCTGCATATTAACCTACACAATTTGTATTCTCTCCTTAGACGTATATATACCCTATACTCCACCTTATACTCAGGACCGGTGCTAGGATTTTTAGTTACACAGGCGAAGATGCATTTTGGTGCCCCCCACCCTCGTTTAAAATAAGGTTCATACAAACACAGAAATAATCATACAGAGACATACAGACACAGACAGAGACATACATGCATACAGAGACATGCAGGCATACAGAGGCATACCGTCATACAGACACATACATACATACATACATACATACATAGACATACAGAAACATACATACAGAGACATCCAGGCATACAGACACATACATACAGGCATACAAAGACATACACGCATACAGAGACATACCGTTATACAGACACATACATATATACAGGTATACAGAGACATACAGGCATACAGACACATACGTACAAAGACATACAGGCATACAGACACATACATTTGTACATACAGAGACATACAGGCATACGGACACATACATTTGTACATACAGAGACATACAGGCATACAGAAACATACAGACACATACATTTTGTACAGACATACAGGCATACAGAGACCTACATACATACATACATACAGAGACATACATACATACATAGACATACACAATTACATACTTACATCAGTTCAATCTTGTCCCCTGGATGCATGCTGTCTGGCTCCTTGGAGTCCTGTCCTGCAGCCCCATCACAGGGCGCCAGCCACGCTGTGTGGTACACAGGGAGCAGGGATATGATGTCATTCATATGCTCGCCCCCTCCACACAGCCTGCGGCAGACACCAGGGTAGGTGCAGTGGCGTACACATGACCCATGGGGCCCCAGTGCGCAAATTGATCCGTGCCCCCCCCCCACTCTCGCGCTTACTCTGCGCGGGCCGGGGCCGCAACACATGGCGGCGGGCACCTGGTCGCAGGGGTTGCAGGGCTGTGACCCCTGCGACCGCGGAGGAATCCCCAGCGCCAAGGGAGAAAGGTAAGTGCTGATGACACACGCACACTCTCACGAACAGATGCATACACACCAGCTAACGGACACACATTTACTGACAGACACACTCAGCGACAGACATACATACACACTCACTTACAAAACATACACTCTCACTGACAAACACACACTCACTAACAGAAAAACAGACTAACTAATACACACACAAACACACTCAGTAAGAGACTCACTAGCAGACACACTCACTGACACACACTGACACTCACTAGCAGACACACACTGACACTCACTAGCAGACACACACACTGACACTAGCAGACACACTCACTGACACTAGCAGACACACTCACTGACACTAGCAGACACACTCACTGACACTAGCAGACACACTCACTGACACTCACTAGCAGACACTCACTAGCAGACACACTCACTGACACTCACTAGCAGACACACACAATGACACTCACTAGCAGACACACTCACTGACGCTCACTAGCAGACACACTCACTGACGCTCACTAGCAGACACACTCACTAACGCTCACTAGCAGACACACACACTGACGCTCACTAGCAGACACACACAATGACACTCACTAGCAGACACACACAATGACACTCACTAGCAGACACACTCACTGACGCTCACTAGCAGACACACTCACTGACGCTCACTAGCAGACACACTCACTGACGCTCACTAGCAGACACACTCACTGACGCTCACTAGCAGACACACACAATGACGCTCACTAGCAGACACACACAATGACGCTCACTAGCAGACACACACAATGACACTCACTAGCAGACACACTCACTGACGCTCACTAGCAGACACACTCACTGACGCTCACTAGCAGACACACTCACTGACGCTCACTAGCAAACACACACAATGACGCTCACTAGCAGACACACACAATGACGCTCACTAGCAGACACACTCACTGACGCTCACTAGCAGACACACTCACTGACGCTCACTAGCAGACACACACAATGACGCTCACTAGCAGACACACACAATGACGCTCACTAGCAGACACACACAATGACGCTCACTAGCAGACACACACACTGACGCTCACTAGCAGACACATTCACTGACGCTCACTAGCAGACACACACAATGACACTCACTAGCAGACACACACAATGACACTCACTAGCAGACACACACAATGACGCTCACTAGCAGACACACTCACTGACGCTCACTAGCAGACACACTCACTGACGCTCACTAGCAGACACACTCACTGACGCTCACTAGCAGACACACACAATGACGCTCACTAACAGACACACACACTGACGCTCACTAGCAGACACACACACTGACACTCACTAGCAGACACACACACTGACACTCACTAGCAGACACACACACTGACACTCACTAGCAGACACACACACTGACACTCACTAGCAGACACACACACTGACACTCACTAGCAGACACACTCACTGACACTCACTAGCAGACACTCACTAGCAGACACACTCACTGACACTCACTAGCAGACACACACAATGACACTCACTAGCAGACACACTCACTGACGCTCACTAGCAGACACACTCACTGAGGCTCACTAGCAGACACACTCACTGACGCTCACTAGCAGACACACACACTGACGCTCACTAGCAGACACACACAATGACACTCACTAGCAGACACACACAATGACACTCACTAGCAGACACACTCACTGACGCTCACTAGCAGACACACTCACTGACGCTCACTAGCAGACACACACACTGACGCTCACTAGCAGACACACACAATGACGCTCACTAGCAGACACACACAATGACACTCACTAGCAGACACACTCACTGACGCTCACTAGCAGACACACTCACTGACGCTCACTAGCAGACACACTCACTGACGCTCACTAGCAGACACACACAATGACGCTCACTAGCAGACACACACAATGACGCTCACTAGCAGACACACTCACTGACGCTCACTAGCAGACACACTCACTGACGCTCACTAGCAGACACACACAATGACGCTCACTAGCAGACACACACAATGACGCTCACTAGCAGACACACACACTGACGCTCACTAGCAGACACACTCACTGACGCTCACTAGCAGACACACACAATGACACTCACTAGCAGACACACACAATGACACTCACTAGCAGACACACACAATGACGCTCACTAGCAGACACACTCACTGACGCTCACTAGCAGACACACTCACTGACGCTCACTGGCAGACACACTCACTGACGCTCACTAGCAGACACACACAATGACGCTCACTAGCAGACACACACACTGACGCTCACTAGCAGACACACACACTGACACTCACTAGCAGACACACACACTGACACTCACTAGCAGACACACACACACACACACACACTAACACTCACACTAACACATGTTTTTTTTTTTAATTTAATCCCCCAGCCTCCTTACCTTTTTGGAGTGCTGAAGGGATTCCCTGGGGTCCAGTGGTGCTGCTGGGCTCCTGGGCGGGTAGGCAGGCTGGCTGGCGGGCGGGTAGGCAGGCTGGCTGGCTGGCTGGCGGGCGGGCGCGAGGGAGCACTCTCCCATGTGTTCTTCCTCTTCAGCTCCCTCGCGCACCGAGTAGGGATGCCGGAGCCGGAAGATGACGTCATCTTCCGGATCCGGTATCAGTATGCGGCGCGCGAGGGAGCTGAAGAGGAAGCACACATGGGAGAGTGCTCCCTCGTGCGCCCGCAGAACCGGGCGCTCGGCCACGCTACAATAGGTCATCGGTTGGAGGGGAGCGCAGTGCGCTTCCCTCCTTCCGGTCACCCTGATTTTGCGCCCCCAGGGCCGGTGCGCCCTAAGGCGGCCGCCTGGGCCGCCTTATGGTAGCGCCGGCCCTGCTTATACTGGCATCTAGCTAATTGTAAAAATCCTTCAGTTGGTTTTTCAGGGCAGCCCTTTTCCTGCCCTCCCATTTTTTGCTCTCATTATTTCATTATATACATTTGCATCTCCTATTTAAAGGAATCTTCACTCCACTCCTCCTGTTTTTTTTTTTTTGGATCGATTTTCTATTTTTCTTTTAAGATATCAACGGGGCTTATTTAACCAGTTGAGATTATTGTGAGCTTTTGATTTCAGTTAATCTCGATTTGATTCATGTTTTTTCCACTTGATTTTGGATAGATTATTCTGTCCTTTTTTCCATTATATATAAAAAAAAACTGCTTGCAAGAACTTCAAATCTCTTGTCTGCAGCCTTTGCAAGCCCTCCCCTTCTTCCACAGCCCATACTTTCTGTGGTTGTCCAATCACAGACTCCCCACTACAGCTCAATAAAAAGTCTTTGCAATGCCTGCTGCTTGCGTCTAGCTACGCTGAGCTAAACAACCAGGAAGTAACTGGGCCAGTTGTCTGATTGACAGACATGGGGGTGTAACAAGGTTAATTTATAAAAGTACAATTTTCTATTGAAATCTGTCGTTTCTGTAAAATAAAAATTAGGGAACACCACTTGGCAAGCAAAAGTACTTTAGGTGTTTGGAATGTTGTAAACGTTTGAATAATGAACCCTGTTTGAGATGAAATCAGTGACTGTGTGGTTTGAATACATTCTACTGTCAGTACATTAACAAGCTGAGCTATTTCACCTACCAATATTGAAAACTTATAAAAGACTTTAAAATCCGAGCAATCTTAGTTAACTCTTCATCATAAATCACTTTTCTATGCAAATAAACAAAACAAAAAAGAATTGTACACCTCAAAGTATTTCACAAATTGTTCAAAAAATAAATTAAATAACATTTCATCAATGCTCAGAACTCCACTCATTGACACAGTGTTTTCCTTCAACAAACAGAATTTAAACATGTTGATATTTTCAAATTAGACGGTGGTTAAATGATTTGCTCTGCCCTCTGGAACAGTAAAGGTTACGTTTACATTTTTGTAAAATTCTCTTATGTAAATCATCTTTTGTGTTTATCCTGTCTTCTGATTATCTAAAAACAGAATGAGGAAATGTGCAACTGAAACGAATTGTCACCACCCCTTTTCATTCACCTTTCAAGCTGCTAGTTCCTTCCCTTGGCCTGGAGTCAATACAGCAGTTATCAAAGATCTTCTGTCATTTAAAAGCTTCTATTATGTGCAAAAATTGGCAGCATACATTGCCACTGGGATTTACCTATATCCTTCCAATGTTATTGTATTTTTTGGGGAATTTTGAAGTGAAAAACGGACATATATGCATGGTTCACACTTTGATTCTTGTGCCAACTCTAAACAGGAAAGCAATGACTTACACTTTGAAAACGGTATAGATGGTAGAAAACAGTTATTGCACAGCATTAAAAATTGCTAACTATGATCAGCACCATCATCATTAGTAGATCCTTTCTTATAATAATTTAATATTCTTTGAGAAATATTACAGTACCTGTTTTAACTGTGAATAATAAAAAAAGCCTTTTATTCAAACGATTGTCACAACATGGTAATGGAACATCCTCCCAAAAAAGCACTATTTATTTATTTATTTATTTGTATGGTAGGGACTCATTTTATCTGCCTTTTTGAGTATTCTGCATTATTTAACTTTTTTTTTTAAGATATGTGAACATTTAGTACCTGATCATTCTATGGTTTTGTTATTAAAGGGTCAATCTAATTCCATAAGCACGTTGCATTATTGCAAAGATCATTGTGTTCAGAGAACTCTAAACCCACTCTTATTAATGAGAGTGGCTTATAGTAACAGTAATTTTTAATACATACTGCCCCTGTAAGACGGCCCACCAGAGCTGTCAGTCAGCATGGAACACTGGGTTTCCAGTATTAGTTGTGTCCATTCCAAACACAATACAGAAGAAATTCTCATTCCTTCTCTATGTACAAAGAGCAAAACACAGCCTGGTCCACTAAACAGTGAAGTAGATATTCTGTCTCTGGTATAAGAGACGGAATATCCGTTATCTGTTAATCGAACAGTTCCAATCATCCTGTGTGATATTTAAACTTTTCTTTGACGATAAACTTCTTACTCCATACTGATCCCATAATCACTGTAACCAAATCTCATAATCTGGCAAACATAAACATAAAACAAATTTAGCACTTTCACTGATCTCACTCTAAAACACATAATAAAATGTTTGTTTATTACCTATTTCTTACAAAATATGTTTTCTGTGTTCATTTGTTCCTCACTGTCTTTGAAATTTTGATTTATGGCGGTCGTAAAGCACATATGAATTTTTTTTTTTTTTTACATGCATCTTATTTTTCTGATATTTTTCTTTTAGTTCCAAACAGTTAGGACATGCCTCCATAATGTCCTACAGCTGCTGAGAACGTTAGATTGCAACAAAACATTTCTTTCAGCTTGGGGCTCTTCATGTAGAGTGATGAATATAGTATGATGTCAGTGACAGAGAGATGTTTCCTATTTCCTATTTTAATGTTTTTCTTTCCCTCTTCCTACTCAGTTGCAGTCAGTGCTTATTCCAAAATAATATTTTCCTATCCCCACCTCCAAAAGTAGTAAATCGATTTGTTTTATTGCCTCAAATATACAACAGTGACATCCTGTGGACACTGGCAAAAATCGCACAACTGTATTTATTATATAGCTGTACACACTATATAACTAGAAGTGATAGGTTTGTAATAACATAATTATATATATATATATTTATCATGGTTTATTTACTAAATGGATATTCAGAGTTATTCAGTAAAGAGGAAATTGTTGGTAATTTGAAATGTTCGGCCAAATATTTTCTAAGTCATCTCTGTTTTTTTCAACAGTTTATTGTGGCCTTAGATTTGAAATTCATTTTGAAGTTACTTGTAATTACTGGCAATCCACACTTTAGTTAATACTAGAGTGATCCTTTTTTCCAACGTGATTATTTTAGCCTAACATATGGAAGTTTGCTACGGCTTGCGATAACACATTGGTTGAATAGAAATACACAATAATTACATTAGACACCGCAGTCCTGTTTTGAGTATGGTTACATTATATCTCGAGAGGTTGTGGCAGCACTGGGACACAGTAGGACACGAAGTGAGTTTCTCCTTAATTTTATAATTTATACATTGATAAATCTAAAACCAGTAATATAAAACAACCAGTAAATCTCCAAGGTTATTAAATATGAGTGTGACGGTTGTCACCATCAAAGGGTATGGAAGACAGACACAATGTGTGGATCCCCAGATTCCTCTTGTGTGTTGGCACCCTGTGCCCAGTATTCGTACAGGGTATGTTGAATGTATTGATTGTCTGTGCCTTTCCCCTTCCCCCTTTGTCCCAGGGACACTGCCAGACCAGTTTAAACTAGCTGCTGTCAGGGTACCTGAAGTCTCTACCTCCGAGAGAGGTAGAGACTTAGACGTCTATCCGTCCGGACGGGCTGTTTCCTCTGTTCCTCGCGGTCCACCCGGTCACGTAAACGCCAGCCGCGAGAGAGTCACTTCCTTTTGTAGCAGGACGTCCGGAAACCGACGTCATGAAGCCAGCCCGGAACGACCTGTCACTCAATCCTTTAGAGACTAATCAGATCTCGTCGGAGGCGTGTCTATCCCTCCGAGCCAGGGTATTTAAACTTGCTTCTCCCATTTGCTCATTGCCCTGTCGTGGTTCTAGCCTGTCTAGTCACACAGTGCTCTGGTATTTTCTGTTATCCCTTTGGTTCCGACCCGGCTTGTTTGACTTACTCTGTTTACCTCTGTTATCCTTGACCCGGCTTGTTCCTCGCTTACCTGTCCTCTCGTTCCCTCGACCTCGGCTTGTCTCTGACCATTCTCTATACTCTCCGTACGTTAGTCCGGCCATTCTAAGGTCCGGTATACGTATCCTGTACCTGTTTGTACTCTGCGTGTTGGATCCCTGTCCCGATCCTGACATTATGACAGGGCCAATGGATCCTGCAAGTACAAACAGTCAGCTTGGTCCCTCTGATCCTAGGTTCGAAGCCATGGAACACAGAATGGACCAAATGGCACTAGCGCTACAGGCGTTATTATCTCGTGCCAATAATCCACCAGAGGAGACACGTACTACGTCTATCTCCCCTGTAAGTTCTGGCCTAGAGGTAGCCACTGTAGGTGCCTTCTCCCGCATTACCCCACCAGTACGTTATGGTGGTTCACCTGAAAAGTGTCGTGGTTTTTTAAACCAGATTAGTATCCACTTTGAATTGCAACCTCGTTCCTATCCTACTGATAGGGCAAAGGTTGGATTTATTATCACCTTACTCATTGAGAAAGCTCTGAGATGGGCCAACCCACTATGGGAGAACGATAACCCGTTAGTATATAATTATAATGCCTTTGTAGCTGCCTTTAGAAGAACTTTTGACCCCCCTGGTAGAAAGGTCAATGCAGCCAGATTACTGTTGCGCCTGAGACAGGAGAACCGAACTCTCGTGGATTATGCACTAGAGTTCAGGTCTCTGGCGTAAGAAGTTAAGTGGAATGAGCAGGCTTATATAGATGTATTTTTGAACGGGCTATCAGATGTAATCCTTGATGAGGTTGCTACTAGAGAACTCCCTGAAAATTTGGAGGATTTAATTTCGTTCATTTCTCGTATTGATGAGCGTTTAAGAGAGAGACAAAACACTTGAGAGAGGAACCTTAGACCTTCCTTTAAATTAGCTCCCGCATTTCAAAGTCCTGATTCCACTACCTCACTGTTTCCTGAACCTATGCAGATAGGCAATACTCGCCTCTCAGAAGAAGAGAGACAGTACAGGAGAAGAGAGGGATTATGCATGTATTGTGGAGTCAGAGGTCACTTACGCCTGAATTGTCCTAATCGTTCGGGAAACGCTCGCACCTAAGTTTCTCTAGAGGACAGGCCTTGGGTGTTTCTATTTTGTCCACTACTCATAATTATAAAGATCACAGGCTTCTGCTACCAGTTTCTTTAACTTGGGAGAAGGGAGTACTAAAGACTAAGGCTTTGATAGATTCCGGAGCTGCTGAGAATTTTATCGACCAAGCCTTTGCTACTAAACACACTGTCCCATCCCAGTTAAGGGATACACCCTTGGCCGTTGAGGCCATAGAAGGTAGACCTTTACTTGAGCCTGTTATCTCCCGTGAGACTATACTCGTTAACTTAACTGTTGGTATCTTACACGAGGAGAACTTATCACTTATGCTCATTTCGTCCCCTTCGGTCCCCATAGTCCTGGGGTACCCATGGTTAAAAAGACATAACCCTATTATCGATTGGGAGTTAGGGGAGATACTCTCATGTGGTCAGGGCAGCCAGGCGAAGTGTTTACACAGGGTTTCCCCATTGGCTGTAATAAACACACCGGGTAGTTCCACTCAGTCTACAGAGGGACAGATACCGTCCATCTACCAGGACTTAAAAGCAGTATTCGACAAGAAGAATGCCGATACCTTACCTCCACACAGGTCATTTGATTGTAAAATTAAGCTTCTACCTGGTACTATGCCTCCGAGGGGCAATGTATATCCTCTATCCACTCAAGAGAACTCAGTTCTAGAGGAATATATTCGTGAGAATCTAGAAAAGGGATTCATTAGGAGATCCTCTTCCCCCGCCGGGGCTGTTTTTTTTTTCGTTAAAAAGAAGGATGGTACTTTGAGACCTTGTATTGATTACCGAGGTTTGAATAAGATAACCATCAGAAATGCCTATCCCATTCCTTTGATTACCGAGCTGTTTGATCGTTTAAAGGGCTCTAAAATTTTCACCAAGTTAGATCTCAGAGGGGCGTATAACTTGGTGAGAATCCAGCATGGACACGAGTGGATGACAGCGTTCAATACCCGTTATGGTCACTATGAATACACGGTTATGCCATTTGGTCTTTGTAATGCTCCGGCAGTATTTCAGGATTTGATTAATGAAGTTCTTAGGGAGTTTCAACATGATTGTGTCATTGTATACCTGGATGACATACTTATACACTCTAGGGAGATTGAGACCCACCACAGACAAGTCAGAAAGGTATTGCACAAACTTCTGCAACATGGCCTATACTGTAAATTGGAGAAATGCAGTTTTGACCAGTCTCAGATAGACTTTCTTGGGTACGTGATTTCTGGGGAAGGCTTTAAGATGGATCCTGACAAACTCCAATCTATTTTAGATTGGCCATTGCCTAAGGGACTCAAGGCTATTCAGAGGTTTATTGGTTTCTCTAATTATTATAGGCGCTTTATTAAGGGATACTCTTCTATTATTGCGCCTATTACCAATATGACCAAACAAGGGGCTGATACTAAGACCTGGTCTACTGAGGCTCTTGTTGCTTTCAAGACGCTCAAGGAACTTTTTGCTTCTGCTCCAATTTTGGTCCATCCTGATACGACTCTGCCGTTCCTACTCGAGGTCGATGCCTCTGAGACGGGAGTAGGGGCTGTTCTGTCACAAAGGTTAGGGGTGGACAAACCGTTACACCCTTGTGGGTTTTTCTCTAAGAAACTATCTGGTCCTGAAAGCAGATATGACATCGGTGACAGGGAACTGTTAGCGGTCATTATGGCTCTTAAGGAGTGGAGACATTTATTGGAGGGGACCTTACATCCTGTTACTATTTTAACGGACCACAAGAACTTGTCCTATATTGGGGAGGCTAAGCGCCTATCCGCCAGGCAAGCTCGTTGGTCCTTATTCCTGACTCACTTCAATTATGTGCTTACTTTTAGACCTGGTTCTAAGAACTCCAAAGCCGATGCTTTATCTCGCCAATATGAACCGTCCACTATAGCTGAGCCAGTTCTTTCCTCGATAGTTCCTAAATGTAATATCATCGCTAACACGAATCTCAGGATTCATTCTCCGTTGCTTACCGAGATCATAAAGTTACAACATCTAGCTCCTAAACAGACTCCTGGGGATAGACACTTCGTTCCTCCTGCTCTCCAACTGGAAGTGTTATGGTGTTTCCACAACAGCAAGGTAGCTGGGCATCCTGGCATTCGCAAGACGTATGCTTTAATCTCCAGAGATTTCAGGTGGCCTACTTTGCTTAAGGATATTAAAGATTTCATCGATACTTGTGAGGTCTGTACTAAGACTAAGCAATATCATACGCTTCCATGTGGATTTCTGCATCCCTTAGAGGTTCCAGAGAAGCCATGGTCCTGTTTAGCTATGGACTTCATTGTCGATTTGCCTATCTCTAAAAAACAGACTGTCATCCTCACCGTGGTTGACAGATTCACCAAGATGGCTCACTTCGTTCCTCTGCCTAAACTCCCGTCTTCACCCGAATTGGCAGAGATATTCGCAAGGGAGATTTTTCGTTTACATGGGATACCCTCCCAAATTGTATCTGACAGAGGTTCCCAATTTGTTTCCCGTTTTTGGAGGTCCTTCTGCTCTCAACTGGGTATCAAATTGAATTTCTCTTCTGCCTATCATCCTCAGTCTAACGGAGCTGCTGAACGCACCAACCAAAAGATTGAACAATATTTACGTTGTTTTGTTTCTGAACACCAGGACGATTGGTTTGGTTTGATTCCTAGGGCGGAGTTTGCACACAACAATCTCGTTTGTGATTCTACTCATTCAAGCCCCTTCTTCATGAATTATGGCTTTCATCCATCTATTCTTCCCTCGGCTTCTCCTTCCCAAGGGATACCGTCGGTTGATGTTCATGTTGCCAATTTGAGGAAGTTGTGGGATCAGACTCGACAAATTCTTCTGCACAATTCTATGCTGGTTAAGAAACACGCCGATAAACATAGAAGGGCGGCTCCGGTGTTTGTTCCAGGTGATAGAGTATGGTTGAGTACAAGAAACATCCGTTTAAAAGTACCTTCCATGAAGTTCGCTCCTCGTTATATTGGACCTTACAGGGTGCTGACTCGAATTAACCCAGTTGCGTATCGTCTAGCTCTTCCAACTGCCTTACGCATCCCTAACTCATTTCATGTTTCATTGCTGAAACCACTAGTCTGCAACAGATTTTCCTCCACAACGTCCTCTCCTCGCTCTGTTCAGGTGGAGGGTCAGGAGGAGTATGAGGTTAACTCTCGAATCTCCCGGGGGAGAGTACAATATCTGGTCGATTGGAAGGGATATGGTCCTGAGGAGAGGAGTTGGGTACCTCAAGAGGATGTTCATGCTCCTCGTCTCCGCAGGGCGTTTCACTCCCGCTTCCCATCTCGTCCCGGTTCCTTCCGCCCGGTGGGCGTATCTGAGAGGGGGGGTACTGTCAGGGTACCTGAAGTCTCTACCTCCGAGAGGTAGAGACTTAGACGTCTATCCGTCCGGACAGGCTGTTTCCTCTGTTCCTCGCGGTCCACCCGGTCACGTAAACGCCGGCCGCGAGGGAGTCACTTCCTTTTGTAGCAGGACGTCCGGAAACCGACGTCATGAAGCCAGCCCGGAACGACCTGTCACTCAATCCTTTAGAGACTAATCAGATCTCGTCGGAGGCGTGTCTATCCCTCCGAGCCAGGGTATTTAAACTTGCTTCTCCCATTTGCTCATTGCCCTGTCGTGGTTCTAGCCTGTCTAGTCACACAGTGCTCTGGTATTTTCTGTTATCCCTTTGGTTCCGACCCGGCTTGTTTGACTTACTCTGTTTACCTCTGTTATCCTTGACCCGGCTTGTTCCTCGCTTACCTGTCCTCTCGTTCCCTCGACCTCGGCTTGTCTCTGACCATTCTCTATACTCTCCGTACGTTAGTCCGGCCATTCTAAGGTCCGGTATACGTATCCTGTACCTGTTTGTACTCTGCGTGTTGGATCCCTGTCCCGATCCTGACAGCTGCCCTGTGCCTCTTTAATCACCTATCAGCCCTTGCTATTGTTTGGCCCCACCCTTCCAAGTACTACATTGCTCTATTCACCCTATTGTATGTAAATAAGGCTGTTGGGGGCATAAATATGTGTGTTGTGTTCATTAACGGTAGTTTTTTTAACCTTCACCAATTGTCATCTGGTGTTCAGGAAAAGAGCTCTGATTACTGCTCTACTGATGGGAAGGGCGTCTCCGGCTATTATCCTAGGAGCCTGGTCCAGGGTGGCCAAGACCCTCAATAATCCCAATCAAGCCTCAGTGACTGGGCATGAAGTGCTCCAGGGTCCCTGAAAGCTACAAGGAAGCGAACTTGGCGGAGGTACTTGGTACTTGGCGGAGGTACTGGAGCTCTATCACAATGAGTATAGATAATGTTCGACTATTCATTTAAACAACAACAAAAAATGCACATTCCATAGTTTACTTTTTAGTTAGATAACAGATTGTATCCAAAGACTCACATGTGACATTTCCCCTATAGCGGCAGAATGTGACTTATGATCAGAAATTAGAGATCATATATGTTTTGTTTTCTGTGCCTCTGACAGGTTGTCAAAGAGTGTAATTACAAGGTTTCTTCTAGTAGATGGCACAATATGTTTTGTGAATTGTACAGTGACATTGCTAACATATTTTTTTTCATACTGACATAGGTTGTGCCATTGATTGGAGTGTAGAATATACACAAAAATAGAAATAGAAAAAGTCAGTTTTCTAAAAATGTCACCAGATAATGGCAATATGAGCACAATGTGAATGTACAATAAGTACAGTAGTATAGAAAAAACAGAAATAAGCGCTCACTACAATAATACAAAAGAGAGCAGCAGTAAATCCGTGAGGATTCCGAAAACCTCACAAACAATACAAATTATAACAAACAAAGTGACAAACCGCGCCCAAAAGGGTGTAAAAATGTACAGCACCACTTGTGTTAATATAAATACATATATTTACATATACTTCTATGAGGTTGCTGTATACGGGTATTGAGCAACTTTTGGTAACCTCAAAGAGACAGAAAAAAGACAACAAATAGTGCAATATGTAACAATATATGTAAATTTTATATAAAGCGCATAAAGGGCCAACTATACTAGTAGCTCAGTAAAGTGTGAGTTGGCTCTCTACACACTTTATGTAGAATTTACATATATTGTTACATATTGCACTATTTGTTGTCTTTTTTCTGTCTCTTTTAGGTTACCAAAAGTTGCTCAATACACTTATACAGCGACCTTATAGAAGTATATATAAATATATGTATTTATATTAACACAAGTGGTGCTGTACATTTTTACACCCTTTTTGGCGCGGTTTGGCACTTTGTTTGTTACAATAAGTACAGCAACACTAAGCATCTGTACTACACAGGACATTGCTAGCGTCTATCGCATCTACAGTCTGTTTAGAGATGCTTAGGCCTGAATGGAGCATTGGAATAGAAATATATTTTTCTAGAGGGTGTAAACCAGTGTTGGGTTAAAAAGGCAAAACTAAATATGACTTTATTGGCTAAATAGAGATGATGTATGTGATGTATGTCATAGCCAAAAATATTCTATTTGGTTTTGTGTTTTTGTTGTTTTCTTATTAAAGTACATTGAAAGTAAGTAGGGTAAAATATCCCAAATAAACGTTAACATCTTTACTATACAGCCGGCGGTTTCCATGAAAAATTTCAAAACTTAGGTTAAAAAACCTCAATTTATAACAATCTAAATAACTCACTATATGAAGATGGTTGCCCGGCAAGTATGACTGTATGAAAAACTGCATATACAAGACAAACAATAGCTTTTTTAAGACAAAATGCAGGGAGGGAGAAAAAAGGCAAATTATTTAAAGACTCATGGTACATGTTTCAAAGTACAAATCCTTTTTAATAAGCATTCACAGCAAATAACTTATTTTTGCATGTTTGCAATAAAAACATATTACCCCCCCCCCCCCCCCCCCCCAAAAAAAAAAAAGCCATGTATTTCAGGTGTTCTATAGAGAGACCATGAGTGAGTGGCTAGAAAATACCAATTGTTGCATTTTTTCTCTTATTCTGGTAAATGTAACCATACCTTATTAAAAATGTAGGTGTCAAAATCCTAATTTGGCCTAAATTTTGAAATTCACTTTGAGTAAAATTTGAATTCCTGCCAATTCTCACTTTGGTAAATAACTCTACCCGTCATATACAGCAAAATAATCCATATGTAAACAAAAAAACTAACAGATTCCTTTTAACCGCGACAACAAAAAATATTGGTATGCGCTTAAATGTCACAAACACTTAGATACAACATGTATCCAGTAAACTCTATTGCAAATGAATCTATTCTCTTTTACACAGTGAGACAGCATTTCATCAGCAAGTCTTGCTGGTTCACAGTACACATTGTGTTTCATTCAAAACTAATGTGTTTTGTCCTGTAATCTTCTTCCCTTCAGAAAAATGTATTTTTCTCCCACAGAATAAATCAGCCTGTTTAATATTGCAGATTTATGGAGAGTCCCAATGTTTTTGCAATTTTATTGAATCCATATATATGGAATCCTACTAAAATATACTCTAGCCCGATACAAAATACAGCGGAGGAATTTATTTTACGATTAATGCTATCATTTTTACGTTCAGAATTGTCTGAGTTTATTAGGCCTATACACATTGAAGCATCTGTGTTTAAAATATTTCCTTAAACATAGGTTGGGTTTCTCTGATTTACAGACTGACATTCTTAGATTTTTTAACACAGTATCTAGATATTTTGTACTGTTATTGGGAATATTCTAAGAGGTAAATAACAGCATCCAATAAAAATTAAGCTATAACGGCTCCATCTTCCCGTATTTTTTTTTTCATCACGAGAATTACTGCCCATATAATCATGACTCCCAGCACACTAATATTTCCTCTTCTACAATATGATCAATGTTGTGGAAAAAACATTTATTATATTTTTTCCAGCTACTTAGAGGCATTACTGAATTATGGGTATCGCAAAATGATTCCTTGATGCATTTTTTCTTTATGTGACGTTTTTACAATCTTCATTTTCTGCTTTGCAACCACTGAGCTAGCGTGTTCGTTCAATGCACTTTCTTCATACTGCCGCAGGGGTGAACTGATTCTTTAGACTTTATTACATCTGAAATGCACTTCACATGGCACAGATTTTCATTTGGTCAGAGATTCCCCCAACCAAGGGGAAGGAAATGAGAGCACAATTAAACTGGACGTGTCCGAGCAATGTTCGCAATTATGTTTCTGATGCAAGTGCTCTATAATTAAAATTTCTAATACTTGAATTTTGTTTTTAAGGTTGTGCGAGGCATTGTTAACCAAGACAATAGATTTTCATGTGGCTAAAGGAATTTAGACACCTTGTTGAAAAAATAAAAAGCTGCTTTGGGGAATTGCAGAATTACATGTGTTGGATTACGTATAGTTTGATGTCTTCATTCTGTGTTCCTTGTAATGAGTGATAAATATTGCATGATTTAAGATTGAATTTCTGGATATTTAATCCTTGATATGGCAGCCTGAGGTGAGCATGTGTCGGTGATTTGCCCAAATCATTTGACACTCAAATTTCTAATAGAGTGATGGCTATCCTTGGGACTGCAAATCATCGCAAACTAGATTTCCCATGATGCTCAGCTAACCTCAGGGATGCCCAGAATATGTATAATGTCATGATTTCAGGCAGAACATAGTCATTTTACATAAAAAATAGCCTATGCTGTAGTGTCTATTCTAGTTTTGCAATTTGCTCAATTTTTTTTGCAACCCAGTGACATCTATTATCTCTACGCACTATTTTTATTTTATGAATATGTAACTCTAATAGGGACCATTGCAAGTTACAATCCCGGAATATCTTTGCAGGAGAATAGGTCAGGGTTACTCATTAAAGTTAAAATTGTCACAAAACCAAAGTGAAGTCAAAGTAAATTTAAAATTTTAGGTCAAGTTAGCCAAACAGAAACATTCTCCAAGTCAGCTACATCTTCAGTTTTTTTTGGCATAACATTTTAAATTCACTCTGAATTTCCAACAGTTCTTACTTTCCAATATCTTGCTATATCAGTAATTCATGTTGGGTGCCTCTCTGGTGTTGAGCATTTTGGAAATTAAGAATTTTTAGAATAAATCTTGTTACTATGTAATAAAAACTCCACTAATTGGTCATCAATGCATTAAAGTGCAAGAGATTCAATCATTCTTCTCACTTGTGTGTACGTGTAAGGAAGAGTAGTCACTGTAAAGATTCTTCATCAGTGTGACTGCCATCCCAGGGCCCTGGTGACAATATTAATGCCACTACACCAGTTTGAGGTCTTTGACTTGCTCCGATTTTGGACACAGCTGGATCGATTTCACTTGGTAAGCCGAGCCCAAACTCCAAAGTATAACACAATGTAAATTCGCTCTCAGTATTATTACTAGGTCTTTGACCAAGTAATCACCAAATCAGAAGAACAGAAAACCTTAAAGGACACTCCCGCATTAGAAATAACATTTATTTTTAGCACTGGAGTGTGGCCTAGTCTATTTAGATTCCGGTTCCCTCTGCTCCCCTAAAATGAAAACATTACTTATCACTATTTCATTGGCAAGATGGTCTCCATACTGCAGCTTCACTTCACCTCCAGGAACCCTCACTATTGAGTCCTCACAGGGCAAATTAAGCCTAGCTTTCAGTCTATCTTTCAATTTATATGAGAAGTTTAAGTCAGGGCTCTGTGCAGGTCAGTAAATTTTATTCCACACCAGTCTCAAAAAAACCTGTTCCGTAATATGTAGATGTTCTGTCTACATCAAATAGGAAAGGGCCTTTTCTAAAATGCTCCATGAATCTAGATTAAAGAATATAACATAATTTATAAGATGTAGAGTTACAATGTTCATTGACTAGAACTAAGTGCCTAGAATCATGATGAAAATCTCCAGACCATTATTTTCCCTTGGTCAAGTTTGTCCTTCGACCTGTGCAATCACAAAGGTAGTCTTCAACTGCAAGGCCTAGGGCTTCAACCTTAGGTCCACCAAATGATAAAGAATGCTTAATTACTCCAGAGAACACATTACCATTCCTAGGATAGTTTGTAATTTTGTAATGGATGTTGTATCTGAATACAAATGATATTTACATGCTACATGCTTCAGTACAGACTCATTCTGTATTATTATTATTATTATTATTATTATTACTATTATTATTATTACTATTATTATTGTAGCTCAGTTAGTAAAAGGAGCAGCTGTAGTACCTGTTCAAACCACTGGTTGATAAAATATATGTTTGATACAATGTGCCCAGTGATTACGGTTATAGTAACGTTTTATCAGAACATTAGGTACTATAAGAAAAAACAATATAAACTGATCATTATTATATAATAGACAGCATGAAGCTGCGTACCCAGTAACACGTTGTAAAGACACATGTCCATAAAGTTCAACCTTTCACACATATTTTGAGCATTTTTATTTAATTTTCAGAATTATGTATATTCATAAAATGTATTAAGAAGCACTTTACTGTGGATTATAAAGAAGCAAGGAGTTCATCACGTTTAAATTTTATGTAATGATGTTAATCTGTGAGTTTGTAACACTCTAGCATGGTAAAATTGAATATAGTAACACTTTATAAATAATAACGATTAAAATATAGGGACACGCAGAGACAGTAGACATATAATAATTTTTATTTGGTGATAAAATCACTCCCCATGCTATATTCCTTTTCTGGACCACACTGGCACTGTTACCAATATTTGTGGTTTCAGTGCTAGAAAAATGATAACGATAAATTAAAAAAGTTGTATATATTCCACAAATGAAGTTACATATATTCCACTAAAGTTATACCCAAAACAGTTCCTGATGGTAATTGGCACAATTTGTCATTTTTTAACGTTGGTTAGAGACAAACATTTGCATATGACAGCAATAATAAAGAAAAACGCTTATCAGAGCACATATAGGATTTCAATTTGTAAACTGTAGCGTGAAATGTGGTTATAAATTCTTTTCACAATTTAGAGCTGCTACAAATTAGCCTAGATTTGTCAAGTGTCAAGAATTCTTCAGTTGGTAAATCTCTTCAAATCTTATATCTGTGGAAGGAAGAAATTAGCACTACGTTGTATGCCAGTGGAGACTCTGCATAAAAATAGATGAAAAACTAGTTAAAGACACCAGGGCTGGACTGATTAGTAAGGTATCGAAGACACACACTGACGGGCCAAACCTTGGCATACCTCACCAATGCCAGTGCTTCCAGATACCGTTAGAGAGCCATTCTCTCAGCATACTTAGTGGGAAGGCAAATTAGAAATTGCTGCAGGCTCGTTTTGTGATGTGATGACTTTGTTGAAGCCTACATTGCCTGTTCCAGGATAGACCAACTCACCTCATGGGAAAAAAACTTTTGTGCTGCCCCCTTAACAGGCCATCAGTCCTATAACTCTGACCCCGTGCCCCAAAGTGTCACCATACCAATTTATTAATGATAAATATTAGAAAATATTCTTGTTTTCTGTGAGACAGGTGTCCTGCAGGCAAGGGCCATCTCTGTGCAAGGCAGCATCGCAAGTCATTCTTGGTTTGTTTTCGCAGGGTGCATCGATTCGGAACCTTATAAACAGAGCAGTCACATGATTCCTGCATCTAAGAGGAAGTGACCCTTAAACCACATTCCTGGCTCACATTATCTGATTTCTCCATTCTTGACCTTTGTCTTGCGTTTATGCAGTTTCTCTCCAATCCTTGACTATGGCTTATTATCTGACCATGATCTGACTCATCAACAACTACACCAGGTATCCACTTAAGCCTGGTCACTCTAAGGAGAGGTAATACAGACTGTCCTACTATGCTATTTATTAGTTTGTTCTTTGATTTGGGTTTTTCATGTTTAAGTCCTTGACTGCTGTGAAAATGGGTAATGTGTTTACCCATATATTTCGAGGTGAGGAAGGAAATGCATGAAAAAGGAAGGGGAGGGGGAATGAATATTAGGCAGGAACATGAGTGGATTGAGGCATTTTTCAACTGGTCAAAGAAATAATAATTTTTCAAAAGGCATTATTCACTAGTGTAGGAATTGTCCAAATTTTAAAGTGAATAAAAAAAGTGAATTTAAAATTCAGACCTAAGTATCTGAAAAGAAAAGATTTTTTTTTTTTTGCATTTAGCTATAGTGCCCACAAATGGAAATTTGATTTCACTTTGAATTTTCAATAGTTGTGAGTTTGGTGAATAACCTTTTTTTGTGTAATTTCCAACAGTGATTCTTCACCATTAAATCAGTTACACTACTATTAATAGGAAAATGACATTTGACATTACATTTCTAATGTAGTTTGGGGGACCTTTTGATTGCAGTTTCTCCGTTTATTAGGGACAGTATAGAACACCCTTGAAGGTGTTTGTCTCGGGAGTTGATAGGGCTGTCTAGCTTCGTTCTATTTGCTTTAGGAGCCTATTTTATGATACAAGACCTCTATACAATCAGGTTATAGGATTGTTTTAGGTGTCTGATCCTAGAGCAGACAGCTTACTTCTCTCATTTTGTTAAGTGGGGTTTTTTTGGAGACTCATTAGAACTACACTATACACCCCGGTGGTTCAGGAGTTGACAGGGATCGTAGCACTGCAGTATTCTGTCTGGAGCCTCCCTTTCCTAATTAATAATAACAAAATATTTAACCAGGAAAGGTACATTCAGATTACTATGGCTTCCAAGTACATCCTGGGGATGTTACCTTAGCCCAACATCCAGGGGTTGTTACTATCACCCAATTTAATGGTACTCATTTTATCTACCTCGGAAGGATGAAGGGCTGAGTCAACCCTGCCGGGATTTGAACCTGCAACCCAAGGGTTAGAACAGATTCTGCTGATGCATTAGCCCACTGAGCTATAGCGTCCTTTTTACTATATGAGGTTTCTGCACTGTGCTAGCATTGTGTCAGGACGTTTTTCAGATAGGGCCCCTTCATTGTTTGGCTATTTGGATCTTATCTGTGTTGGTGAAAGGCGTATGGGGGGCAGCGCTGGTTCCGTTATGATCAGCAATTCCGGCAATATTTAGCAGTCAGAACGAACATACAGAGTGCATTATGATTGTTTTTACAGGGCTTTGGTATTGGTGAGAGTCACAAGGCACTTTTGACTACAAAGGACTTTGAAGTCCAACAAGCTGGCTTTTTTGAGTTATTCCCCACTATAGTGGCTGTGGAGTTGCGAAAGGATAGGTTGCATACTAGGAGGGTTATTATTTAGACCCTCGATATGGCGGTGGTGCATGTGATTAATCGCTCGACGTCCAGTTCCCCGCCTGTGTTGGCCCTGCTCAGGTGTCTAGTATTGAGGTGTCTTGCACTCAACATTTGGATTAAAGTGGTTCAAGTTTCTGGGGTTGCTGATGTTATTGCCATTTCTCTCACATTTACAGCTACAGCTTTCAAGAAGTTGGTATCAGCGGCAGAGAAGGTCCTTGGAGTCTGTACAGTTTTCTTGGGACCTTAGGTTTGCAGGATTGAGGAAGTTGATTGACAACTCGTCATCCTAGAGGTCATACAGCTCAGTCTGTCCTAGACAACACTTAGTATGGATCAGGCTTGTGCAGGCTGGTTGAACTCCAGAAAATTGGGGCTTTTATCTGATAACTGATGGGAAGTTACCCTGTCAACTGACAGATCGTTAATTGGAAGCTGGCATTTTTAGTTCAATAAATCTCTGGCTGTTGCCCTATCCCACTTTAAATTGTGTATTGCCCTTATTGAGGGGCAATTTTTTTTTAGTGATCTGGAGTTGGGTATGTATACGTGTAAATACACTTTGTCACAAAATCAGCAGTCATGTACTTAAATTTAAGGTAAGAAAATCAGGCACAACAGACTGTGCTAAAATATTAGAAAAACAGGTCTTTTTCAGAAGCAAAAGAAAATGCAGGAATCAGTACAGTCAATGGAAAACATTTGATTTGAGTTGATATTAAATATTAATTTTTGTCTGTTATACACATGCTAAATGCCAGAAATAAAATAAACATCAATATGGAAAAACTACTTGAATTGCTTCTACTAAAATATTAAAACACATTAACTAATTTATGCAAATTGCGTAGGTTATGCAAATATGTGGCTTGAATTTCCTTTAATATTGTATTTCATTGTCTAAAGAAATAGCATATTCCATAGAAGATTACATTAAATTAGTTTTACCAACTGGACTTTACAGAAAGCATAAAATTACTTTTATCAACATCTTAAAGCATTGTATTTTATGGCTGGAATTTAAACACAGAAACACATGCCCAGAATCAGTAAATGCAAAGCTCAGTTATGTATTTTTATTATTATTATTATTATTTTATTATTTATATAGCGCCAGCAAATTATAACAGCAGATTATGTTTTAGAACGCAATACTGCAGACATGATAATGCCACCATCACAATGAATTAGGAATAATGCACTAATTACCTTAATAGAGTTTAGGGGATTTTGGGCAAAACTAGGACAAATATGCCCTGGTCTTAATGAGATTAGTGGGTGCTGGATTCCCATTAATCTTGTGGAATGCTGTAATGTGCATCACAGTAAACACTTACCCTTAACTCATACACTACACTAACACTAGCCATTAGCTCCTACACTATGATAACAGCAACCCTTAGAGCTTACACTACCTTAAAAACTAACGCTAATACTTAAAGCGGAACTGTCACCATCTGGGGAGGTTGCTGAATTCCCACAGACTGCCGACAGTGACCTTGCGACTGGGGGTCTGGTGGGCGGGGAGGGGCAGATAGAGGTGAGATTTATTTACCTTAACCTGTCACTCACAGACGCGGCCGACTTGACGGCCCTGCTCAGCTTTTGGTGCTTCAGCATCAGGAGCCCTCACTACTGTACTCTTGCACATGCGCAAGAATACAGCATTGAGCTCTATGGAGGATCCCACGCGACCTCCATAGAGAATTTTTACAACTCACCTATTTTGACCTTCTATTCGAAATTCACTCTGAATTCACTAAGAATTCTCATTTTAGTGACTAATCCTGCGTTTAACCCCTTAAGGACCAAACTTCTGGAATAAAAGGGAATCATGACGTGTCAGACATGTCATGTGTCCTTAAGGGGTTAATGTTTTCTATGATCCAGACGTATAAAGTCAGCATATAAAAGAGTATACATACATATATATATATATCCATATCCAAAAATTGTATATAAAAAGGTACCTAAGTCCTTGCACTCAGACCAACCCAACTGCTTAAATGCCGGGTGCACTTCTAAGCCATAGCCAACAAAAATAAAGTAATGAAAAAAGGCTTGCACTCACGGTCTTATAACGTTTAAATAAGTTATTCTTTATTCGGAGTTATTCCATAAAAACATCAACGTTTCAGCCCTCGTCCAGGGCTTTCTTCAGGATAAACTAACAATGAATGAATCAAAAATTATATATATATATATTCAAACAAAGTAAAGACAGGAGCACTCTCTCGGTTTTCCAATATATATTCAATTAATTCATAAACTTTACATCAACATTTTGACCCTTCTGGGTCTTTATTAAGATATTTCACTGCAAAGCACTGTTTTATTACTCTTGTTGGGGTTGAGTACCAGAACCTGGACGTTTTTATATATATTCATACCCACCCTGTTATAGAGAATCTTCACACCTATGTTTTCTCCTTTGTTGTCTACTCTATTTCACAACAGCTTAGTCACAATTTAGCTGCCATAAATATATTAATAATTAAAGGATCACTATAGTGTCAGGAAAACAAATCAGTTTTCCTGACACTATAGTACCCTGAGGGTGCCCCCACCCTCAGGGTCCCCCTCCCGTGGTTAAAACCCTTCAGTTACTCACCTTCTTCCACCACCGGGCTCCCTTACCTCTCCTCCCCCGCTGACGTCAGCTCCGCCGTCTGACGTCAGCGGAGCGGAATGCGCATTTGCGCGGCAGTGCCGCACGCGCATTCAACGTGTCAATAGGAAAGCATTTTTCAATGCTTTCCTATGGACATTCTGCGTGATGGAGATATAATATGCCTCCAGCGTCGCAGATGCGCCTCTAGTGGCTGTCCGGAAGACAGCCACTAGAGGCTGGCTTAACCCCAAATGTAAACATAGCAGTTTCTCTGAAACCCTAGAGGGATCTGGCACCCAGACCACTTCAGTGTCCCTTTAACATTGTAATTATTATTATATTATTATATTATATGTATATACTTGTAACCAGCAATGTTTGGTTTAATCCTAATTCTGCTATATGGACTAGAAGAGCTGGCAGCTTGCAACATACATAAATACATCATGGAAGTTGTAATATCTCTTTCTGGTTTGATATTTAGTTGCAGAATTCCTTTCTGTTTAAATACTGCAGCTTTCAACCAGATGAGAATAGGAAAGAGGAGGCTGAGTGATTTATTAAAACCTCCTCACTTGATATTTGGCATAGAAAATGACACCACATCAAAGTCTCTATTTTGTATGGGAAATTTGTGATTGATAAGTCTACTCACTCTTTTATGCAATGTTTTGGCCAGATTTATAGCAAGAAGACTTTGATAAACTGTTTCATTTGCCTTTTTTTTTACTGGAGAAAACCAATGTAATAGAAGTCACATTAATTGGTCAGAAACTAAAGAATGTGTGCTGGCATTCCTGGGAGTTCAAAGCTTTTCAAGTCACTACTCAAAAAGTTAAGAGATATAATGATGTCATCTTAAATTAAGACAAGACAGTTTTACAATGTTTTAGTGAAGGTCGGATTCATTCAGGTTTCACAGTTGAGATATTAGATCCAGATTCTCAAATACGTAACTTGTTGGAAGACACAGGTTAGCCTTAAAACCTATTGTTTAGGGATGGTTAACGTAAAGGGACAATATAGGCACCACAGCAACTTTAGCTTAATAAAGCTGTTTTGGTGTATGGATCATGCTCCTGCAGTCTCACTGCTTAATTCTCTGCCATTTAGGAGTTAAATCAATTTGTTTATATAGCCCTAGTCACACCTCCCTGCATGTGACACAAACAGCCTTCGTAAACACTTCCTGAAAAGGTACCTAAATATTCTAGGTTCCTTTATTGCACAGTCTGTTTAATGTAAACAAAAATTTATTTCTTATTTCCTGCTCTGTTAATACCCTTTTAGACTCTACAAGAGTCTCCTGTGTGCAATTCAATTTTAATTCACTGAGCAGGCGTAAACAATGTCTAATGCAAGTTCACATCTGACTGAAACTTAAACATTTTTTTTCATGCAGGCAGTGTGAGTCACAGCTGTGGGGTGTGTGGCTGGGGCTGCATAAACATAAATAAAAGCGATTCAACTTCAAAATGGCAGAGAATTGAGCAATGCAGAGGCATGATCTATACACAGAACTTGCTTCATTAAGCTAAACTTATTTTGATGTTTATAGTATCCATTTAAGGCCCCCATCTGTTGTTGACACTGACTCCTATTAGTCTGATATGGATGATGAGAATTATAGTCAACAAATAAACTAACTAGGCTTTCTTTGTGCGTCCTGCCTACTTATGTCAATTGAATCTATTTTGTTCAAGTACGGGTGTTAATATGAGAGGTGTGTTTTTGGACAGGTTGTTGGAGTCCATCCAGGAGTGCTTGTCTGGAAGATAAACAGTAAGTACATAAGGAAGAGGAAACAATAAGTAAATCAGAAAGTTAGTTAGTAAATAAATACATATTTATTATTTTCAACAATTAATTGTCTCTATTTTAAATTTCTGGTGGAAATATTCTTGCTGAGTCTATAAAGTAAAACGACACTGCCAGTATCTAAATGTATCATCTAAATATAATACACAATATTCTAATATAAAAAATACTAAACTATTACATATTTGAAGCATTACATAATCCTCAACCTAAACAAGAGGGATGTACACGCTGTGATAATCTAATAGGCAGTTTAAAATGTTCAAAAACAACCATGAAATATTAAGAACCTTTTTTACTGTTGGTGATATCAATAAATTCATTCACATTAACATAAACTCTAAAATCCTTAATGTAGTTTACAGAGTCAAAAGACACAATATGCCTAGACTGTATTCTCCCTGAAGCTACACTGCTTAAAGGTGACACATTTTTTCCAAGTATTCTTCAAGAATAAAGAGGAACACTACTAAGTGAGAGAATAGTCACCGTAAATCATTATAAATGCATTATAATAAAGATGTTATGAGCTATGATATAATAACCTCTGTTCAAACTAGGGATGATATAAATGTGCACATTGAAATATTATTAAACCCCTACCACCCACCCCCCCAAAAAACAAACACTTTGATATTACTTTTTTTCACATTTAATTTTGTTGTTTACTTTTTAATACCTTTAACTCCCTTCTTTGCCCTGCTATGGCCACCCGCAAACTAACCTTACAGCCGATAGCTTTGCATGCTACTCTACCGACATGATTGAACAGCTATGGAAAGAATTCTCCCCACCTTGCCCCTCTCTTTCTCAACCACACGTAGGTCTTGCCTTTCCTACCCTTCAGACTTTCTCCCAGGCTACTAAACAAGAGGTGGCTGCACTTCTCCTTTCCTCTCGACCCACCACTTGCCCGCTTGATCCTGTCCCGTCTAACCTTATCAGATCTCTCTCCTCATGTGCCTTCCTCAACACACATCTTCAACTGCTCTCTATCTTCTGAGAGAGAGCCCTTAAAGAGGAGCCCTTAAACATGCTACTGTAGTACCCAACTTAAAAAAAAAACATCTCTTGACCTGTCCAACCCTTCTAACTATCGTCCCATATCCCTGCTCCCTTTTTCCTCAAAACTTCTGGAAAGACTTGTCTTTACCCGTCTAACTTGCTTCCTCAATTCCAACTCTCTCCTTGACCCTCTTCAGTCTGGCTTCCGCCCCCCTCCACTCTACTGTGAGACTGCTCTTATTAAAGTCACTAATAACCTAATTGCAGCTAAATCCAAAGGGCGCTACTCTATACTAATTCTTCTTGACCTCTCTGCTGCCTTTGACAGTGTAGACCATGTTCTCCTTCTCCAAACTCTTCAATCACTCGGTCTCTGTGACATTGTCCTCTCCTGGTTTTCCTACTATGTCTCGCAACGCTCATTCAGTGTCTCCTTTTCTAATGATACCTCCTCCCTTCATCCTGTCTCTGTTTGGAGTCCCCCAAGGCTCTGTACTTGGTCCCCTTCTTTTTTTCTCTTTATACTGCCTCTCTTGGTAAACGTATTACTCATTTGGCTCCTTTCCTTTGGAATATCTTTATGAAAGCTAATGGCCTCCCACAGTAACCTCTACCTCACATACCTGTCCCTTGCTCTCTCCTAAAGGGCAGCACTCTACTCTCTCCTCCAGTTCTGCTTCACTCCACCTTGTTTGATTGCTACCTCCTGTCCTGTTGTGTTTTACGCCCCACTTCCTATAGACTGTAAGCTCATTTGAGCAGGGCCCTCTTCAACCTGTTGTTCCGGTAAGTTTTTGTAATTGTCTCATTTATTGTCAAATCTCCCCCTTTGATAATATTGTAAAGCGCTACGGAACATGCTGGCGCTATATAAATACCAGTAATAATTATAAGAAGATTAAAATACGCTTAGTGTCCTTTCAGCCACAGTGCCAAGTATATCTCCTTAACAATATTTAAGCATATTATGACATAGTAAGACTACTATTAAGGATTAGTACTTCTTTGTGTTTTTGAATGAATAATATGTTTATGTTCTATTTTCAAAAAGTTATAATCAACAAAGTTCTTCAAATTAGCACTTACTTAAAGTTTTGAAATGGTCCATGCGGGATCGGACAATCTACAACTGGTTTCTACTTTCTAACATTTACTATTTAAATATGTAATTTACTGAAATCTATATGTATCAGTACATATATTATTCCACTGAAAATGTAACATTTAATTCCCAAACTACATTATTTTCCACAAAGTGCCAGTTGGACCCCCTCATAAGTACGAAACAGGAAGGGATTTTCATTGTGTAAAATTTGTAGTACTTTACACACCATGCTAACTATGAAAAAAAAAAAAACATTTAAAAACGTGCTAACCTCCAATCTGCCTAAACCAAGCATTTCAGACATAAAAATGTCAAAATCTTGTGAGTTAAAAAAAATTATATATATATTTTTTTGAAAGGTTACGAGAAAAGTTATAGCAGTGGAAACTGCAGGGGGAAAAGATAACATTGTGGGAAATGCAAAATGGAACACTTTCTTCTTTCAACACCGTTTAATATACGGCGAATTAAAAGTTATAGAAATAGAGCGTTTAATTTGAAAACTATACAGTTCCACTTCATCTCTTCATAACATTTTAATGATTAGGTAATATACATTCACTACATGTCAATAAAGAATTTCTAGGCAAAGAACCATGTAGAGGTTTGCATATTTGCTAATGTTACCGAAAAGCACCAGGGAATGAATCATTATTTAAACAATTTGCTTTCAGTTAGTGCATGAATGCCTTCCCATGATGCCTTGATGCTTTGTTTGCCCTTCTATAAAAATTATTTTTGACCCAAGTGTGATCTCTTAAATCACAATACTTATTCTTGCAATCGAAGCTCCAGCGAGCTAATGCTAGAAGAGAACCTAACTAATTTTTCACCGCAACACTGAATATTCAAGAGGCGACAGTGAAGGAAAGAAGTTAACGTTAATTAATATTTGAAGCAGTGAAATAAAAGCAACAGTGGAGCTAATTTTGCAGGACAATTAATCATGAGTCCTACTAATTACACAGGGGATTTTGCAAATGATTTTTTTTTTAGGTAGTGGAATAAAATGATAATTCACCAACCATCAAAATCATTGGCTTCCCACCAATGTCCTCCCGAAGAGCAATTAGTGGAAACAGCAGAGTCTTGGTAATTGTGTGTTTGGAGACAAGAATGCTAGAATTTTAATTGCCATAAATAAATATTGTTTGCCTATAGCATGTACGCGTTTACGAAAATAAAATTATAAAATTAAATCTATCAATAAAGACAGTGCAAATATTTCTATATTTCTAGATGAGAACATAAAAAACGTCCCATGTGTAGCAAGAACGTGCAAATTCGATAGGTACGTGTCAATATTTTCTTTTAGTACAAATTATAATTTCACTGTTATTATAATTTGCCCAGATACTAGCAACAAGTTTATAAAGCTTTTGAAAAAAAAACAAAATTTTTTAAGTTGACCAATAAAATCTTTTTTTATAAGACTTCTTAAAAAATGTAAAATCAATCAAATTACCATATTCATGAGTTCCGCTTGTGATATTTCTATGCAATAAACTACGTTCGTGTAATTTGCATGTAGCTTTGTTAATTAAAAAAGCTGCTAATTAGAAACAATGGTGCTCCTTTGAAGTATCCATCTTGAATGCAAGTGACATACACCGTTAATAAACGTTCAGAGAAATATACATCGAAAAAAAAGAAAGCTTATTTACAATTATGGGTATGAGCTAAATAAAGATGAATTTATACAAATTTAGTTTTTTAATGAGGAGTATGACTATTAATAACTGGAGGCGTTTACAGTTTTAGGTAATTATGCACGCCATTTGGAAGATATCTGCTTTATGTTAAAAAAAAAAAAATATTACATTTGAGTTGTATTTGCCCTTATTAATAGATAATGCGTAGATACCAACTAGTGTTGAGAAAATGTAACACTGAATTATTCTAAAAATAAGTTATATTTCTCAATAAGTAGTAGAGTGTTGCACACTGGTATCAGTAACACCGGAGCTCTGTTGTTGAGGTCCGCTAACCTCCAATCATATCCACAAATGAAGAGCCACAGGCTACACTGAGTAGGGTGAACACAACTGTTTTATTGTGGAATGCAGGACAAAACAAGGATACAACATTTCGGTCGTGAACTATTATTTTTATTAAAAAAAATTTTAAAACATTTTTACATTTTTTTAAAAAAAGTTCTCTAAACTATTATTTTTATAAAGACGGTTCAAAAATAATAAAATGGAATAGCGTGCTGATACAAAAGTTAAGGTGTTTCCCCCTCCCCAGTTCATTTCTGCGACTACCACTCATCTCGTTCATATTCAGTTAGAGATAGTAAATTAATAAACGCAATAGACAATTGAAAATAATTAAAAATGGTATACATATTTAATGAAAATGAGATGCAAGTAATTTTCTAAAATAAAATAAAATACAAGTGGTTGTTTTTCCAGCCCCACAGAATACAAATTCATTTAGAATAATGGTCAGTAAGTAAAAAATAAAGAGATTCAGTAATGACAGTCCTTCTGCAGTATAAATTGCAGCATAAAATGAAAACTAAGCAAAATCCGAACTTGTTTTTTTTTTTTTTTTTTTTAAAGGAAAACCCATGTGTTATACATATTTACAGTTATGTTTAATACTAGATTGTTTTACTGCCATTTTAAATTAATTGGCCTTCGCTTTCCCACTAAAATAATTGGTTAGTTACCTGCAATCCAGTGGTCATTTCAACTCGCTCTGCCCACCGGGAGATCATGTGTACTGATAATCTCCCGGCCAATAAAATGCTTCCCATAGAGAAACAATGGAAGGTAGGGTGCATGCGCAGCAATCGCTGCCCTACACTTGCAGTGCTTCACATAGATTAGCATTGAATCCAATACTTCTCTGAGAGAAGTATTGACTTCCCTTTTGTGCTGCGGCACAAATCAATCAGGATGAGCACCCTCTCAGCTGTCTGAGTTTTATATTAGTTCAAGAATGCTTCACATATTTAGACACTCGAAAACATATTATCTTATTAACTTACTATTCTTACATCATTGTCGATAATGATCAATAAAATGAAGGATATTAAAGAGAATATATGACTCCCGTTATATAACTCTCTATTTTATAATGCAATCTCTCCGTTTAGAGGTTTGATTTCCTGGATCAGACCTATTGTGCCAGAAACTTACTTGTAAAATCTTGTGGCTGTTTTTTCTCATGTATATGACAAAGGAATAGATACATGTACTTGTATATAGTCATATAATGTTATAGGTCTGTGAAATCACCCTCGATGGGCAATGGCTTAAAAAAAATCTACAGATTAGTGTTGGAGCCCTAAATGAGGTGTAGTATTGTAACAAATGTCTGACTGTAACTATGGACTTTAATTCATTAGGCTTTTGCAAAGCATGTGTTTAAACCTTTTGGTTTTTGAATGTTCATGGAGCAAATGAGAGTTCAGGTGCAGTCACTCTGGTTTTTGTTAATCCATTTTTCGAGCATTTTGACAAAAAAATGTTTGATTGTTTTTTTTTTTTAATTCTGATAGTGGCACCAACGTGTGAGGTACTGTAATGTGACCCCAGCACTTAAGCAATAAGCAATAAATGACAGCTTGTCGCAGGCATGGGATGCCAGTAAATGGACTGCCTCCTCCTGCCTGTGAAACTGGGAGCAATGCTAAGGGAGCAGGAAGGAGCCTGTGTTAACAGTACAACGCACTTCTGTTCCCCTCTAGACAGCAGGGACATAAATACACACCGGAACTCATTCTCCTGGTGAAACAGCACTGTCTGCATGGTCCGCTTACATGATTGGTAAGTAGCTTGGCCACCAGGAAAGGGAAGTGACAAAACTTGATGGTGGTAGCTCTGCCTTTTGTTCAGTTTTGTTATGGTAGAACTATCCAATCACATTACCTTCCAGTGATGACATGGTTTTGTTAACCTCAAATGCCATGTTTTGTACAGCTACACGGCTTTAAAGATTAATTCTTTATTTCACTGCACTAACTTTTTAATACAATTTAGACTGATTATTTGACAATGGTGCATTTTAGTACATTACAAGCTATACTGGCTTTAATTTTATAGAACACTTGTTTCAGGGGGCCATGCCCCCCTCTGTCAAAACTCCTCAAACCTCTTTTGGTTTGGCATTATCAGTTCAGATGGACTGGGAATCCCTCTGGCATTCTACATTTGGGAAACCTGTATCTAGGCCAGGGGTAGGCAAACTTTGCCATTCCAGATGGTATGGACTACATCTCCCCTAAAGCAGTGCCAGCATTATGACTGGAAGAACATTATGGGAGGTGTAGCCCACAACAGCTGGACTGCCAAAGGTTACCTCCCCCTTGATGCAGATGAATTGTAACGGATCCCCTATACTCCGACGGGGGATATCCGTTATAAATCTCCTGAGTCCCAAGCGCAGTAGTGATTATAGCCAAAGTTCTCCAAACATCAGCCTAGACTTGATGAAGGGTAGAAACAAATCTGTTTAATATGGCCAACTGGCCCACTTATATACAAAATCAAGAGGCAGGAAAACATGCCCAGAAATGGTTACAAATTCCAGCATGACTATGCATAAATGACATAAAATATTAAAACACATAAAAATACATAATAACCATATATGAACCCCCACAAATGTTATATCCCCGAATAGCCTGGATCTGAGCGCCCAAGTTGTCCAAAAAGCGATCAGATCCCACGAATGCAGTCGAATCACCACCGAGGTAAAGTTATGAGCGACCGCTCATGAGACATCTGCCCAAATCTGTTCCATAGTTATAGTGGTAGCAGTTGGTCAGTTGGTAGCAGTTGGTCGGTTTGGGAGTTCCAAACCGATCAAAAAGACGAATGGTTCCCCTGGCTCATAGGTAGCATTTGTTCATCTTGTTCGTAAGATAAAACCTACGGAACAGCACTCTCCTGGCTTGTCGCTGAAAGAAGCAGGCGTTCGTAGGGTTTCACTGGTGTTCGCGAGGTCGAGTGTCCAGGCACTGAAGACCAAGTACTGCTGCCTGCGTTCGTGCGACAAGATGGCTGCTATTTTCTCCTGCACGTGGCGTTCGGTTATACGAACGGTGGCCACACAGAGAGAACACTTAATCATGTGGTTTCTTTGTAGTTAATGAGCAAGCGGGGTGGTCAGTGTTTGATAGATTTATATACCGAATGCAGGGAAAACATGAATGAGGTTCAGGAACCTGTTAGTGAACTTTGGAGGAGGACATCTACTAGACAGGCAAAATAGTGGGTTTTGTCACATAGCTCCCCCCAGTTCCATGGGACGGCATACCCTCCTAGACCCTAACGGGTTGGCGTGGAGATGTCCGGGTAAGTACGAGTTATTTCTCCAGTTCAGTTTGCTGGGACAACCCATCTGCATTGGCATTCTGCTTTCCTGGTCAGTTTTGCATTGTAAAGTTGTATGGCTGCAGTGCCAAGTTCCATCTTAACAGCCTGGGGTTGTCTCCAGCCACTCTGTTCAGCCAAATTAGGGCGTTGTGGTCAATCATGATGGTAAAGGAGCATCCATATAAGTAAAGCTATAATTTCTTTAGTGCCCAAACTAGGGCTAGGCACTCCTTCTCCACGGTGGCATAGCTGATTTTCCGTTGTAGCAACTCCCTACTCAGATAGGCCACTGGGTGCTCAATGCCATCTTCCCCGACCTGGCTTAAAACTGCTCCCAGTCACAACTGACTTGCTCTACCCAAACTAAGGTGGCGGGGAGCATAATGGTAAGGGTAGACCCTCACTGTCTTTGAAGGCAGGGGCAGAAACTGCTGACACCTCTTCTGTCCTTTCCAGAGAAGGCTTGAGCATGTTCACATGAAAGGACCTTCTGATCCTCTCATCTGAACATTTCACCACTATATAGGTAGTGTCGCTTATTCTCTCTACTACCTTGAAGGGACTCTGCCAGGTGACTTGGGGCTTGTCTGCTTTAGTGGGCCTTAGGACTAAAACGTTTTGCCCACACTCTAGAATACGATGTCTAGCCCCCTGGTTGTACCAACGTTTCTGGCACTGCTGGGCCACCCGCAAGTTCTCTCGAACGGACTCAGTTAGAGCTTGCAGCTGGTCAGGGCCGCCATCAGGGGGTGACAACCATGACGGTTGTCACGGGCCCGGCGGTTGTCACTGCCCCACTTTCCCTCCCTGCACACATAGATAGCGAATATCGCTATCTATGTGTGCAGCCGCGGGCCCCCCGGGTTCCCTGTTACCGCAGAGGGGGCCCAGGCAGCACACAGCAACTTCTCTTCTCGTCTCTGCTAATAACTCTCGCGAGACCCGGTTGCCATGGCAACGCTCCGCGGGTCTCGCGAGAGTTATTGGAGGAGAGAAGAGAAGAGGCAGTGTGCTGCCTGGGCCCCCTCTGCGGTAACAGGGAACCCGGGGGGCCCCACCATGCCACCGGACCACCAGGGATGGAATCTCCCCCCTCCCTAGACACAGGTAAGCAGGGAGGGGGGAGAAACAATTTAATTAAATTTATTTTAAAAAAAATATGTTAAAATGCCCCCCCTCTCACCCCAGATTTACACACACACACTACATACACTGACACAACACACACACTGCATACACTGACACAACACACACACACTACATGCACTGACACAACACACACACTGCATACACTGACACAACACACAACACACACACACACACACACACTATATACACTAACACAACACACACACACTACATACACTGAAAACACACACACACTACATACACTGACGCAACACACACACTGCATACACTGACACAACACACACACACTGCATACACTGACACAACACACACACACACACTACATACACTAACACAACACACACACTTCATACACTAACACACACACTACATACACTGACACAACACACACACACACACTACATACACTGACACAACACACACACACTACATACACTGACACAACACACACACTGCATACACTGACACAACACACACACACACTATATACACTAACATACCACACACACATTACATACACTGACACAACACACACACTGCATACACTGACACAACACACACGCACTACATACACTGACACAACACACACTGCATACACTGACACAACACACACTGCATACACTGACACAACACACACACTACATACACTGACACAACACACACACTGCAAACACTAACACAACACACACTCTGCATACACTGACACAACACACACTGCATACACTAACACAACACACACTCTGCATACAGTGACACAACACACACTGCATACACTAACACAGCACACACCCACTGCATACACTAACACAACACACACTCTGCATTCACTGACACAACACACACTCTGCATACACTGACACAACACACACTGCATACACTAACACAACACACACTCTGCATACACTGACACAACACACACTGCATGCACTAATACAACACACACTGCATACACTAACACACACTCTGCATACACTGACACAACACACACTGCATACACTAATACAACACACACTGCATACACTAACACACATACAATGCATACACTAACACAACATACATACTGCATACACTAATACAACACACACACACACTGCATACACTAACACACACAGTGCATACACGAATACACTAATACAATACACACACTGCATTCACTAATACAACATGCACGCTGCATACACTACACACTAACACACTCACTGCATCCACTATAGTGACACACACTCTGCATTCGCTACACATTAACACACTCTTCATTCACTACACTAACACACACTCTGCATCCGCTACACACTAACACACTCTCTGCATTCACTACACATTAACACTCTGCATTCACTACACTAACACACACTCTGCATCTGCTACACACTAACACACTCTCTGCATTCACTACACATTAACACACTCTCTACATTCACTACACTAACACACTTTCTGCCTTCACTACACTAACACACTCTCTGCATTCACTACACATTAACACACTCTTTGCATTCACTACAAATTTACACACACACTACATTCATTACACTGACACACTCTGCATTCACTACACCCTAACACACACTCTGCATTTATTACACACTAACACACACTCTGCATTCACTACACTAATATACACTCTGCATCAACTGTACACACAGCATCCACTACACAAACATCCTGTATTCACAGTACACACACTACATCCACCACAAATTGAAACACTCTGCATTCACTATACACAGACACTGCGTCTAATACACACACTACATCCACTACAGACACTGCATCCACTAAACACATTTCATCTAGTACATACAAACACTACATCCACTACAGACACTGCATCCACTAAACACATTTCATCTAGTACATACAAACACTACATCCACTACACAAACACACACTACATCACTGTACACACACTACATCCACTACTCAAACACACTCTGCGCTCACTATACACACTGCATCCGCTACACAAACACACACTCTGCATTCACTGCACAAACAGTATCTAATACACACACACACTACATCCATTACACACATTCTAATTCACTTCCACTATACACACCACATTCAGTCTTGCATCATTGTCAGCGGACTAGGTAGGGCGTGGGCGGGCCCGGGAGGGAGGGAGGGGGGGGGGCAGACCTTGTGCTTTGTCAGGGGCCCCAAAATTTCTGATGGCAGCCCTGGGGGTACTTGCTTCTCCCATATCTCCCTCCCAGTGCTCTCGCACAAGGTCCAGGGGTCCCCAAACTCTCCTTCCATACAATAGTTCAAAGGAGGAGAACCCGATCGACTCCAGGGGCACTTCTATGTACGCAAACTATAGATGGGGAAGAAACTTTTCACAGTTTCGATAGGACTGCGAAAGTTCATAGCATCTTGTGACAAACTCCCCTCTCCAAGTGAGTTTGCCACGAGCTCCTGGAGGAGCCTGCTTGCCAGCCTCCTGCCCACAGACTATGGGCCCTGCAGGGAAACCTGTAAAAGTACCAAACTTGACCGACTGTTAGCACTGATTTCCCTGGAACTGTTTTGGGTATAGGACCATGTTCAAAGTCGGTCAAAATTATGACTTCCAGGAAATTCCTGAACCCCTGCTCTGACCTGGGTGATTTTTGGAAATGTTGTTCACACAGATCAGGGATATCAGGGGTTGTGTTGTGTTTTAGGGTACTTTTGGGACACTAGAAATGTGTGTTTTTTTCTGCCTGGAGATAATTGAGTTGATACAGTAATTAACTCAATTATCTCCCAAGCAATGGATTGTTTGCCTTGTGTGGGAGTGCCTTACATTGTAAATGTGTTGTTACTGGTTTGGAGGTTTGTGTCCCTGTGCCCAACAAGGTCCACCTGGGTGTCACCCTTGTTAAGAAACTTGCATAAAAGGCCAGTGTGCCTCCATTAAAATGCTAATCCAGCTTACACTCCAAAACTGTGTGTCGTCCTGTTATTGGAAGGAAAGAAGATTTACCCCAGCTTGCAAGGGATTCAACGGGGGAAGTCCTTGTAAGGACTAGAGCTAATTCCCTATTCGGCTCCAGGAAGGAGCGTTTCCAGGGCCCCAGTCAAGCCACGGCAACTGTGGGCAAAAGTGCTGCGGTTTGTCCTCTGTTCCAGCTAGGAAGTGGTACTTGGCGAAGGTACCCAGTCGGGGTACAGGGAGCTCCCTTACACATCTGTTTAAGGGTGCCATTGAATAATTAGCAGAGTCTGTTCAACTGAGGGTGATAAGGGGAGCTTTACATGGTTTTCACCCCAAAGCTCTGCCAGAGCTGTTGAGTAATGGCCGCAGTAAATTGGGTCCTCTGATCGGATACTATTTCCCAGGAAAATCCTACCCGAGTTAACACCAAGGCTTCCACTACGGTCTCTGCGTGGATATTGGAGAGAACCACGACTTCTGCGTACTGAGTAGCATAGTCCAGCACAGTAAGAATATACTTATTTCCCGATGGACTAGGCTTACTTAGGGGTCCTACCAGGTCTACGGCTACTCCGTAAAAGGGTTCTTCTACTATGGGGAGTGGTCTAATATTAGCCCTAGGATGGTCACCCCTCTTTCCTATCCTTTGACACACATCGCATGTCCTACAATATTGTTGTAAGTCCTGGGTGACTCCAGGCCAAAAGAATGCCTGCGTCAACCGGTCCTTCGTCTTCCAAGTGACCTGCTAATGGAATATCGTGACTGATCCTTAGTAGCTCAGCACGGTATTTCCAGGGTCTCATGGTCACTTGGCTCGCTCCCACTCCGGTTCCTTCGGTCACCCTGTACAATAGTCCCTTCTCCCATTGGAACTGTTCCTGATCTACGGCCCCCTGTGGGGTGTCTGGCTCCCGCCTATACCCACCTAGTGTGGGATCCTCTCTCTGTTCTTTCCCAAAGTCTTGTGGGGTGCCCCAGTAGGGAGCGGGGTTTATGGCCAGGGTCAGGGTATCAGTACCGACCTGGGATTCCTGTGAGTGCTAGGAGTCCATCGATTGGGCCTGCTACTGGGTGGTTATGGGTAGTGCTCCCTCCAGGGTTGGTGGAATAAATTGGGAGGTTAAACAACCCAAGTCATTTCCCATGAGTACTTCTGCTGGCAAGTCTGGGATGATTCCAACTTCCAGGGATTTCGCTCCGGTACCCCAATTAATATGTATCCGGGCTGTAGGCAACTTGTGGATGGCCCCCCTGCCACCCTAACTGCAATGGTTCATCCAGTGTGTTGGGACAGATTGACTCTGTGTGGCTGTACCAGTTTAGCCCGGGTGTCTCTCAATCTCCAGTCCTCTTTCCCATTTAGACGTACCCGTTGTCTGTTCTGGGCTCTGTTGTCTTCTGCCGCCTGTACTGGGTTCGCCTCATACAGTATAGGCCTGTATGAGTTAATGATAGGGGTGTAAGCACTGGTACACTGACGATCCCTCATCGGTTCCTCTTGGACACAGTGGGCTGCTTCTCTCATTAATTCAAACACAGGTGCTGCTAATCAAATGCCCTTGATTAATCGATCATCAGCAAGTGTGACCTTTGCAAAAGTTGAAGTTTTAGCAGTTTGCTGGTCTGGAGCATTCAGGTATGTGTTAACACGATGCTATGGAGGAAAGACCTCAGCAATGATCTTAGAGGAGCAGTTGTTGCTACCCATGAAATTGAAAAGGGTTAAAAGGCCATTTCTAAACAATTTAAAGGCCATCATTCTACAGTGAGAAAGATTATTCAAAAGTGGAAAACATTCCAGATAGTTGCCAATCTTCCCAGGAGTGGACATCCCAGCATACTCATCCCGAGGTCAAACTGTGAAATGCTCAGAGAAATTGAAAAAAACAAAAACACGTTACATCTCATACTCTAAAGCATGTTAAATGTTCATGACACTACAATTAGAAAAAGACTGAACAAGTATGGTTTGTCTGAAATGGTTGCCAGGAGAAAGTCACTTCTCTGTAAAAATAACTTGGCAGCATTGCTTAGGTTTGCAAAGTTACATCTTAAAGGGGCTCTCCAGTGCCAGGAAAACACATCCGTTTTCCTGGTACTGTAGGACTCTGACGTGTCCCTCTCCCTCCCACCCCCCATCCCATGTTGCTGAAGGGGTTAAAATCCCTTCAGTGACTTACCTGAATCCAGCTTTGATGTCACTCGGTGCTGGGTCAGGATCCACCCACACTCCTCCCCTTCAATGGCCGCGTACGCGCATTAGATCTCCCCATAGGAAATCATTATTCAATGCTTTCCTATGGGGATTCCGGCAATGCTGAGGATGTCCAGCATCATTTACACTTTTCATGTTCTAAGAAGAAGAAGAGGAGGACATAACCCTGCAAGGTAATTATTGCAGCTTATAAAAACGGCAATAATTACACTTGCAGGGTTAAGGGTGGTGGCACCCAGACCACTCCAATGGGCAGATGGGTGCCTGGAGTGTCCCTTTAATGAACCGCAGAAGTTCTGGAACAATGTCCTTTCGACAGACAAGACTAAAATAGATATGTTTGGCCATAATGCACAGGGTCACGTTTGGTGAAAACCAAACAGCATAGCAGCACAAACAACTCATACCAACTGTGAAGCATGAGGGTGTGTGGTGATGATTTTGGGCTTGTTTTGCAGCCATAGGATCTGGCAAACCTGCAGTCATTGAGTCAACCCTGAACTCCTCTGCATAGAAAAATGTTCTAGAGTCAAATATTAGGCCATTTGTCTGACAGCTAAAGCTTGGCCGATATTCGTCCATGCAGCAGAACAATGATCCCAAGTACACCAGCAAATCAGCATAATGGCTAAAAAAGAAAATAATCAAGGTGTTGCAATGGCCCAGTCAAAGTACAGACCTTAACCCAATTGAAATCCTAGAGTTTGGTTAAAGAAACACTGAACAGATGAAGCACATGTAAGCTTGGGAGAAATGGCTACTTCTGGTGACTGATGTGATTTAGAGATTAAACATTGTACTGATATATTTTTGAGCCTCTTAATGAGCTTGCATATTTATAGTTAAGATTGGTTTCGTTATAGTTAAGATTTTTCATAATAACATAAAGCAACGGCAATATCTTTTAAAACTATTTTTTTTTTAAAGGTGCTAATTGATTTTGAAATTAAAAGCAACGGCAGACAATAGAACAAAATAACTTCGCAAACTTGGAGACTGTGACAGTTTACAAACATTTTCATGGAAGACTATATTGTCATGTGTTTAGCTTTTTAAGGGTATGGCTGTCACGATTTGGGGAATCCAACACGCTAACACACACACACACAGAAAAGGTGCAGTACCGGACCTTAGAGTGGCCGGGCTAAGCACACAGAGAATAGTCAGGAGACAAGCCGAGTAAGGGGAACCAGAAGACAGAATAACGAGACACAAGCCGAGGTCAAAGGGTAGGAGAAAGTCAGATTAACAAGCCTGAGAGTACGTAACCAGAAACACAAGTTTCAGTAGCAATACTAGCAAGCAAAGACCACAACAGGGCAGGGAGGAACAGGAAAGGTAAGTATTTAAACCATAAGGTTAATTCTGATTGGATAATTTCCAATCAGAATTAACAATCACACGTGGGAGATATCTAAACGTCCCACTGTGATTGAGGCACTGTGCCTTTAACGCCGGGTCAGGTGACTGACCCCGGCGTGTCATATATTGGGCGGTCTCCCAGCGTGCAGCATCATGCATGTTGCCACTGGGGGACGTGGAGGAAGACGCGGGCGGCATCCAAGGCTGGAGGGATGCCGCTCGCCGAGCCCACATGGAGGAGGGGACCGCGGACGGCTGGAGGGTGAGTACTGCGAGCGGAGTGCAGCCTCCCTTCGCAGCCCCCGTGGGATCCTGACATTACCCCCCTCTCGAAGACCACCCGGAGGGCGGGAAGCAGAAGGCTTCAAAGGAAACCGGGCATGAAAGGAGCGGACCAAAGAGGGAGCGTGCAGATCAGAGCTCGAAACCCAAGACCGCTCCTCAGGGCCGTACCCCTTCCAATCCACCAGATATTGCAGCCGACCCCTAGAAACACGAGAGTCGAGAAGGGCAGCCACCTCGTACATGTCACTAGAGACAGCGCGAGGGGAAACGGGCCGCCCGAGGGGACGAGAGAACCGGTTACACAGCAAGGGCTTCAAAAGCGAGACTTGAAACGTGTTCGGAATACGCATGGAAGGAGGCAGGTCAAGGGAGTAGGAAACGGGGTTAACCCTACGTAACACCTTGTAGGGACCAAGAAATCTGGGAGCAAATTTCATCGAGGGAACCTTGAGACGGAGGTTCTTGGAGGACAACCATACCCTATCACCCGGAACATAAGAAGGGGCCGCAACCCTACGGCGATCAGCAAACTTCTTCTGAGCAGCTGCTGAACGAGACAGCGCAACATGGACCTGATCCCACATCTTCCGCAAAGAGGCGAGGTGCTGGTCCAAGGCGGGCATTCCCTTGTCGGAGAACGCACCGGGAAGGACAGAAGGCCGAAACCCATAAGCAACCTCAAAAGGACTTAAGCCAGTAGACGAATGAGACACCGTATTCCTGGCAAATTCAGCCCACGGAAGGAGGCGGGACCAGTCGTCTTGGTGCGCATTAGTGAAGCAGCGCAAATACAATTCCACAGACTGATTAGCACGTTCGGCTGCACCATTAGATTGCGGGTGATAGGAGGAAGTGAACGACAAGGACATCTCAGCACAAAAGCCCCTCCAAAACCGAGAGACAAATTGAGGGCCCCTGTCAGATACGATATCCTGAGGTATCCCATGCAAGCGGAACACTTCTTTGGCAAACACCTGAGCTAGCTGAACCGCAGAAGGCAGTTTCTTAAGCGGAATAAAGTGCGCCATTTTAGAGAACCTAGTCAATATCACTGTCTGACCATCAGAAAGAGGAAGGTCTACAATGAAATCCATGGATAAGTGGGTCCACGGTTTCTTTGGTATAGATAGAGGCATCAGTAGACCCTGGGGTCTCACATTAGGGGACTTACACTGTGTACAGACCCGACAAGCCTGTACAAAATCCACTACATCTCGCTTAAGTGAAGGCCACCAGAACTGTTGAAGGAGGGCCTTATAGGTTTTGGTAACCCCCGGATGACCAGCAGTTTTGGTGGTGTGAAATAAAGTTAACAACTTTTTTCTGTCATTTGCTTTAACGTATAGTTTACCAACCGGCGTCTCAGGGGGTGCTTGGGTTTGGTATGTCTTAATACTATCAAGGAAAGGAGACGAAACAACCAAACGGGTAGCAGCTATTATCTGAGACGCAGGTACAATAGGTACAGGAGTCGGGTTTACAAATTCTAACGGTTCATGCTGTCGAGAGATAGCGTCAGCTTTGGCATTACGGCAACCAGGTCTATAGGTAATAACGTATTCGAAGCGTGAAAGAAATAGAGACCATCTAGCCTGCCGGGCAGATAACCTTCTAGCATCAGCTATATGGGAGAGGTTCTTATGATCTGTTATAACCATAATTTTGTGTCTAGAACCCTCTAATAAGTACCTCCATTCCTTAAAAGCTAACACAATAGCTAATAGTTCCCTGTTCCCAACATCGTCATTCTTTTCTGGATCAGACAACCTCTTAGAAAAGTAACAACAGGGATGGAGGGGTTTGTCATATGACAACCTCTGTGACAGTACTGCTCCCACACCCGACTCAGAAGAGTCTACTTCCATAACAAAGGGAAGAGAAGGATTAGGGTGGTGCAGCACTGGAGCAGAGGCAAATGCCTTCTTGAGAGTTTCGAAGGCCTTAAGGGCTTCAGGAGTCCAAACCCTAGGGTGTAGACCTTTTTTTGTCAGCTTCGTTATAGGAGAGATAAGTGGTGAAAAGTTATTTATAAATTTCCTATAATAGTTGGCAAATCCTATAAAACGCTGGATAGCCTTCAGTCCTTGGGGAAGTGGCCAGGACTGTATGGCTTCCAATTTAGCAGGATCCATACTGAAACCCTGTTCAGTAATTATATATCCAAGGAATTGCACAGATGTCTGATCGAATAAACATTTTTCTAACTTACAATAGAGTCCGTTCTGTAATAACTTTTTGAGCACCATCCTAACATGGTTATGGTGTGACTTCAAATCAGGAGAATACACAAGTATGTCGTCAAGGTACACCACGGCACAGACATGCAATAGATCCCTAAGGACATCATTTATGAGGTCCTGAAACACAGCAGGAGCATTACACAGTCCAAAAGGTATGACCAGATATTCGAAATGCCCACTGCGCGTATTGAACGCAGTCTTCCACTCGTCATTCTCCTTTATACGGACAAGGTTATAAGCCTCCCACTGTGATTGAGGCACTGTGCCTTTAACGCCAGGTCAGGTGACTGACCCCGGCATGTCATATATTGGGCGGTCTCCCAGCGTGCAGCGTCATGCATGCTGCCGCTGGGGGACATGGAGGAAGACGCGGGCGGCATCCGAGGCTGGAGGGATGCCGCTCGCCGAGCACACGTGGAGGAGGGGACCGCGGGCGGCTGGAGGGTGAGTACAGCGAGCGGAGTGCAGCCTCCCCTCGCAGCCGCCCGCGGGATCCCAACAGTGGCAAAATAAACAAAACAAGAAATGCACTAACAAACATTGACGAGGACAGGAGTATGCAACCTTTAACACTACAGCTGTTGTTGTGGACTACCTATCCCCAATGCTCTGCCAGTATTATGGCTGTAAGGGTATTATGCAAAATACAATCCACAACATCTGTAGTGCCAATGGTTGCCTACCACTGGACTAGAGTAAAGGTTCAATTAGATCTATGTGTCTGTCTCAATATTTTTTGGGAAGGGATTTGGGGTTTTACCAAACGTATACCTTAAAACTACACAGCCAGCTGTGGTTATCATAAAAAAATTTTTTTATTAAAAAAGAAGATAAATAACACACTCACGGTGGTGGCTCCAAAATAAATTGTAGTTCATGTAAAGGCAATCTACAGTTGTAATATAACTTCAATAAAAGCAGATAAAATGTACTTTATTCACTGTTCAGAGTCTCTTCAAGATGTCATATAATTGAGATCTGACTTCATTGATCATGTAAAAGATAAGCCCAATGCGTTTCACAATACTTCAATTCTTCAGGAGTATTCGCTATAGTGGAGGAAGTATGTTTAAATATCCTTTATTCAGGAGAGTTAGAAATGTACAGATTATCGCTATAAATCAAAAATCAACTGTACTATAAACACTATATATTATGGTTCTACTGTATAAGCACTATATATTATAATTACATTTTATAATATAGCAGATCATCTGCACTTTATTATTATTACACATTGATATATTGGTTTGAGCTTATCCAGACAGTTTTGTAGGCTATTTAAGGGAATGTTAGCATTAAATAATCCTGGTAGAGCTTAACAATATATTGACAGGCACAAAGAGTGTAATTGAGAATGTTCTGCGTATTATGCAAAATGTGGTTAGTAAATAGTAACTGAGGTCAAATGGAATTCTGAACAAAAAGGAAGTTGTTTCTTTCAGCTAATAATAATATTAAGGTATTTTAGAACTTAGGACTACGCAGCGGCAGGATATAAATCCCAAAATTTTAATAGGATCAATGGACTGTTTCTTTCTTTTTAAAGGATCCATATCTCTTAAACACCTTAACATAGCAACCTTAAAAATAACTGTGATTATGAGATAAAACGCGGATTCAGGGGGGACACCTTTTTCTTGGGGTTTCCTTTTTTTTGTGTTTTGTTTTTGTTCCTCCTCTTCCTAGTGGAGAGTATATAAAATAGTCTACCTTTGGGCTAAAGCAACAACTTTATAAGGTCTGATATTTTAATCTATAGTCTAGGTAATAAACCTTGTACATTAAAAAAAAAAAATTTTTTTAAGTATCTCTTTTTTAATGTTTATATAAAATTCATTAAACCCTGAATTTGAGTAAGGATTTGTTATTAACCCAGACTAATTAAGTAATTATGTTGATCTTTTTAATTTTTGTTTTTGGTCAACTGTTCTTTTTTTTCCTTATTCTTCTCTGTATAGGTAAGAAAACAATATTCATTAAAGATTGTAAAAATTTTTTACTTTGTAACTATGGAAAAACGAAACGCTTATAGAATTCTTACGTATTTTATTTATGAAGGAAGATGAAAACACTAATTTAACAAACTTCTCTCTGCATTTCCAGATAAGACACGCACTGGAATATTATAATAGCTTGTCAAAAGAAATTATGTGCAAATAGGAGCTGGCAATAAATGACAAAATAGTAAATAATCAACTCATGCAATTAAATGCACAAACAGTGCAAAACAACATCAAAGGAATTCCACTTCTTTACCTGCCTGGAGGACTAATAGGGTATTTTATTAATTGCCATTTCACCTACATGTCTAGTGCAGACTAACGGTAAAGGCAATTATGCATGGTTTTGGAGGTAAAAATCGTAACTCACACGTGTATGATCTCAGAATTTCTTATTGGGAAAAATAGAAAGCTTTACTTAGATTTCAAATTAAGCCAGATAAATAATAAGCGTGGAGGAATCAGATTTACATTCCGCAGCCAAATGTACATCATATGAGCTAATAAGAACAAATACATAAAGATCGTGTAATGAATTGTGATATGTATTTTTATTTGCTGACAAGTGATTTGTGAACGAAACATTTCCCCGGCAATATGAACTGTTAAATATGACAGCCGTTTCAATAAATTAGCGCGTTTATATTAGTCTGTGTTTTACAAACTACCTTGAAGGAGAATATTAAAGTAAACTGTATGGTATAATAGTCATACATCTTAAAACCCCAGTGTGCGCTGAACTAGCTAGCTTAGAAGCTACATAAAACCCTTTGCAAGCCGTGTTCTGAAGATCTACTTGCTTCTGTCTGATTGAGCCACCAAATCAATCCAGTAATTAATTATGTGTATTTTAGTAGCAGTCCAAGCCACAGTTATATTATTTTGGTAACCCTGAAGTTAATTTCCTTAAAGTACAAGTGTCGCTCTTACCTTTATCCAAAAAACATTGTTACGCTGACCGACTTAATTGTCATCACAGCAAAGTTGTGCTAACAATGCTATTCACTAACTGCCATAACATTACCGCAATGCCAGTTAGTTAAGACTTCCAATTGAAAGTGCTTCATAGAAAAGCATACAGACCTTGGCACTATTTACTAAAAGGAGGTGCGATTTCACTGGTTCAAAAAAGTCCCATTAACGGGTGGAGATAGACTTCATGAAATCTGATGTAAAGTCTCACTAGGTGTATCAGTATGACTAATTATATAGCCCTCTTTCTGTAAGCCAAACACTGTTCTTTTGGCTTAAAGGGACATTATAGTCACATGAACAGCTACAGCTTAATGTAGTTGTTCTGGTGAGTATAGTCAGCCCCTGCAGCATTTTTGCTGTAAATACTGTCTTTTCAGAGAAAAGGCAATGTTTATATTGCTCCCTAGGAACACCACTACTGGCGACTCCTCAGACGGCCACTAGATGTGCTTCCTGGGGCAATGCTGCACAGTGTGCAGACCTGCACAGTTAACCCCCTTACGAACTGCATGGAGACGATGAACTTTCCCCATAGAGATGTATTGGTTGAATGCTTCTCTATTAGGAGATGCTGATTGGCCAGTCCGGCATTTGGCCCCGGCCCGCCTCTTTTGACGATCTCAGCCAATCCAATGCTTTTCATATGGGAAAGCATCGGATTGGCTGAGATCATCAATTCTAATGTGGTTAGCCAAGGAGGCTGATCAGGGTGGGGCGGTGCCCATGCCGTTGGACAGGCGGCGCTGGAAATAAGGTAAGTTTTCTTATTTTTTAAGGGGGAAGAGAGGGGGAAAGCCACCTAAATGGTGGTTTTAACACTATAGGATCAGGAATATACAATTGTGTTCCTGACCCAGTAGTGTTCCTTTACCTTAAAAAGTGCTCTGGACTGCATATATAAATATGTGTAACCTGTTTATCTGTTGTAGCACAGTGAAGCTATATATAAAAAAGAAAATAAAAAAAAGTGCTATGGACAAGATCGCTATATAAGAACTGTAAAATAAAATTAGAAAAAATATTGGGCAAACCCCTTATTATTGAGGCACAGATATGTAATTGGTCCTGAAGCAGTTAAATCAAAGATAAAATTAACAGAAACTGCAGACAGCTGAAATGCGTTGGCAAAGCGACTTTGCTTGAAGTTGCTTCCTACCATGCAGTGCATTCACTTGCAGAGGATGACAAGAATCAATTTGCGGGCACATGTTAAGCACCTGCCTCCCTGGCACATTGCCCGCATTCCAGCTTATCCAAGAGATACTTTAAAAAGGAGGTGACAAGTACAGTTGGCATATTAATTAAGATATAAAAAAGTCCTTGTCTTACAGCATCATTTCCACAAGACATTAAATTGTCAAAGGCAGCTTTGAGTTCACTACAGATTATCAAGTTAATACAAGCAAATAGTCTTTCATATTCTTTACACATTAATTTCACATCAACTAACATCTTAAGTGTGTTGAACAGTCATATCATTCTGTTTTAACAATTCTATAATTTATATGTGTTATATTAAAAGAGACAATAAAAGAGTTTGAAATAAAAAAAATCAAATGCCTATGTATTAACAGATATGATTTAAAAAAGTGTATATATATATATTATTATTATTATTATTATTATTATTATTATAAATACATATTTTTTAATAAATTTACTATCATCCTGTGTCAAAAGAGAAAAAAAAAGTATCTGAACCCAGGTTTCACAGTGTCCATCTTGATAGATAGATGGATAGATAGACAGATAGATTATAAATAGATAGATAGATAGATAGATAGATAGATTATAGATAGATAGATAGACAGATAGTTAGGCAGTGGGATGGACAAGAGGTGGATAAATGGATGGATGGATGGATGGAAGAGTGGTTTGTTGGTTAGGAAGGCTGTAAGTGGTTGAGTAGATGGTTTGGCAGAAGGATGGATGGATGGATGGAAGAGTGGTTTGTTGGTTAGGAAGGCTGCGGGTGGTTGAGTAGATGGGTGGGCAGAAGGATGGATGGAAGAGTGGTTTGTTGGTTAGGAAGGTGGTGGGCGGTTGAGTAGATTGGTGGGCGGAAGGATGAATGGATAGGTAGATGAGTGGGTGGGTGGATGGATAGATGGATGGATGTTGGGTAAGGAGGTTGGTGGGTGGTTAAGTAGATGGGTGGAATGATGGGTGAGTGGATGGAATGGTTGGGGGTTGGGGTGAATGGGAAGATAGTTATGCTAGTTAGATGATAGCATGATAAATGCAACCAAGTGCAGAACTATATGTCCGAAATATCCCTGCTGGCAAGAGGTTTATGAAATATGCTTAACTCCATTGAAAATAACGGAAGCATGTTTATTACCTGGACCACTTCCTGGTTTGCAAAGACTGGGCATTTACAGCTTATGCATGAACTTCAAAAGATGCTCATGTTTTTTATTTTATCTTTGTGATTAAACTACATCCTTGGCGCCTGTGGCAGCACCCCTGTTCATTCATTTGTATATTTCCCCCTCTATATTATTGTGTTTCCCCTATATTTTCAGGTATTATGCCCTGTTCCCCATTTGGGAGAGTTTATACAAACCGAACCCATTCATATCCTGAACGGGGACCATCCCGGTGCCCCATTAGAATGTTCACACTAATTGATCAGAACGTTCGCACCTGCAACATAAGTGCAAACCCGCAAGGGAAGTAATTAATGAGTGCTCCCCTGGGTGGCCGCCATTTCGTGTAGACCAACGCCATCCTGGGGGAAGCGTTCGTATCCCAAAAGGAGCCGCTTCCCTTGCCCGGGGTTCGCAAAGGAGCCGCACGAACGGAGACCAGTCGGGAAATGCACAATGTGGGGGTCTGGAGGTTGGTGGGGGCACTGGTCAGTTTGGTGGGCTTTCTGCGCCTGGGGGACAAAGAGACTGGGTCCCTTTTCCCGCGCACGGGTTCCCAGGCGTGAAGGATCCTGGGATGAAGACTCCTGTTGTTGGGTGTAGGAGACCCCCTTTTTATGTGGGGTGGACTTTCCGTACCTGGGAGACAAAGAGACTAGGTCCCATTTCCCGCTCGCGGGCTCAGAGGTACAGAGGATCCCTGGTTGGTTAGGTGGAAGACCCCTTTCACGGGGTTATGCATAAAAGCCACGTGTGGCATAATAAAGCGTTGTTGTTGTACCCTTCATCTAGTCTCGACTGATGTTTGGAGATGCGATTGCTGAAACAGCGGGATTTACTTAAATGCTGTATTTAGGTTCTTGGAGATGTACGAATCAGCGCCCGAACTGCGAGCTATAATTACTATGTACCTAGCAGTTCGGGAGGAACCAAACGGGCATATGAAATAGCAGCATTTGTTGCAATCTTGTTTTTCAACTTTTCTTTATTGCAAGATACAACAACATTTCTTACTGCCTTTACTCTGCACAATGGAAATGTGGACTTTCAATGCAGTCACGTATTCCCATCCATTTGTTTTTTTTATATCTTACTAATAGGCAGCATTACACAGAAATACTAAAATGTACATAATCACTCCTTCAGTTTGGTCACAAGTCATTCAAAGACTTTATTTGTAAGAAACAGTTGATTATTAGACTCCACCTCCATTTGAATTTTTATACCCCAAATATCCATAATTCAACATTTGGTATTAGAATTTCACTCCCAGATAAAAGGCCAACTGGAATGTAATATTAAATTTCATCTTCAAATCATGGATCCTACATAATGTCTATGGCGTATAAACAATTACAGGCATCAGTTAAGCTAAAACACAAACAACTTGCTCATTACTTGTGTCTATGACTCTTCTGGACAAATGTACCCCTTGCCAACATTCCTCATTTTCATAATTTGCTTTGATTGCAGATAGTTTAAATTTATAACCACTGACCTAAATTTAGAAAGAATAATTTCGCACAAACTCTCCAAATTACACATTTTATGCAGAGGTTAATAACATCCTCAAAAACAAGTTAGATCTTGTTTAGGCTAACCCTTTATAATATACTGTAGTACTCCTGTCCGGGTATCATTTGTCTTGTCACTTGAGATACCATGTGCACTGTGACAGATTGAGAATCGATTGAGCTGTTTGGTAAAAACAATGGGCCATCTGAACCCAACGCGCTGGCTAAAGCAGAAATAAATGGATTAACATAGAGGTTTCAGGCAAACAGGGACACTGTATCAGTGTTGATTCAACTTGTTATTTTAAAGTATATAAAAAGACTCCCAAAGAAAGGTCATCTTTAAATGCATGCAATCATGTTACTGGAAATAATCTTTTGTGGCTGAATAATTGGTAGCAGTTTTTTATTTTGCAGTAGTAGCCAGGTCTTTTTTCAGTCTTTTTTATATCTCGTATAGTATTATAATAGTCTGGTAAAGCAGCTGCTATATTAGAGAATAAACATCTAATGCTTTGCTACTTTACTTTGTTAATTGTTGGCCGTACTGCCTAAAACATCCACTATCCAAATTTTTGGATTACAGCTTTTATATTTTTTAGGATAAACAGCTAAGACAAGGTTTTCTTTAAAAAAAAAAAAAAAAAAAAAATTATACTTTAAAAGTGCAAAAACTTTTATAATACGTGCAAAAAAAGGGACATAAATAGAAAAGAAGTAAAAATAAATAGAATATTGCATAATATTATTAATCATTAGGAACCTTAGTACTCTGCTAAAATACACATTTAATTGAAAGACTCAAATTTATATTCCTGACAAAGCGGAAACAGATGTTTTCTTTGAGCTCTTTGCAAAACGATATATTTCATTGAAGTAACATGTAATAGAAGCTACAAATGTAATTTAAATCCGAGGTCAACCTCATATTTGGCATGCACAATCTGAGGAACACAATACTTGTATTTGTATTCCACATATCTGGAGGTTTACGTATAAATAAATGATTTTCCATATAAAAATGTCCTGCCCCTTATGATAATCCTTCAAATTCATATTGACTCTCCATACTGTGATCACATTTAAGTAATACTATTGCTGAAGGTTTCTTTTTTGAACAGTCTTTCTTCAACTGCAAAAAGGGCAAATAAAAGTCCATTACAACCTAATGAAACAGTTAAAAAAAAAAAAAAAAAAAAAAAAAAAAGAGAGCAATGGCAAAAAATAAAAACATGCAAAAACATGCAAAAAATCCAAATGGGCTTATTGAGGGCTCTGTGCAGCCTAAACATTTTAAAGGCCTACCCATAATTTTAATGTTCAGTCAGAGCACTATGATTGGGTACTTGGTGTGTTCTGGGCTCTTATTATCATTTTACCCGCTCCCTTCACTGTCTGTGAGATGGAAAGAGAGAAAAGGCCACCCTTAGTGGGCCTCTCCTGTTTTGGGGGGGGGGGGGGGGATCTCAGGGACTCGACTTTTCTTTTATCTATTTATTTTTTATGAAGAGACCCAATCAGTTCTCATCATGTCTTTCTTAGGACATGATATGGTCCCCAAGACCTTAGCAAGTATCTTTTGCCTTTCACAGCTATAATAAAAAGGCTTGCACCAGTTATTTCCCTAGCATTATGCTTTCTTAGAATTCATGTTTAGTTCTCATGTCTCAGCCTAGATACACTTTGGAGCCAATCTGCGATACATTATAGATATAGTAGATATAATAGCCATTTATGCTAACCTTCGAGTATAACTAAATTCAGCAGCAATGTGGCTATTTACTCATCTTAATAAATCAACCTGTTAGTCTTTTAACAAACTTCAGAATTAAGATGCTTTTTACATATACCGTATATGTTCTTTAAATCGGTAACCGAATAATCATTAAAAATAGGCTAGTTGAATTATCCTTTCATTTAAAAAAAAAAAAATTCAATTGACAGCAATGATTAATTTCTAAATTATTATTAGGACTGTAGTAGTTAGGACTGAGAACTGACCAATGTTTTACATGAAAATAATGAATGATGTGTCTGGAAAGATCATGAATCTTTGAAATCTAAATCTTTGAAATCTACATTTATTTGCCAGGCAAGTTTTACAATCAAAATTATCAACACCAAGACAAACATCACATTCTTTACAACCAGCTAAGTGGTAGCACTAATTAAAAAGTCAGCTTATCAAATGGATCATCTGACGCGTCATAAGAGTGTAGAGTCTGCCCACTTTGCCCCAGACAAATTAACTGGTACTTTCAGATGGAATATGATGCCTACTTCAAAGAAAGTGTACTAGGACGCAACTCATATTTATAGTCTGGTTGTAAAATATAGTTTTTTATGTCTAAGTCATTATGTCAGTCTATCCTTTGCCAGATTGGTAAAGTCATTACTCACATACAATATTATATATTTCCGGTAGAAATAATTTATTGTGAAATTTTTTTTCTTAGAAAAGTAATTATGGTACTAAATGGGTTAAAAAAAAACAAAAAAAAAATAACGCTAATGATTATGTGCCGTTGGTATGTATTCTGGTTTAAACGTGATGTAAAGGTCACCAACAAACACCGATTCATCTTAGTTTTGGGGATAAATAATAGGTGCTGTAACGGACGTGATGTAAATAGTCTCAAATGACAGCAAACTATTCGTATAGTCAATTAGAACAGCTCAGAAGGAATGATTTGTAAGAACAGCCACTGTTCAACCTCGGTGACATCAATGTTTCTATGGTAACAGTTACTTCTTGCACTCCGTAGAATTGAGTATTGATCAAAGTAGGAGAAGCAGTATTTCAGACTTGCTTCTTTACTGTGTTGCAATTTACGATAGCAACCCATAATATCACTGTGTATGTTTCAAGCCCCAAGGAACCTATTTTGCAGACGGTTACTGTAGAATATGAGAAGAAGTCAATAATGGAAGTCTGATCATTGTCCTTGAATAACTACTCAACGATTCTGCTGCTTATCACATCTTAAAATATATAACCAATTAAACTGGCTGCCAAAGCTTTAAAACAAAGTGTCATTTTATTATTTTTATTATTCCTGAACTTTAGTCTACATAGTTAATTTACCAATAAAACTATTCAGCTATATCTATAAGGATTTGGTTTCCAAGAAATAAATAAGTATTGATCAAGGTGGGACAGCCTCGCAATGTTCTCCAGAGTTTCAATTAATAATTCTGTTGGGTGAGCTGATAAGGTTTGTACAAAAGCCAGACTGAAGGATGTATAGCAGCATTATTGACTGTGAACAATAAACTATTAAACACAAAGGCTAACCGCAAAGATGTAGATTTAAACCACTGTGCTATTCTCACCAACAAAATAAAGGTAGATCTTTATAGCAACTGCAAGGTCAAATCTATTTTAGAATTAATTTGCAAATATCATTAAGTATGTCTAAAAAAACATCATCTACTTCAATTCAAACTCAATTCTTTAATGCAATGCAAAGGGTCATTGTGACTGCCCTAAAACAGTTGGTTAAGGAAAATCACAGTTTAATATATGAGTTTAGACTATCTTTAAAAAAAAAAAAAAAAGAATAATAATTTGATAAAAACAGTCAATAGAGATGTCCCGAACAGTTTGCTTGCGAATAGTTCCTGGCGAACATAGCTTGTTCGCGTTCGCCACGGATGGCGAACATATGCGATGTTCGGTCCGCCCCCTATTCATCATCATTGAGTAAACTTTAACCCTGTACCTCACATTTAGCAGACACATTCCAGCCAATCAGCAGCAGACCCTCCCTCCCAGACCCTCCCACCTCCTGGACAGCATCCATTTTAGATTCATTCGGAAGCTGCATTCTTTTTTATTTATTTATTTTTTTATTATTTTATTTTATTTTTTTTAGACAGAAGTGTGTTATATTTGAGCATGCTAGGCTGAACGTGCGTATATCATGGCTAGTTGCACTGAGGGTATGAGTATATAGCAGTACATTGTTGTGAAAGATGGCTGTCATGTTTAGGGTGTAGCTTGCACGTTATCAACTGTGTATTTATATCAGCAGCTCCACCACTAGTTATAAATCAAGTGTGAGTCGCCCCATGAGATGAGACTAGTGAATAACATAATACATGAACGGTTAAGGTAAAGGCATGTAAGGAACTACGACAATAAACTCTTTAGGAGGTGAAATAATGACATGTTTAAACGCTTGCTACTTTACGATTAGTTAATGTGCAGAGCGCAGTTCATGTTCTGGGCAGACTAGATGGGCCGAATGGTTCTTATCTGCCATCACATTCTATGTTTCTATGTTTCTATGTTTCTATGTTTCTATGTGATCAAAGGCATGGTGTGGAGGATCCGCTATAGTGGGACATGCTTGACAGGCTGCTGTTTACTGCTTGTAGAAAAACAGGTATAGGCGCTCTCTTAAATGACCAGAGTATAGGGCAGCAGTGAACCAGCAGGACTTCCCAATACCTGCTAATAACCATAAAGTGAAAAAACAAAATGGTAAACCGCACCTCAGTGGCGTATAGAATAGTAGTTTAAAAAGATGATATATACATACATACAGGGCATTCCAACAATATGATGGTAGGTATAAACCTTGAGGGAATATAAATATAAAACAGTGATAGTGCAATATGTCAACGTATATTAAAAGTATATCATAAAATCTATGAAAAAAAAACAGTTAAAAGGCTAACTCACACTTTGCAGAGCTACTAAGAGCTCTGCTGTATAGCGCCTGGACGGTATGATCCCCGTCTTGGGATATAGTGTTGGAGTATGTTGTCCAAAGCTCCACAGCCGTGCATGAAACAAAACACAGAAAATATCCAATAGTATAATATGTATTCTACAATAGCTAGTAGAAAGGAGAGGTAAGTATCCTACTTACGATTTCCAGAGCAATGACTTGCTCTGGTGTTGAAGGCTGATGGTGGTACAATCCCCACCAGAGGATATAAGCAGGATCCGAAGTGCACCAGGAACAAAATAGTGGACCAGGAGAGAAATATATGGAAAAAAACTGCAACTTTATTAAAAGAAAAAACTATATATAAAACCTTGATAAAAAAAGTCCAGCATCCACTCTCGTGGACGTGGGGCAGGCTCTGCATTTCTGTTTGTGCCTCCGGTCCCATCTTCGATGCCTTTTGCATTGGTGGATTTTAATGGGGACTGCTTCGCTTAGCTGTGGTGGAGCTTGTTTGGGCTGTGGTGGAGCTTGTTGGGGCTTCCTGCCTGTTATTTGCTTCCAAAATGGATTAAAGAGTCTGTCCAGCTTAGACTCAATATCCTGCCATGCTTTGCTGGTACCAGGAGGACACGCGGCTGCCGCCATATTGGGAGAGTCGCAGATGAGTATGTCAGCCTGGGCGGCTGTGCTCTGTGCGTCCATTAGCTCCAGACAGCCTCTCAGGGGTGAACCGGGATAAACCCACCGGTCCGAGGGGGGGGTAACGGAGCTCCTGCCGGGAAGTAGCTGCTCCTGGGCATCCCAGAATGGGGAGATCGGCCGCCTCTCCCGCCCGGTGAGCACCAGGCCACACTTGCCACGCGGAGGTAAGTAAGACTCTGTCGAGTTGCTGACCGCTATTAAGCATGTCGGGTCGGTCAGGTAGGAGCAACATTGCTGGGTCATCCCCTTCTGGGGTGAAATTCACTTGTTGATAGCTGCTTAAAGTGAGATATTGAGGGAGCTCACACGAAGTGCGTCTTTCCTCCATGACAGCTAGGCCCCGCCCCCCGGAAGCTGCATTCTTAGTGAGAGGAGGGACAGTGTAGCTGCTGCTGATTTGATAGGGAAATCGATAGCTAGGCTAGTGTATTCAGTGTCCACTACAGTCCTGAAGGACTCATCTGATCTCTGCTGTAAGGACAGCACCCCAAAATAAGCCCTTTTTAGGGCTAGAACATCAGTCTGCTTGTTTGTTTTTTTTCTGTGTAATCTAATTGCAGTTGCCTGCCTGCCAGCGTGTGTGTCAGGCTCACAGCGTATGCTGTGCCCACTTGCCCAGTGCCACCACTCATATCTGGTGTCACAATAGCTTGCATTTAAAAAAAAAAAAAAACTTTTTTGACTGTAATATAATAGCAGTCAGTTTCCTTCACACGTGTGCGTTTCAGGGCCTGCCAGGGCACAGTGTCACACCAGTGCAACTCATATCTGGTGTAACAGTAGTGTACATTTAAAAAAAAAATACAGGGGGCTTGTTGTCACCTTTCGGGGACCCTTGGTGTTGTACGTGGCTGGGTGGAGGAAGAGACCTTCAATGATATCACTGAGGACAAGGAACGGGACATGGCTAGCTTGGTATCCAACCTTGTGCAAATGGGGAGTTTGCGGTTGTGCAAATGGACTGATTGCGGTTGTTTGCGGTGCGTTAAACGGGGAGTTTGGTCTGTCACTGTGAAGCGGGCGTAACCCTTACACTACCTGATCGATACAACATCATACCTGATGTTTTAAAGCACGTTATTCCAAACAATTTAGGAATGTTAGGTGATTTATGCCCTTTATGGATTAAAACCAGACTCTGCATCAACTATGTAATTTTCCATGGGAGTTTTGCCATGGATCCCCCTCCGGCATGCCACAGTCCAGGTGTTAGTCCCCTTGAAACAACTTTTCCATCACTATTGTGGCCAGAAAGAGTCCCTGTGGGTTTTAAAATTCACCTGCCTATTGAAGTCTATGGCGGTTCGCCCGGTTCTCCCGATCGCGAACATTTGCGGAAATTCGTGTTTGCCATTCGCGAACGGAAAATGTTATATTCGCGACATCTCTAACAGTCAAGTAAAATAGTCATAGTATTAGTTGTGATTTGTTTCAACATTGAAATTGCTTTAAAAATGTTGTCCTTAAAAATGGATTCTCAAGAACCAACAACCTATTAAGCATATTATAACTTTAATATATGCGTTTTTTTTTTAATTGAAGTTTATTGGCATATAAGTATAAAGCCACACTAATAACATTATATTTTACAGTACAATACAGTATAATTGCATACACAGTTAAAGTATAGTATAGGTACAGTCAGCAATTATTTGGTAATTGGTCATCACAGCAATAACAAAATAAGCACAATGTAACGGATCGCCTGGCACCCCGACTTGGTACCTCCGTTAATGGATGCTCCTAGCGCTTCCTGAGGACTCCAAGCACTCTGGCAGACACCACAATAACCGAATCCGAGAAACCTTTAAATTCTCCCAAGCATATGAATGCTGTAGACCATTGAATAGGAACCATACGAATAGGCTTGTACTCCTAGCAGTCAACTGGAACAGCATGCAATCAATCCTTCCCCCAATAATGAGACGACACTTCACTTTGAGGGTTAAAACAGGAACTCTGGACTGGCTCATCCAGCCTGGCTTTTATTACACTTGTACACTTACAGGCCACACCCAGGGGGAGGTATAAAATAACCAATCAGATACATGGTACAACCCACACATCCCCTCCCCTCAGATAACCAGTTAACATAATTATACAGCCAGGAAAACTACAGTTTTTATACATGTGCTATAACTTTAAATCCATACATCCAATCTTCCCAAAAACCACATATTTGGAATCAGCACACTTTAAACATAAACCCTTCCAAAAATCAGACAAATCCATCCAGTGGATCAAAAGTTAGCTGGAGGTCCCTTTATGACCGACCGCAAGCACATTTTCCTGCCCAAAACAGTTCCATAGATTTGGGCTGTGCGGCCGGTCAATTTCATGCCGAAAAACGACTAAGTCCCATTTCGAACGGGACTTAGTCTCTGGAGCTGCAAGTTCAGTATGGAAGAAGGTTAAGGGTCAGCGGTGTTCGGCACAATGTGTAGCCGATTTTAGTTCCACAGAATCTTTAGCATATACCGCTGACCGCGTTCGACTGAACAAAGATGGCCGCCGCCACGTGCAATTAACCTGCAGTAACCTCACAGCCTGGGAGGTAAATTGCCTGCACACTTTAACTTCTGGGTGGTCCGCCTGTGTGGTACTTGGTTCAGTAAGCCCTATTTACTGAACCAAGAGGGAGAAAGCCTGGGGCAAGTTATTTTACAGGTCTGGGGACATAGTCTTAAAGGGGCATTGTTACCTGAAGTTACAAGATGTCCCCAGACGGTTCTTAAAGGGCCATACACACCCAATAAAAGTCCATTCCTTTTCAGGGGCCATAGTCTTAAAGGGTATTGTTACCCGAAGTCTCAATATGTCCCCAGACAGTTCTTAAAGGGCCAGCAGCAGTACAATAAAATACCATTCACTGTACTTAAAGGGCCAGCAGTCGCACAATAAAATACAATATGCCCCAAATAATCCAGGGGCCATAGTCAGCAGGTAGGAGGCGGGCAAACAGGCTTCTCCAGGGTCCAGTGGCGAGGTTGGTTTCGCCACACACAAATTAAGATATTTCAACCTTTTTGCTCTTCCACAAGGAAAGTACATGCATTCTTCAATGTAGGAGCACTGGTGACTAAAGAATCCAAGAGTAAAACATATGCCCAGACTAGTATATTGGGTATTTCTAACATTCCCAAAGCTCACCTATGAGAGCATCTGGCAGCTGTGCCTCGCGTTTAAAAAGTCCAGCTTTGGTAAGGTCCCATCATACATAAAAGGCCATTTAAATGGTGGATATTCACTGTATATCCACCTTCACTAAGTATGTAAATTGCGTAGACATACAGTGTATGTCTATTGTCACTAAGAAATAAAACCTGTTTGCAAACTGTTAGTCCCAATCTCCAAATTGCTGTAAAAGATCACATCGTTCTTCCCATGTAATAGTTATTAGTTCATGCTAAATGTAAGTATATCAAACACCAAAAAAAGATGCAAAATGTCCCCACTTCTTAACACAAATATTTTGAGTACAATAAAAAATGGCTAAAAATGAAATGCAAGCCACACAAACACAATATATACATTACTGGTTGAGCAAGGCCTTTAACTCTGCATCAAACATGCTATAGATAATCACAATTAAACCAAAGTCTTGCAATGTCTGTACGAACCATGTTGTCTGTACGATGCAACGGGAAAGATTATCATATTTTCACACATCCTTTGCATTTATTGGTAGTGTATAATAATTGTGAAAGAGGTCACTTTTTCTAATAAAGCTTGAGGAATGTGATGCTTTTCTGACAGTTCAATTAGTCTCTCTATTCATCTATCTTTATTGAGAGTGAATTTCCCATTGATGTGTGTTTTTATTGATTTGGTTGACATAAAATATAGAGGATGAAAATGTGTTTTATTTATTAAGAGTCACTGAATAATGTGGTCATGTCGTATTAATCCTTTGTTGACTTAGGGTGTTCTATGCCATCCTATGCCAAAAGGAGGGCTGTAACGTTGTTATGGCGGCATAGCACGCCCTGATGATAGGGCACTCCCTCTATCCCTCCCTTTACTCACCCTCCTCACCGAATCTGACCCGACAACTGAGGCAGTCCCTCTACAGTCAATCCATCCAATCCGAGTCATGTGATCACAATGACACCGTGATCACATGATTTGGATCGGCATGATTGACAGATTGTCAGGCAAATCCCTCATAATAAAATCAAATGATTATGCACAAATAGTAAATAAATATGCACTTAGAATTGGATTTTAAGGGTTATTTAAATCCTCTTTTAACTCTTTGATCATAAGGATGGTATATCCTACCAAAAGCTGTGCAGATAATCAAGAGAGAGTAAGTGTTCGTGGATCCTGACATCAAGTACAAACACTAGGCTGCCAGCATACATAAATGCAGCTAAACCTGAGGTAGTATAGTAGGAGAAAGGATAGGGCATATTACCTGTCCTTAAGGGTGGCCAGGCTTATTACAAATACATGAGGATAAGAGAGACACTATGGACAACGTAATCCCTGAGGATAAAGGGTTTCCAATATATCTCCATGGCCAGATTAGACTAGACAGAAAGTTTGGATTGATGCAGATGAGGCCTTCTGTCACTGCCCTAGCAGCATTCTTTGAAGTATTTTGCTGAAGATTAAAATACATTGAGTCTTCAGCAAGTGGCAGCCAAAAGGGCAAAAACCAACCCCACTCTTCGAAACACTTATAACAATAATAATAATAACTTGCGATTTTTATAGCACCTTACTCCCTGTGATACTCAAAGCACTTTACAATTATATAAAACAGACATAATAGAGTTTCTGATGAGCTGACTAAATGCCTGGTTAAAGAGGTAGCACATGAAAAAGTATATTTTGATGGTGCCTCTCTGCATGAGCAAGGTAAAGAGTTCCAGAATGTGGGGCAGTGTGGCTGGATGCCCAGGAACCCGAGTTTGTCTTTATTCTAAGCACCGACAGGAGGGATAATTTAGCTGACCGAGATGGAATGCACGGTGCCAGGCGTTCTTTCAGGTATTGTGTGTCTTGATTGTTTAAGGCTTTGAAAATCAGCAGGTCAATTTTAAAATATGTTCACCAATTAACTGGAAGCAAATGCAGGGAGTTGAGAACAGGTGTGGTAGGTCAGTAGTCTGACTGATGCATTGTATACTGTCTGTATGTGATGGAGTTCTTTTTCTGGGAGGCCAAAGTAGAGTGCATTACAATCATCAAGACGAGAGCACTCAATATTTTGTATCCCTGTTGAACTATTGAGTTCAGAGCCTCCAAGTTTCAGGCCATTTGGGTTAGCATGAGGTATTTTTGCTGCCTGGGGTCCTCTTACCAAGAGTAACTCTATGAGTTCTGCTAAGGATGAGGCATGTTGAGTCTTTAGTATCTGGAGTAAAGGAGAAGTAGAGTTGTTTGTCATCAGCATAGCAATGATATCTTACGCCATGTAACCTGGTGATGTCCCCTAGAGGTGATGTGGGATTATTAAAAATCTTTATTGTACTTGTATTTGAATTATTGTACTAACTCCATTTTAACTTTATACTGTGACTTCTTCCTCCATTTTGTCCTCCTAACCTGACTTCTTCAATCCTCCATTTTGTCCTCATGACTTAACTTGTTCATTTTAAAACTACCTTACGTGACTGAACTTCTCAACCCAATTAGTATAGTAGACAAAGACTGTGTTTCCTGCAAGGACAAGCACCAGGAGGTGCTGGCTACTCCTTAAAACTTACTGGCTACTCCTTAGAACTTATAAGATAGTATAGTTTGAAGGCCACGAGAACACAGTAGTAATGAAATGTTCTATTCATAAGAGACCTTGCACCTGGACATGAAGCCTGATATCATTGACCGTGTAAAATGACGCTCAGGACCCCCTTATCCCCACCCGTGTCCAGAATAATCCCACCTCTGGTGGGTGGGCACGAGACTAACCTCTTAATTCTTTGAACCAATAGGTAAGACACTAACCCCGACACTTAACAATTAATCCAATTGATGATGTTTATTTGCTGATATTCTAATAATCAATGATGACGCAAAATGCCTCTTAAAAGGGCCTGCGCGCCCGCTTTTACTTCACTTGCCAATAAACTTTCTCGAAGTTATTTTAACCTGAACCTTGTGTGTCAGACTTAATTACTTCAGCGTATATACGCAATTCAATTTTATTGATTTGGACAGGAACAGATAGACATTTAAACATTTTGGTTTACTTTCAAAAAGTACCATAACAACTTGGCGCCCAACGTGGGGCATCGGGCTATGTCCGGCCGGTGAGCCGTCCTAAGGAAGACAAGGGTGGACGGAGGAATCCGGGGGGAAGGAAAGGAGATTGATCACCTCCAGGTACACGGTAGAGACTTCTGCAGAGCCACCGGTATGTTCCGGCCCCTTTGATTGACCCGTCCACGTGTCTGTGACTGCTTCCCGGGAGGACATCAAAGACAGGTAATATCTTGCCCGGTGTCTCGTTACTCACTTATTTACCTGCATTTTAGTCTATCTGTTGCCTGGGTGTGTTTGAATTGTTTGCCTGTTTCCCCTTTTTGGGATAAAGGGGGGTGGACCTGCGGATGCGTTCCTGGAGGTCTTCTGTGTGACTGTCTATCTGTTTGTATTTTACCCCTTTTGGGATAAAGGGGGGTGGACCTGCGGATACGTTCCTGGGGGTCTTCTGTTGCCTGTTTTACTCCTTTTAGGAACCACGGTGCTGTGGTTGTAAGGAAAAAGGGGGGTTGACCCGCGGATGCGTTCCTGGGGGTCTTCTTTGCCTGTTTACCTCTTTTAGGAGCCTCGTGGCTGTGGCTGTAAGGAAAAAGAGGATTGTTGGAACTGTGGATTTTGTGTAGACTCATAATTTCCTGTGATCCTTCTTGTGTCACTTTGAGAGCCTAGCTAGCTTCTTGGTGCACGTGGTAACCCGCAGCTTCAAGTGTGGAGGCTAAGGGAATTCCAATTTTCTTTTGGTAACCACAACCCCGAGCGCTGGGGCTGGTGGAATTCCAGTTTTCTGTTTATTTTGTGGTGTGTGAATTCGGGCAGGCATTGCTGTCTTCATCACCACGGAGTAGTGAGACTTATAAAGTGGGTCTTTATAGGGGCACTACAAGGGTGAGGGTAGCGCAGACACTACGAGTGGGCTGCTGTGACGAGGGAGGCATATGGATTTCGGACCGGTGTTAGCTGTTATCCTTGGCCGTTGGTAGTAAGATACTACGGGATTGAGGGAGGTGACTTTGGAGTAAGCACACGAGTAAAGGAAAGGAATTACTGTTGATTTAATTTGAACTGTGATGCATGCACTGTATTTCAACTGTATTGTTGTCTTGTTTGTTTAATAGGAGTCTCATGAACTCCTGTGTCTGTCTCTAAGGATTTTCCTTGCCTTTCATCCTTTCTGTACTTCCTATATTATTATACTATCCACTCCCATTCTTCTTAAAAGAGAAGTGATTGGTCACACACTTCTCACCTCGCTCCAATCCGTGTCTACCACCCCGGGTAGGCGGATTCAGTGACTAGTCTACGTTTTGGGAAGACGCACCTGAGAAAGTCCCACGGTTCTCAGGTGGCAGTCGAGCATTGTAGACGTTCTTGTTCAGTTTTCCCTCTCTCTCTCTATATCTAGGACGCTGGTATAGGGGTAGAGGGATTATGGGGCAGGATTTAGGTAAGCCCAGTAAGGGCTGGTTAGCATGTGATTTGGTAGAAAACAGAGAGGGTGAGGAGATGGTTAAAGGTGTTGTAAAGATTGCAAAAGTATGTAAAATTACTGTACCAACGGGTGGAAGATTGCAACCAGAAAGTTGGCGCAAGTTACTGGCAGAAATGAAAGGCAAGCTTACAGATAATGGTTTATTAAAGACTGCTGAAGCATGGTACAGAGTAGCAAAGGCTATTCAGCTAGAAGGTTGGGTTGAGGAAGAAATAAATCACAAAGGTGTGAAATTGTTTGTGTATCATAATAATTGTGTTACTGGGGTTTACCCTCAGCCAGCGCCCCAAAACGGCGCCCAGGGGATATCTATCCCCAAGGTTCAGTCAGCCGTAGGTGATAGCCAACTGACTATGTTCCCCACTCCCAATCCTCCTAATACCCATCCCGTCACCTCCCCTGTCTACCCGGTCCTGAATTCTGATGGATCTTTCTTTTCCCCTTCCCCGTCTCTAACATTCCCATCATCCTCATCCATCCCTACACTACCTGCTATACCTCTCTCTAACATTTCATCTACCATTCCTTCCCTACACTCTCTCTCCGTTACTGATCCCCTCCCCTCTTCATCCGCCCAGCTAACCACCTCTTCCACCCTCGCCCCGGCTCCTCCCTCTACACCCACCCCTACCAATCCCTCTCCGTCCCCTCCCATCTCCACCCCAGTCCAATACCCCACCTCCTTCCCCTCCCCAGCCTGGCCCTACCCCTTCCCGTATCCCATGGCCCTGCCCTATCCCGGATATCCACTACCCCTTCCCCAAGCCACTCCCCAGGTTCCGGTCATGCCCAGTCCGGCACAGTCTGCTCCGGATGTGCCCACATCCAACATGGCCGCCACTTCTTCCCTTAACCCTAATACAGTACCTTTTCCGGCCACCAATATGGCGGCCCCCAGTACAGCCCTGATGCCGGTAATTCCCGGTGACTACCTATCCCCCGGTTATGACTCGCTAGCCACCCCCGCATCTGGGACCCCCGCTCATCCTCCGGTCCTGTCACCTTACTCGGGCCCTGCACGAAAGAAAGCTCAGATCATAGAATTAGATGAGAGAGAAGAGGATAGTTTATCCCAGGACTCGTCGGAGGCTGCAGGAGCCGCTGCAGGAGCCTCAACTCATCGTTCTATCGATGATCCCTTTGGACACAAGGGTCGGGGAGAACGGACCCCTCCTAAATATGTTGCCTTTAACCCCACTCAAGCTAGCGCATTAATGAAATCGCTCCCTGACCCAGAAAAACAGCCTATGCCTTTTTACCGAGGGATAGTTCAAATTCAAAAGACCTATTCCGCCGCATGGCGTGATTTGCTGAGCATTTGTGCTATTAAAGCCGGGGATGCATACTGGCCGAGCATGGCCCGTCACCTCAGTACAGATCTGCTTTCCAGTGATGTTGATTACCCCTCCGGGTTAACCTTTTGCACCCAATTAAGAGAATGGGCTAAAGACAAACTTGCAGATCAGGCTGCTGGCCTTACTGATGTTATTCAAGATAAAGGAGAATCAGAGGAAAGGTTCCATGCAAGACTGTATCAAATGTTTACAGATTTAGGGTTTGATCTTACTGACAAAATTCATTCACAAATGCTGTCAGGTGCGTTTGTCCAAGGCGTTAAAGACTCTATACGCAAGGGAATCATTGCTGCACGCCCTGAATATAAGGTTGTTCCCCTGGATACCCTGCTTTTAGTTGCTAGAGGTTTGGAATCTGTTCAGACCCCAAGAAGACCCACTTCAGCTCCTCTCATGGTATCCCGCTCCACTCCAGTCCCAAGAGGTACCAGACCGGAGGAGGGGGGACATTGCTTTAATTGTGGAGCAAAAGGGCACTTTAGAAGTGACTGTCCAGAGCCAAAGAGGGAGCAGAGGGAATCCAGAAAACCACCCAAGCCTGCCCCGGCTCCCAAAGCCACCAAACAGGTTCCAATAGTTGAGGAACCCGATGACTAGGAGATTGGCAAGCCTGTGTCCGTAACCCCTGTCATGGCAGTGTCTACAGGGGATAAGGGGGGGCCACTTGCCACAGTGACTTTACCCATTGAAGGCCACCCTACCACATTTCTAGTTGACACAGGTGCAGCCCGTAGTGTTCTACGAGAACAAGACCTGCCTGACCCATCCTTCCTGTCCAATATTGATGTCTCTTGTGTTGGAGTGGACGGCCAGCCAAGACACAGCCCTTTAACAACTCCGCTACGAGTTGGCTCTAGCCTGCTTGCTCGCTTTGTGGTATCCTCCACATGCCCAATTAACCTGTTAGGTGCTGATGTCCTCTCACGCCTGCAAGCATCCATCACCTTCACCCCAGACGGGCAAGTAGAAATGTTCACACCTCTATCTGTATCAGACACCTCAGCCCTGTGCTCCTTGCCTCTGATGCTGCATTTAGAGAAGCCCCGTGAGGAAGCAGCAGAATTAAGGTCTAATTTCCCAGAGGAATTAAAAACACAGGTGCCTGCCAAGTTATGGTCCTCAGGCCCAGAGGACATAGGTCACCTAAATGTTCCCCCTGTGGTGGTAAAGCTCATTCCAGGAGCTACGTTACCAAGAAAAACACAATATCCCTTAAAACCAGCACAGTCTGCTGCCATTTCTATCCACATCAAGGCACTCTTAGAGAAGGGTGCCCTGGTAAAATGTAAATCTGAATGCAACACCCCGTTATTCCCTGTGAAAAAGAAAACTCCAAAGGGTGAGCCAGAGAAGTACAGGATGGTTCAGGATCTCCGTGCTGTCAATGAAGCTACCGTCCTGGACACCCCTCTTGTACCAAATCCCCATACTCTGCTCTCTGGAGTCCCACCGTCTGCTAAATTCTTCACAGTCATTGACCTGGCCAATGCCTTTTTCAGTGTCCCACTGGACCCATCCTGTCAATACCTGTTTGCTTTCACTCATGAGATGCAACAGTATACCTGGACTGTCATGCCCCAAGGGGCACAAAATTCTCCAAGTCAATTCGCAAAAGCCATGGGTACCATCCTTGACCCATGGCAAGCTGAGCACCCAGAAGTTGTCTTGCTTCAGTATGTGGATGATCTACTGCTCTGTGGAGATGATATACCCACTACTGAAAGGTGTTCAATTAGTCTTCTTTCCTATTTGGCAGAACAGGGATGCAAAGCTTCACTCACCAAGCTGCAATTCTGCCAATCTTCAGTGATTTTCCTTGGACATTGCCTATCTCAAGGTACCAGACATCTTACCCGGGACCGGGTAAGAGCTGTTCTAGACATTCCACCTCCAAGGACTTCAAAGTCTCTTCATGCCTTCCTAGGCCTCATTTCCTACTGCAGAGCATGGATCCCAGAAGCCTCTCTGCTTATGCAACCTCTTTATGATGCCCTTAAGTCTGACCCATTCTGTCTGACCAATGAAGCTCTGGACAATTTCAATGCTCTGAAACGTGCCATTGCTTCTGCCCCTGCCTTGGGCCTACCTGACTACTCCAAACCTTTCAAATTATTTGTCTCTGAAAGACAAGGCCATGCAACAGGAGTTCTCACCCAATCTAATGACTTAAGAGGCCGCCAGAGGCCTATTGGATATTTCTCATGTCAACTGGACATTGTGGCCAGAGGGACTCCCTCCTGTCTCAGGGCTGTTTTTGCTGCAAGAGAACTCATAGAAAGAACCTCAGACCTGGTCCTTGGCCACCCTCTGGTTGTTTTGGCCCCTCATGACATTTCTGCTATCATCAACCAAGTCCAGCTCAAGCACGTGTCTCCAGCCAGACACCTGCGCCTACAGTGTCATCTTCTTTTGCCTGACAACATTTCCATCCAAAGATGTCAAGTGCTTAATCCATCCACTCTTCTTCCACTCCCTGAGGGGGGTATCTATTATGGATTTATCACGGATGAAACCTACATTTACCTGCTCTGTGGATGTATCAAGAAAGTCATGCATCCACATTTGTCATTTTATGAAGATGAGACACCTCTTTGTGAAGGCCCGGATTACGCCTTCTGTACCATGTGGTACAAGCCGAACATTACTCCTGAACCTTGCTATGAAGATGAGCTTTACCACTGGACCGATGTAAAGCTCACTGCACAAGACTTCTATTGTGACTCTGAAGGCAATAGCATGGTCTTGGTCCAGCTACCTCAACAACTTAACTACCTTTACCGTCATTGGGATACCGCTATCCCACATATTCCTGTTACCAAGTGGAAGACAAGGTCATGGAATGATCTTGGGCCCATGGCAAAACTATGGGCCACCATGAATGAAGAACAGCTACAGGAAAATGGTATTGCCAAATACCCAACAACTGACCTTCTAGAAGCATGGCCACGCCATTTCCTGGAAAAGGAATTTCAAGATCTGGTCATAAAGAATGATTATGACCCAGAAACACCTCATGACTGTTTCGAACAGATGAAAATGGAAACAGTGCACTTACCAACTGTGCATGAGAATCCATTACCAGATCCGGATTTTACCCTGTTTGTGGACGGCTCAAGATATGCGGATGAAGAAGGAAAATATCGTACAGGATATGCCGTAACCACAACAAATGAAGCTATCAAATCATCATCCTTACCGCCAACAATGTCTGCGCAAGAAGCTGAATTACAGGCTCTGACTTCAGCATGCAAAATTTCCGAAGGAAAACGTGCCAACATCTATACAGATTCAAGATATGCTCTGGGAGTGGCACATGACTTCGGCCTAATTTGGAAGACAAGAGGATTTCTTACCACCGCCGGTACACCAGTCAAGCATAGTACTGCAATTAAGGAGCTAATGGATGCCCTCCTACTCCCTAAAGAGGTGGCCGTTTTGAAAGTCATGGCCCATGGGAAATTGGATACAGATGAAGCAAAGGGCAACCATTTAGCTGATCAGGCTGCTAAGCTAGCGGCCAGGGATCTGCAGGAAGTGGACGAAGAAGTGTCCGGACAAGAAGAAGAAGAAGTTCCTATTTTTGCTCTGCAAACTCTTCCTACTGACTTACGAATTTTGCGAGAACAGCAAGCTGCAGTCACTCCTGAAGAAATCCAGAAATGGAAAAAGAAAGGAGCTGTCCAGAAGGACGGAATATATTACAACAACTTCAAATTTTGTCTTCCCAGAAATTTGTATCCAGCAGTTGTCCAATGGGCACATGGGCCTGCACACCTGTCAAAAGAATTGATGGCCGCCCTCATACAGAAGTATTATGAAGCACCTGGAATCACAACATTGATCAATAGCTTCTGCAAAGCCTGTGTCATTTGTGCAAAATGCAATCCAGGAAGACCAATCAAGGTGCCTGCAAAACACCTGGCAAAACCCATGTACCCCTTCCAGCGAATTCAAATCGACCACATCCAAATGCCCAAGAGTGGGCCCCATGAATATGCACTAGTAATAGTGGACATGTTCTCAGGATGGCCAGAGGCCTACCCAGTGGCCAATATCACTGCAAAAACAACCGCAAGACGCCTACTTACCGAGATAGTATGTAGGTTCGGACTTCCAGAAGTCATTGAAAGTGACCAAGGTCCAGCCTTTACAGCAACAGTGACTAAAGAAATTTGGACTGCTCTAGGGGTGACTCTAGCCTTCCACACCCCTTACCACCCACAAAGTAGTGGTAAAGTGGAGCGCATGAATGGCACTCTAAAAACCAGAATGTTAAAAATGTCACAAGAAACAAAGATGCCCTGGCCAGAAAGCCTGCCAATAGCTTTATTTAGTGTTAGACACACACCTAGAGGGAAGCATTCACTGTCTCCATATGAAGTTCTATTTGGGACAGCACCCAGACTAGGTTGTTATTATCCGCAACAGTTGCAGCTCCAATCAGATGTTTTAGTAGACTATGTAACTGAACTTGCAAGTGCTTTAAACAAAATACATGCCCAAGTTTTCTCTTCAATTCCAGATCCCGAATTGGATACAGGTTCCCATAACCTGCTTCCCGGAGATTGGGTCCTGGTCAAGAAGTTTGTGCGGAAAAATACCCTGGAACCAAGATTTGACGGTCCATTCCAAGTTCTTCTGATTACCGCAACCTCCGTCAAACTGGCCGGTAGGCCAAATTGGATCCACGCTTCCCACTGCAAGAAATCTCCTGCCCCAGAGGAAGCGAATACCGCACAAACATGTATCTCTGGTACACCTTCTCCCTAATTAGCCTTATAAAGGCCCAGCAAGTAGCCATTACCAAAGATATTAGTGGGTACACCTTCTGGTATAATTCATCGTGCACCCAGGTGGCTACTTATACCTTTGATTACTGTGATATTGTAGAATGCCCATTTCCCACACCACAAATCCAGAGCATCTATAGAGATATCCCTCATTCGAAAGACCCATATGTTTGTGTAGTTGACAAGCAATGGGGGCACAATTGTGACCATTGGGGGGCGGCGGGATGGAATGCCGGGCCTGCCTGGGGTTACAAACCAAAAAGTGCCGTAGCTAAAGTAGATGATCATGGTAGATCTCTTCTCCAGAGAATGACTTTGAGAAAGCCTGGGGGGAGTACACCAATGAAATTAATCCTCAACATTGAGCATCCAAGCCCAACAGATGCAGACCAGTATGTGATGGGAATGTATTGGAAAAAGGGTTCCTACCAAAAATTAGGGCATTTCTACCTCAAAGATATGTGCAACTCTTCTGAGTGGCAAGGGGCCACCCATATGGTCCCTAACCCATTAAAACCTCATATCCAGACCTTTCAAGACATGATGGCCATTGCTAACCCCACTTTTGAAGATACCATGGCCGCTGAAACAGGTTTTAATGATGTAAATCTATGGTTAGAATGGATGAAATATAATGCTAATAAGCATAATAGAACTCCATGTTATGTGTGTGGCGGTGCCAGGCCTCACCTGGGTACTGTGCCTTTAATCCTGCCAGTAGATATAGAAGAATGTGTTTTAAGCCTTTTTGCCTATCACCATAATTTTAACAGGTCCATATGTATTGCATGGACAAAAGAGTATCCTCTCCTAACTCAGGATGTCAAACCCCCAGATGGTATTACCGTGTATAAAGGTAACTACACTTGTTATGCTAATTATGATGGAATGGGTAAATTCTTGGGTAACTTCTCTAAAGGGTATTGCGCTACCTACAGAAATGTCTCTATGGACTTGTTGCAGTTTCACACCAGGTCATTAGGGGATATTTACTGGTTGTGTGGGGATTTACAGCTAAGATCCAGAATGGACAAGCAGTGGTGGGGGGAGTGTACTCTAGCTAAAGCTATTATGCCTATACATATCATCTCTGACACACACCTCGTCACCCATGGGTCCAAACACACTAAGGTTAAACGTGACGCCCCAGTGAAAGGAAGTTTTGATCCTCATGTGTATATTGATGCCATTGGAGTGCCTAGGGGGGTGCCCAATGAGTTTAAAGCAAGGGATGAAGTTGCCGCAGGATTTGAATCAATTTTTACCATAGTTACCGCAAACAAGAATTTAAATTGGATAAATTACATTTATTATAATCAACAGCGTTTTGTTAATTATACCAGAGACGCCCTCCAGGGGTTGGCCGAACAGCTGCAGGCCACATCCCAAATGGCTTTCCAGAATAGAATGGCCCTAGATATGATCTTAGCCGAAAAAGGAGGGGTTTGTAAAATTTTGCCCGACACCATGACATGTTGTACCTACATCCCAGAAAACACAGGCCCTAATGGTAAAGTTACATTAGCCATAGAAAAATTAAATGACCTGTCTGAAGAGTTAAAAAGGAATTCTGGGATAAAAGATCCCTGGGAAAGATGGTTTGGTTGGATGACAGGATGGCAAAAGGCTTTAATGCAGATTGGTATGGCTATACTAATTTTCCTTTTTATTTTTGCTCTTCTCTTTTGTTGTATCCTCCCATGTGTGAGAAAATCCCTCATGAAGACTGTTGACCAAGCGGCACCCACTTTTACCCATCTCGAAGTTGATGACCAAGACTTCCAAGACGTCAACTCACCCTGTCTGCCGCTGCAAACAATCCCTTTTGTTGATAAAGTGCAGGAATTCTAGGAAGGGACTAGCTTAGGGACAGCATCTGTCAGTGAATGGTAAAGGCCCCGTGCGGAGAAGTGGTGGGTTAGCTGCCATGGGACACCCATGGGTGTGAAGTGTTCGAGAGCCATACTGACGGATGAGTTAGCCTATTAGGGTCAGCTCTAGGGACAGACTTGCACTTTGCATTAACACCTAGCTAGCGGCCACGGGGTTTCTGTGCCTTTGGGTTAACACGTCTTCTGATACTAACATAATAAAGTTTTTATCTCTTAGAATCTAACATTTCATAGGGGGGACTGATGTGGGATTATTAAAAATCTTTATTGTACTTGTATTTGAATTATTGTACTAACTCCATTTTAACTTTATACTGTGACTTCTTCCTCCATTTTGTCCTCCTAACCTGACTTCTTCAATCCTCCATTTTGTCCTCATGACTTAACTTGTTCATTTTAAAACTACCTTACGTGACTGAACTTCTCAACCCAATTAGTATAGTAGACAAAGACTGTGTTTCCTGCAAGGACAAGCACCAGGAGGTGCTGGCTACTCCTTAAAACTTACTGGCTACTCCTTAGAACTTATAAGATAGTATAGTTTGAAGGCCACGAGAACACAGTAGTAATGAAATGTTCTATTCATAAGAGACCTTGCACCTGGACATGAAGCCTGATATCATTGACCGTGTAAAATGACGCTCAGGACCCCCTTATCCCCACCCGTGTCCAGAATAATCCCACCTCTGGTGGGTGGGCACGAGACTAACCTCTTAATTCTTTGAACCAATAGGTAAGACACTAACCCCGACACTTAACAATTAATCCAATTGATGATGTTTATTTGCTGATATTCTAATAATCAATGATGACGCAAAATGCCTCTTAAAAGGGCCTGCGCGCCCGCTTTTACTTCACTTGCCAATAAACTTTCTCGAAGTTATTTTAACCTGAACCTTGTGTGTCAGACTTAATTACTTCAGCGTATATACGCAATTCAATTTTATTGATTTGGACAGGAACAGATAGACATTTAAACATTTTGGTTTACTTTCAAAAAGTACCATAACAGAGGTAGTTAAGTAAATTGTAAATAGCATGGTAGACAAGATGGATTCTTGTGCAACTCCACAGTCCAATTATTTTGTTGATGATGAGTTTGACCTTGATGTTACTGTCTGTGATCTACCAGTGAGGAAAGATGTAAACCAGTTAAGAACTGTGCCACCTAGACCACAGATGTCCTGCAAATTATTTACACTAAACCTTGAGAAACGTTGTTGGGGATATACATGCATGCTAGTTTGCTGACCCCTTCTATTGTGCAAAACAATTGCTTGGGTTTATTGTGGGACAGCATAATTTAGCGTGACAAGAATGCAGATGTTCTTCTGAGTTATCTTCAATTGGTATTTATTGAGATGTTTGGTAAGAACGGCTTTATCCTCTGGATCATGTGTCCTATGCTACCTTCTCTCCATTTACGGCCTGTTGTCTTCATTACTCTGATGGTGCTATCAAACATTGTTGTGTGCTTTGACATGGCGTATGCATGTTGGTGCAATACATTCCAGGGTGTCTCTCTTGAAATTTGTTGTAGAGTCGGACTAAGGAGCTGAGTTCTTTAAAATTGCCCATTAATTCATTTATATCCAAATTTTATATTATGTCCCATCGCGTCACCACTTTTAATGAGTAGTGCTTGACCAGGTGCTAATGGCTGATTGTGATACAACAGAGAAGTGTATTGAGTGGTGGTCTGACCAAGCAACTAGATGTATGACATTTTCTGTCCATGGAAATAGCAACGATTTGTATGAAGCTGTGTGCATTATTCAAGCTGAGTAGGTCCTGCCCAAGCTGGGATAGGGTGTCATCAATCCACTTGTTCAAGTCTCTCAATAAAAGCCAAGGAATAAACCAGTCATAAGGTCAGAGAGTTCTTGAAAAATCTCTTCTCATCTAGTGGGGGTTTGTATATTAACAGCAACCAGGATCCTATATCTATTGAGACACTGGCAGATATGCATTCAAAAGATTGGGGTGTATGGTCTGATATTAAGCTGGGGTTTAAGGATGATTTGACACAGATCATAACTCCACCTACCTTGCGATTTTGTCTTGACCAGTGCAACACCGTATAATTTTCTGGAACAGCTGCCTCTAGAATAGCCCCACAAATTGTCATCTAGGCAGAATTCAGTAATGCACACTAATTCACGTGTTTCAATAAGGTCGGCGATAATAGATGCAGAGGCGGCTCTCTAATTAGGCGGTTTAGGCGGCCGCCTAAGGCCTCGCGCTTGCGGGGCCTCGCGGCCGCTTAAACCGCCTGTTGGCAGAGTGTGTCAGGTCCTCGGTCAGTGACCGAGGACCTGACACCAGGAGGGGGCCCGGCGGCTTGCCCGGTATGCCGCCGGGTGCGAGGCCCCTCCTGGCTGCCCGGCCACCATCGCAGACACTGGTCTGCAGCTCCGCAGTGTGCAGAGCTGCAGACCATGTGACTCGCGAGAATTGGCCAATCAGAGCGTTGCCGCGGGTTACCACGGCAACGCTCTGAAATCTCGCGAGATTACACGGTCTGCAGCTCTGAGGAGCTGCAGACCGTGAGCAGTGGCCACCGGACCACCAGGGAGCCCACTGGACCACCAGGGAAAGGTAGGCTCTCCCTCCCCATCACCCCCCAACACACTCAGGCTCACCCCCCAGCTTCACCACCCACCACCCTCAGCCTCACCCACCATCACCCCCACCACCCTCAGCCTCACCCCCACTACCACCATCACCACCCTCAGCCTCACCCCCCACCACCACCATCACCCCCCACCACCATCACCCCCACCACCCTCAGCCTCTCCCCACCACCATCACCCCCCACCACCATCACCCCCTACCACCCTCAGCCTCACTCCCCACCACCACCATCGCCCCCACCACCCTCAGCTTCACCCCCCACCACCATCACTCCCACCACCCTCAGCCTCACCCCCACCATCACCCCCCACCACCCTCAGCCTCAATACCCCCCACCACCACCCCCCACCACCCTCAGCCTCACTCCCCACCACCACCATAACCCCCCACCACCCTCAGCTTCAATCCCCACCACCATCACCCCCACCACCCTCAGCCTCACCCCCACCACCATCACCCCCACCACCCTCAGCCTCACCCCCACCACCCTCAGCCTCAGCCTCACCCCCACCACCATCACCCCCACCACCCTCAGCCTCACCCCCCACCACAACCATCACCCCCCACCACCCTCAGCTTCACCCCCCACCACCATCACCCCCACCACCCTCAGCCTCACCCCCCACCACCACCATCACCCCCCACCACCCTCAGCCTCACTCCCCACCACCACCACCATCACCCCCACCACCCTCAGCTTCACCCAACATCACCCCCACCACCCTCAGCCTCACCCCCACTACCACCATCACCCCACCACCCTCAGCCTCACCCCCCACCACCATCACCCCCCACCACCCTCAGCCTCACCCCCCACCACCACCCACCATCACCACCCTCAGCCTCACCACCATCACCCCCCACCACCCTCACCATCACCCCTCCCCACTATCACCCCTCACCACCCTCACCCCCACCACCCTCAGCTTCACCCCCCCACCACCGTCACCATCACCCCCCCACCACCCTCAGCCTCACCCCCACCACCATCACCCACCATCACCATCACCACCCTCAGCTTCACCACCCACCACCCTCACCACCCTCACCATCACCCCTCCCCACCATCACCCCCCACCACCCTCAGCCTTACCCCACCACCCTCAGCTACACCCACCACCACAGTCACCATCACCCCCCACCACCCTCAGCTTCACCCTTCCCCACCCTCAGCCTCACCCCCACCACCCTCACCATTACCCCTTCACCCTCAGCCTCACCATCCCCCATAACCCCCCACCACCCTCAGCCTCACCTCCCACCACCCTCAGCATCACCCCTCACCCCCTCAGCTTCACCACCCACCACCACCCTCAACATCACCCCCCTCAGCCTCACCCCCCACCCCCCTCAGCATCACCCCCCTCAGCCTCACCACCCTCAGCATCACCCCTCACCACCCTCAGCATCACCCCTCACCACCCTCAGCATCGACCCTCACCACCCTCAGCATCGCCCCTCACCACCCTCAGCATCACCACCCTCAGCATAACCCTCCGTCACCACCCTCAGCCTCCCCCACTCACCATCACCCCCTCCTTCTCACATTACCCCCTCTCACTCTCACATTACTCACTCTCACATTAGCCCCCCCACTCTCACATTAGCCCCCCCCACTCTCACATTAGCCCCCCCACTCTCACATTAGCCCCCCCACTCTCACATTAGCCCCCCACTCTCACATTACCCCCCTCTCACTCTCACATTACCCCCTCTCACTCTCACATTACCCCCTCTCACTCTCACATTACCCCCTCTCACTCTCATATTACCCCCCTCTCACTCTCACATTACCCCCTCTCACTCTCACATTGCCCCCCTCTCACTCTCACATTACCCCCTCTCACATTACCCCCCTCTCACTCTCACATTACCCCCTCTCACTCTCACATTACCCCCTCTCACTCTCACATTACCACCTCTCACTCTCACATTACCCACTCTCACATTACCCCCTCTCCCTCTCACATTACCATCACCCCCGCTCCCTCTCACATTACCATCACCCCCCGCTCCCTCTCACATTACCATCACCCCCCGCTCCCTCTCACATTACCCCATCACCCCCCGCTCTCTCTCACATTACCATCAACCCCCTGCTCCCTTTCACCATCACACCCCCCGCTCCCTCTCACCATCACACTCCCCGCTCCCTCTCACATCACACCCCCCGCTCCCTCTCACCATCACACCCCCCGCTCCCTCTCACCATCACACCCCCCCGCTCCCTCTCACCATCACACCCCCCCGCTCCCTCTCACCATCACACCCCCCCGCTCCCTCTCACCATCACACCCCCCCGCTCCCTCTCACCATCACACCCCCCCGCTCCCTCTCACCATCACACCCCCCGCTCCCTCTCACCATCAGCTACCCCATACACATAGGGTCTCAGACAAAAACGCAAACATGCTCACAGAGACATACATTTGCACACACAAGGACACTCTCTGTCAGACACACTCTCAGGCACATACACAGGTAGACAGTGCATCAATGTGTATATGTGACACTTTTTTGTTAGTGGGGCCTCATGTTTGCGTTTCGCCTAAGGCCTCATAAAGTCTAGAGCCGCCTCTGAATAGATGTTTTGTTCCCTATTGATCTGGCATTGCACATGACTGATCTCATAGGATCTTGGGGTTTTGAGTTCCTGCTCTGTACTTTGGAAACGATGTTTCTTCTTACAAGGGATCGCACAAAGAGGTTTTCTTGATTTGATTATGCGCTTTTTGTGGCTTCTAGATTGGATCACTTCAATTGGGTTTGCAGGTAGACAGAGTGGTGGAGCAGCTATGATAGTAATAAGAGATTGCACTTTCATTTTTGATTTTCCTCCACACCAGCCCCTGTGAGTACTTTTAAAGATACCAAGCAATTTTAGGCTAATCACTTGCAAGGGACTGGGTGGAGAGACTGAGAGGGTATAGGTGATCATTACCTCAGCAGTGAAGGGGTTAAAGTAGCTTCTGAATTTTGCAGGGATGTCAACAGTTGGGGATGGTCACATAACATAGATAAAGCATGTATACAAGTCAGATTACAGACGTTCTAAGTCAATGTGCTATGGTAAAATATTTTTCATCAATACGTTTTTGAATGTTTATAAATTAAATCTGAGCATTGCCGAATGGCTGATTAATTCCAAAACCCAATTTACAGACGTAGGAGAGTCTGTTTTATAGTTTCAATGTACCTTGTTTGTTTGTGGTGTTTTAGGTTACGGTATCTCTTCTTAGCAGTAAGAGGGTCCCGGGAAAGTATATTTCAATCCGCTAAGCATCTATAAGAAGTTCATTTTGGAACAGATACCATTACCACAATTATAAGTGTTAATAAAGTACACAAAAATAAAAAAGTGACAAAACTATGTACAGCTTCAAAATTAATAAACACATGTAACTGCATCGTGGATAAATACAAATAAATAAAGTGGCATTTCTGGCCTCAGCAAGTGGATGGAAAAGGAAACATTTTTTGCACTATGAATCCTTCTGTTACAGAGGTATTGTGATAATACAGCAACTGCAAATATTAATGGAGCATTGACTTTGCCTTAACTAGAAATTTGACCTTTTAGGTTACAGTGGGTAGTTGGTAATTCCAGTTAACAAAGATAGGGAGATGTAAAATAATCTACATATTTTAATACTCAACAAATCCTGGCTACCCACGTTAAATACCCACTTTCATCAAATTTACAACACAGATATAGCTACTGAACTAGAAGTGCTTAAAAGAATATGCAACAAATGAATTATGCTCATATAACAGAACTTTGTTCCAGCTGTCATCACAGCTCACATGTAAAATACATTTAACTCCCATGGAAATGTGGGTATTTGGTCAAGCATATTGATTTTCACATCTATTTCTCACTAAATTACATTCCTATACCGTACGAAACGCAAAATGAGCGAATGATGTAGAAAATTAAGCAAATGTGTGTGGTCTTATACGGAAATGTCAGAATGTTTTCGTTTTTAAAGCTAGAAAAACAGTTAATATATAAATATAAAGTGTACTGCATTAATAGACCATTGCAGGAGCTACATGAATTCTTAGAACCATATGCTATACAGCTCATTATAGTAATTATGGCAAAAGTTGTGTCTTACCAATTTACATTGTCTGACAAAAAATAACGAGACTCTCTTGGTACCTATTAGACTTATGCATAATGGAATAATCTGGATCAACCGGATAACTTTGGGTAGTCAGATAGTCATCCACGTGGCTGTTTGGCTCTTCCGAATATTATCCATGCACAGAAAAACGAGTCAGGCACACAAAAAAAGGATGCCAAAATGGGGCAATTATTATATTGCACAAAATATACATAATACGAAAAAAAAGTTAATCTGTATTTATAGATTTATGTTATGTATGTATTAAGTATATATTCTATAAATATGTAATTAAAGATTTTAAAAAATAAATGTTTACTGGTCCTCCTTTTTTTCTTCTTTTAATCACTTAATCTGTGAATAAAATTTAGTGGTTGTCCACTGGCCATCAGTCATCTTTTTTGCCATCAATCATCTCTTTTTCTGGTGCCACTGATGAAACTCCGAAGCTCGAGTCAAATGAACATGCTCGTCCACTGCACGAGGTGCTTGTTCTGGTATATATTACGTAATGGCGCTTTGAAATTATGGAATTCAGCAGACCCTCCGATTGGCCTAAATTTGGATAAACTGCAAGTCGACCACAAATTAATGCACAAGTCTATTGCCCATGGCAGGGGTTCTCACCTGCTACTCTGCTAATACAACCTTTAATTCCACATCAGTGTTTCCAAATTGGGTGGCAATGAAAGCCTGAGAGTGCTGTTGCCCTAAAAACACTACAGTATTTGAAACTTTGACTTAACCAGTAGACACAGCTGTATTTTGCTATCCAAGTGTATGGACAACCCTAAACTATAACTTGAATATGGCAATGCCTGCTTGTCACAAAACCCCAAGTTATGCTTCCACGAATTTTAAAGGTTTGCCGTGTTTCTAGCTACCAGCTGGTATTCATTTTTAAACCATACCTGATGTGACTGCTATATTTGCACAGTTTTGGTTAAGAACAAAACCAATAATAAATGTATATGAACCTGAGGGAACAATACAGTTACGGAGATTTGAGAAAGGCAATGGAATCTCTAACCTCTATATTGCATACTGCAAATTCCGTATCAGAATTTCACCGATCCGTGAAGAGTTCATATCTCTTCAGATGTAAGTGGGATAGGTCAACTCTCACCCTCAGTATGAGTCCAGCAGGTTATGTTTCTCTTGAAGACCATTGTTTTAAGCCATGAGATGAAGTTCTTAAATCTCAAACAGACGGATCACGCTTTGAGCAAATAAAACAAACACCTAAACTTTAGTTTGGAAATTGACGGCATGCACCTACTTATGGAACATTGATGAGTTGCTGTAGGTTATTCTGTTTGGCAAGAAAGATTCCTTTCCAGAAGTCACTGACCTCACTCTGTGTCTGTCTCTTTGTTTCTGTAGGGTACACATGAACAGAAACAATTAATATCCACATGTGTTGCTGTTGCAGGTGGTGTCTAACCTACAAAAGCAATTATTTAACAGAAAAAACGGTTAGAGAAGCTTAGTATTGCAATGAATGATTTAAAAGTTTAACATCTAAAATGTATCTGCCTGGTTAGTATGGTTCTGAAAAAATACACAGTTTTGCTTGTGAGGTCGGCGACTAAGCAAAATAAATATTAGCTGAGTTATGGAATTTTTTCAGCTTTTCTATTTTATCTGAAACATTGCAAAAAAATTGTAATAAAATTTCCCTCACTAACACTCCACTGACAATTTACTAAACATCCCAGTACAAGAAAAGTGCATGTCCTAGGGTCCCTAAGCAGTTACTGTTTCCATACTAATATTGTAGTCAGCGACTTCCCACCAAATACAGGGTGCATAAAAGGTAAGGCTGCTCGTTACATCTGAGGACTCACACACTGTCTAGTTGGTGTTAACTTGATCATTAATACATATTTATTATAGGGTTTATTAAAGGGTTTTTTTGTGTTAGAGGTGAGAGCAGGTTTGTACATGCTTATTGGAAATTGCAAATCAACTGGATTTTAAAATAATTTTTATGTCTTAGCAATGGCATAAATACTTTCACATAGATATCTGTTGGTGCATTTGTTTTGCAGTAAGGTAAATCTGCAGGGAGCATAAACAGGATACCAGAGCACCAAAACAACTTTAGCTTAAATAAACTGCTTCAGTGTATAAATCATGCTCCTGCAGTCTCAATGCTCAGTAATCTACCATTTTAGGATTTAAGTTGGTTTATTTATACACCTCTTCTAGCTGTGAGTCACACAGCCTCCACGAAAAACTGGTTTACATTTCAAATCAGATGCGACAGCACAGTGTGTTTACTTTAAAAGTGTTGTTCTCCTGCTCTGTTAAATTAAAGTTACTCACAAACACATAGAAGGCTCTTGCAGACTCTAGCAAGCTATTAACAGAGCAAGATACAAGAAATTCTAAATTAAACCGACTGTGCAACAAAAGAAGTTTAAACATTAGATCTCTTTCAAGGGAAGTGTGTAGGGTGACTGATCAGTGTAGGTCACTGCCAATGAGAGGTGTGTATAGGGCTGCATAAACAAATTTCACTCCTAAGTGGTTGTTTTGCTGTTTATAGTGTCCCATCACATAACCAAATCTCTTGATTTGCTTGTTATCTGATTTTATTTTCTCCCAATGGCAGCATTTAGTTTTGCTATGGTCTGGTAAATGGATAATGTTGTTCCCGGTCATAACTAAAATGTAATTATTATTGGTTGCTAATAAATATTACCAACATTCAACATTGTTAATAAATAACATTATTAATAAATATTACCGACATTAAATAACCAGAGAGAGAAATCTATAAAGCTGATACATGACAACCTTTAGAAAGCAATAAATATTTGAAGATATTTCTGTGAATTCATAATTTACAATGTTCTTGTGCTCAGGGAATCCCTTGTGAGTCTATAATAAAGAATTTCATTCCATTTACATAGAAATTACCGACATATCCTAAAAATATTTCTCCAATTAATATGCAAATTGACAAACGCAGTGTTATTTGCATATATATTTGCAAGAATTCTGTTGTCTTAACATCTTGTGTAAAACATAAACATTATAATGGTGTTAATGGAAGGAACGTCTTTAAAGAGAAACTCCACAAATGAATACAGACATTGTTTTAAAAAAAACTGCTACCTTCAACCCCCCTCCAAGCACCTGTTTTTTGTTTTTTTTGTTTTTTTGTTTTTTTAATAAGATAACTTTTCTTTTGCTTTGCAAAGCCATGCAATAATTGATCCAACCCATGAAGCCAGATTTTACTTTCTCAACAGCTTCAGCATCGGTTTTAAGAAACTATTGTGTCTCGACATCTTTGTAAATGAATATTTGTAACATCACTCTCCATTCTTTTACACTTTCTAGCAACATTTGTAGCTGATGAAAAGAAAACACTGAGTATACTACTAGCATTATTTGCAGGCTACAATACACTATTCAGCAAGGCTCTAAATTTCCACTCTTCCTTCGCATAAGGCATATTATCATCATTTAAAGGACACTATAGTCAGCAGACCAACTACAGCTTAATGCAGTTGCTCTGGTGAGTATAATCAGCCCCTGCAGGCTTTTTTGCAGTAAATACTGTATTTTCAGAGAAAAGGCAGTGTTTACATTACAGCCTAAGAACACCTCTAGTGGCCACTTCCCAAATGGCCACTAGAAATGCTTCCTGGGTCAGTGCTGCACAGTGTGCAGCACTGATGTTCAGCGTCTCCACGCTCTGCATAGTGATTGGAGATAATCACTTCTGATTTAACAGCCAAAGAGGTAATCGAGGGCAGAGCCAGATGCGAGGAGCCCCGGGCAGCGCTCGAAAAAGGTGAGTAAATCTAGCCTGAGGTAAGGGGGGCTGACCACCGAAATGTTGGTTTATTATTATTATTATTATTATTATTATTATTGTTATTACCATTTATATAGCGCCAACAGATTCCATAGCGCTTTACAATATTATTAGAGGGGGGATTTAACTATAAATAGGACAATTACAAGAAAACTTACAGAAACGATAGGTTGAAGAGGGCCCTGCTAAAACAAGCTTACAGTCTATAGGAGGTGGGGTATAAAACACATTAAGAATTAAAGTGTCAGGAACATACATTTACTATAGTGCCCTTTTAAAGACAACATTATTATGGCATATATTTTCTTACTGCTATATACTGCTCGATACTGTTGTCACCAGAATACTAGTGGGAATAACTTACACCCAATTTTTGAAAATTTTATTTTACTAGATAGATATGTTTTTTAGCCTTATAGTATTCTATACTTTAGTTTGAATACATGCTATATGTGTTCCTCAAAGACACCTGTTTTCCTGCTACTTTGCGTCATTTTCTGTTTCATTTTGGTATACATATATTTTTTCTGGGTGTATATATATATATATATATATAAGTGTCCTGAGGACAGTTCACAACTGTGAACTGAAACGTTGACCATTTGGATTAAATGCCTAAATTTTTGTTGAAGTCCTTGAGTGCTAGCTTTTTTCTTGGAGGTTGTATCTATGTGCAACTGAGCACCGGGCCAAAACTTAAAGGGGAGCTGGAGTGCAAAACTCCCATCGAACTGTATATATATATATATATATATATATATATATATATATATATATATATATATATATATAATATATATAGGTATCCAAAAAAACGGAATGCACTCCAGGGTCTTTGTAAAGTAAAATATAACTTTTAATTCATATACAAAATAAAAAAAATATACATCAACGTTTCAGGCTCACATCTGGAGCCTTCTTCAGGATGGCAGATATATTATATACCTGGAGTGCAAGCACCTTGGATTTATTTATATATATATATATACTCACTTTGATACTTTGCTAATACTTTATCATTAATATGATCTACATTACAGCACTATATCAGATTTTGACAACTCAATAATATGTTCTTTTTATCTCTGCATTATATTTGCTTTCAGTGTACAGTTTGTCGAACTTTATGAAATGTGCAAATCTAGAAAAAGAAATAAATAAGAAATAATTTTACCTTGTAAACGCTTGGTGTTGTAAAAATATAGCATATTAAGTCAATAAGAAAGATTCTGGGTTATCCATTGGAACTGCTGAAAATCGACAAGGGAACTGCAAACTATGAATCGAAATAGACCAAGAGGAAATTAACTCAATTCAGCTTTTTTATCCTAAAATATAAAATCAACTCACAATTTTCCACAATTCCTAGTTTCGTAAATATTGACATATAGGTAAACAAGGCAGAATATCAGAGTCACGAGCAATTCATTTTGCCAATATAAATCTTTGTCACAGCTGAATGTACCTCACCATGAATTTAAACAGAATTGCCCAAGGTTACAAATACTTTCTATAGGTTTATTGCCAATACCATATTTTTTTCAGCTTTTCACATGTGTGATAAATGAAATATACCTAAATATACATGAAATAATATGCAAACACACATGTATATAATATAACATATACACTATTACAGAAGTTATACATACATTCTAAAATTGTCATAAAGTTATAAATTAAAGACTTTAATATAAAGCTATAAAAATAAGTTGAAAATTTAAAATTGCTGACAAGCAGCTACTACTCCTGCTGCCTAAATCACACATTTTATACATTTATTATTCTTTATTAAGTAACAATCCCTTGTTGTACCTAACGAAACCCCCTATGTGTTCAACAGGGAAGGTACACATAATACATTTTGATCAAGCGGAAAGGAAACAGCTAGAATTTGTGCTTCAACAAAATAAGCCCACTGTTTAATTTCATTACAGTTTAATGTTTTACATATTTCCCCCCAATGGATCTGTTAATCACAGTGTAAAGTTTTCGCCATTTTTAAGAGGACGCGGTCCTATAGCACATTGGAAGCAAATTCTAAAACACACATGTTATTAAGATGTGACAGCAGGGTGTAACAGATACCATATGTTCTAGTTAATTTAAGTGTAGCTGGGTTGAAATGGGAAGTGGTAGAATGTTCGTTTGTTTGCTATGATTTCAATTTTTCTTTATTTTACAGTCTGTAAAGGAAAATAATTTAAGACTTAGTTGTTAACACCTTAGGAATTGCGATTTCTAAATAAGAACAAAAATGTTCAATTAATACGAATGACGGGAACAAATATATGAGTATTGTAGTAAGATGTATAAGAAGTGGAGCGATATGAAGTGAATAAGCCCCTATCACCAAACAAAGATAAATTTAAATTTATACTTAGACTTTGCTGGATAGGATTCAGATTTCAAATGCAACATGCAAAAAAAGATCAACAAGAGATCATAGCACAGATCTGTATGGACTGATATAAATTCATATACGTATGTATAATATAAAAATTAACAATTTATTGTATACAATTCATAAAACAGCTAAAATGTAGCTAAATAGCAGTAAAAACAAATTCCTGCTTACTGGAAATGATGGTGAGCATAACGGTATATATTCCCGTTTGCTCACAGCAAGACTGTCCCACACTGGGTGATGTCTCCTGAATCACGCGAGTTGAATGGAGCTCCTGTTGTTGAAGTCGGGTCGGCAGGCGAGTGTAAGCTTGTTCTCTACTTCCGTGTTCCCGGCTCGTATTTTGGCTCCGCCTTCTCTTTTGCGTGATTGCGTGTTTATCACGTGTCTGTCTACGCGTTTCGCCGTTCTCGGACGGCTTCGTCAGGACGTGATGCGCTGGAGTCGGTCTTCACTAATGTGCATTTTTATACGAGTGATCCAATGCCTAATTGGCTTAATTTCTTTCCAGTCCGCATTTGCCTATGTATGGTGTCCCAGATAGATCAATTGGATTAGCAAGCACATCCTATTGTGAACGGAAGGCTGCTTTTCCTTCATCTATTGTGGGATCTTCATTTCTTATGTATTACACATATACATTACATGTTTAAAATAAAATATTTATACACAATCAAAAAAGAAAAGAATCTTGACAGATAACATCCAAGATAGAAACACAGTTAAACCCAATTTTTTGAACCAATTAAAAGGTTTCTTTAGATGTGGTAACTGTAATGCCTGCCGTAACACAAAAAGTGACAAACAGGGCATTAAGGAATTTACAGTAAACAGTAAGACACATAAGATAAGAGAACTCATTACCTGCCAAACCCAAAATGTAATATACATGTTAAAATGTCCCTGTGGCCTAAGATATATAGGCAGAACCACTAGGCAATTGAAAACTAGAATCTGTGAACATGCATATAACATCAGGAGAAAATTTCCACAACATCAAGTTTCTCTACATTTTGAAGAGTTCCACAATTCTGACCCTTCCCTTTTGGAATTTATGGGAATCCAACAGATAAAGAAAAACTGGAGAGGAGGCAATCCTATTCAAAATTTGGGCCGAATGGAGATGAGGTGGATATTTGAACTCAACACCCTCATCCCCAACGGACTAAACAATGACTTTGAGATTTGCCACTTTCTAGATTCCTGAGAACTGTAGATTGACGTATACCTAACCTTCATATGCAATATAGGGAGTAGCTATCTACATGCACATTGATAGGACTTTACTATATTACTTTGCAAATGTATGTATGTAAATGGAGTTAAATCACGATATATTAACTAGATCACGATATGGTAAAAGAAAACACAATGGTGAAATGTCAGTATTGGAAGCACAGCATTATAATTTTCTGCTTCCCCCCCGTTTTCCACATAGGAAATTATATAAGAATAAGAAAGAAAAATATTTGAGAAAAATATCTGTCAAAATATATAACAAATCCAATTGCATTAACATGTACATTTCTGTTTTCTTTCTTTCTCTCTATAAGATATGTAACAAAAGGAAAAACACGTTACAGTAAAAAAGAAATTCATATAAAGTGTGTAAATTTGTAAATACAATTACATTAGATCTTTATGATTATGTATAAATACTTAATTAAATTTTTTTGATTGTGTATAAATATTTTATTTTAAACATGTAATGTATATGTGTAATACATAAGAAATGAAGATCCCACAATAGATGAAGGAAAAGCAGCCTTCCGTTCACAATAGGATGTGCTTGCTAATCCAATTGATCTATCTGGGACACCATACATAGGCAAATGCGGACTGGAAAGAAATTAAGCCAATTAGGCATTGGATCACTCGTATAAAAATGCACATTAGTGAAGACCGACTCCAGCGCATCACGTCCTGACGAAGCCGTCCGAGAACGGCGAAACGCGTAGACAGACACGTGATAAACACGCAATCACGCAAAAGAGAAGGCGGAGCCAAAATACGAGCCGGGAACACGGAAGTAGAGAACGAGCTTACACTCGCCTGCCGACCCGACTTCAACAACAGGAGCTCCATTCAACTCGCGTGATTCAGGAGACATCACCCAGTGTGGGACAGTCTTGCTGTGAGCAAACGGGAATATATACCGTTATGCTCACCATCATTTCCAGTAAGCAGGAATTTGTTTTTACTGCTATTTAGCTACATTTTAGCTGTTTTATGAATTGTATACAATAAATTGTTAATTTTTATATTATACATACGTATATGAATTTATATCAGTCCATACAGATCTGTGCTATGATCTCTTGTTGATCTTTTTTTGCATGTTGCATTTGAAATCTGAATCCTATCCAGCAAAGTCTAAGTATAAATTTAAATTTATCTTTGTTTGGTGATAGGGGCTTATTCACTTCATATCGCTCCACTTCTTATACATCTTACTACAATACTTTATATCTGGTGAAGGGAACACCTGTAGAAGTGTGGAAGCTGCTCTATTGAAATTGTACATAAATATATGCCTAAATAGCTCTAAATTTTCACCCATAATAGAGCTTGAGTACACCAAATTGCTCCAGTAAAAATAATTTTATTTAAATATATGAGTATGTTGTAATTCTTTAATAGTCTATTTTTATATATATTATCTTGATTTATTTTTTTTAATTATTGTTATATGAGACATACCGTACATCGTGTTTTCATGTATGTGTTCATTGTGTTTTTTTACATAGTTACATTGGTGGAGCTTGTAAAAAAATACAAGTGAGATAATAGTTTAATAAATGACATATACAGGGTTAATTACTAAAGCGATAATTTAAAATGAATTCAAACTGAATTTCAAAGTTTAGGCAAAAGTAAAAAAACTGCAAGCATTGCTGACTTAGAATTTTCTTTACAATTTGTATATTTTGGCCTTAAAGGGACACTCCAGGCACCAAAACAACTTTATTTAATCTTACCTCAAGGGCTTAAATAGTTTTGAATGGTATAACCCCAAAGTTGTCTCCAGTGGTGATGTCCACTTCCCCCTAGGGGGCATCCAGCTTCTGAATTTTCAGATTCAGGAAGTGCAGAAAGTCGCCTGACAGGGACACCGCTGATTGGGTGAGACCGGTCAGCGGACACTCGCATCCAATAAGTGACTCCTCATTCACAAAACTTGCTTAGAAAGAAACGTACCTTTTCCAAGCCAGTGTTGTGAGTGGTTAGTCACTGATTGGTTGAGAGCGTCAGCTGAACATTCAGAAGCAGGATGCTGCTTTGGGTGAGTGGAGATCACCATTTACATCTCAGGTGCCTATTGTCACAGAATGTCCCGTCACCGTTACCCTGTCACCCCCATTAAATCCCTTCTCTTTAGCTTTCTCTATAATTGAAAGGACTCACAAGAGATAAATCTCCTTCAAGAAATAGATATCTTGCTCATCACATCTGCAAAAAATACATGACAAATTGTATTAAAATATCACTAGAAAGGAAAAAATGCACATTTGTAGTTAAGGTAGGTACCCATAGTAGACAGCATCCTCTAGGCAGCAGTTGACTCTTTATACTCAGGGTTACCAGATCCACCATGTTTTCAGGGACACATATCATATATACATATTGATGGGCAGCACATGAAAAGGGTAGCCCTGTAGTATGTAGAATTCAGAAGAAGGTTTGAAAGATGACGCAATTAGGCAATGAAGAATCCTGCAGAATATGCATTTTATACTCTGCAGGTCAACCTTTTCCATGCATTTTGATTAATATGACAAAATTATATGTATCTCTGTAAACATGGTGGATCAAGTCACCCTCTTTTTACTGGCAAATCTAGCACCAGTTCTGTCAGTAAAGGGAAACTATAGTGTATTCGTAGCATTATAGTACCCTATAGTGCCCACCTTGATCATGTGTCCACCCCGTAGCATAGAAAGTATTAAAAACCCTTGCATCACTTACCTGAACACGGCTTCGATGTTCCTCGGCACTGGATCAAGCTACACCCTCTGCTGCTCCTCCCCCGATGTTAGTCAACGTTGGGGTCCTAATGTACACACGTGGTTGACTGGAATTTTTGTTGAACAATGTTTTAAAGCTTATATTTCCCACGCAAATATTTTACATCTTTTGAGGCAGCTTTCATTGGTAACGAAGGCTCCTTCTCAAATAATTACATGGTGCAAAAACGCTAGGAAATTTGCACACAGAGCAATGAAACGATTTATTGGAGGTTTTATCTCATTGAATAGAATGTAACACTTAATGCTTTAAAAGACAAGGGGGAATTCTATGAATAATGTACTCTTAGAAAATCTGTAATTCTCTGTAAATTTTATATTGTGTTCAACGCTGTTATAGGGTAATAGACACCCTTCTGCCATTCAAGAGCTTACAAATTCGAAATGTATTTACAGCAGGAAAAAGATTAATCCACAAGCATTTAGCACTTTTCATGACCATAAATAGCTACTGTGACATGAAGGAATACTGTGTACCTGCACTAATTTTTTACTTTCCTCAAGAACGATAAGTAGATCAATTAGTGAGGGCTACAAGTTCAGCATCTTTGCGTGTACCTTCACTCGTTTTGTGCTGCTTAAAACGTTCCAGCCGACTATCTTCAATCTGTTTGACTTTTCTAATTCCACAACTACTTTCATTACGGCAAGTACTCTTGAAATATGGAACCTGGATTTGCTAATTCCAATTACTAATGGTCTGCAATTGATTCTTAATTAGTTGCTGTTTTGGATGCCATCCAATGAAAAACAGCTGAATTCAACCAAACAAAACAGTGCAACAATACTGCATGTAAAATGTTAAGACCTGGTCTACTTAATTTCAAACAAAATAAAGCATTTAGAAAAGTCACATTTTAATTTTTTTATATTTTACTGGTGTCATTTATTTATCTCTGCCCCCAACAGGCCAGGACTGGCCATCGGGCAAACCGGGCATATGCCCGGTGGGCTGCGATGGCCATGGGCCGAGGCCAGCAGGAAAGATCAATAGATATCTCCTGTCGGCCCATGCAGGGCAGCACGGGCCCCAAGATGGAGTTCTGTCCCATCATGAGCCAGAGGGGAAATCGGGCAGTGAGCCTGTCACCCTACGTGCACGCCAAGAATCTTCCTTCTCTCCCTCTTGCGAGTTCTGAGATTATCAGAGCGTTGCCATGGTAACCCACGGCAACGCTGTGAAAAGCCGGTACTCGCGAGAGGTAGAGGCACTGACACACAAACACACTGCACCCCCTGCACTAACACACAAACACACTGCACCCCCGGCACTAACGCACAAACACACTACACACACTGCACAAACACACAAACATACTGCTCCCCTGCACTAACACACTACACACACAGCACACCCTGTACCAACACACACACACACTGCACCCCCTGCACTAACACACACACACTGCACACAATCTATACCTCTATATACACACTACAGCCCCTGCATTAACACACAACACACACTCTATACCCCTATATCCACACTACACCTCCTGCACTTACACATAAACACACTACACACACACTCAATACCCCTTATATACACACTATACCCCCGATATTCACATACACACAGTAAACACGCTCTATACCTAAACATACACTACACTCCCTGCACTCTCATACGTTATACCCCAATAAACACACACATTACACCCCCTGCATGCAAACTCACTAATTTATATCCCCTATAAATACATATTCTGCACCCCCGTTTACACACTACACCACCTATGCATACATTACCGAGCTATACACATGTGCTCTACAGCTCCTATATGCACACACACACAAGAGCCCCTAGATAAACTCACAAACACACAGTACAGCTCCTTAAATGCACATACTACATCCCCTAGGCCCACACACTCCACAGGCCCTATATAAATACACACACGCACAAACTTTACAACCCAGAAACACACACACTACAGCCCCTATCCACATGCAGTACACCACAAACAGACCCCTTTACACACACAATTCAACACAAATAGTCTGCTCTACACACATGCAACCTCCAAACATATACAACACCACAGGGAACATCCCCACACATGCACAACACACTTTAAAAGCCCAGTTCCTGTTTTGATCTCTGGTATCCCACTATTGAGGACACCAGAGACAAATCGCCAGCAAACGCAGCGCATTCTTACGTTGCATAAACTCCACCCCCCCAATCACATGGTATTTACTTCATCCAAGAGCACTGGATTCTCTGGAGAAGCATCACATTAACATACTCATTTGGTGGGTGAGGGGGTGTGCATCTGACCCCGCCCCAAATAGTGAGCTGCTTGTCTTTAATTGCCCTGGCTGATTTTTGTCCCAGTCCGGCCCTGGCCCCCAGACATTTTTTAATCTGCGGTTTGTTGCATAAGTAAATCTTTTTAATTATTACTTTTTTCCCCATGATTAGAGAGACAAAGATCGTGCACAATCATCTCCCTTTTTTGGAATGCGTATGGGGTCCTCAAAAACCTGGTCCAAATTGCCAAATGCACCATTAGTTTACCTACTCACTTTTCTTCTGTACAATATTGAGAAATACCCAACCACCCCTTTTATGGTAACAGTTAATATCCTTTTTAGTTGTGTACACAATGTATTATCCAGCAAGTCTGTTTATTTGTGATACCTACTGGGACAAGAACTGGAAAACTTAATTTTAACAAACCGCAGAAAAAAGAAAATGTTGATTTTTTTTACTCTTGCTCGCATCGAATTTGGTCAGATTCCCCATTTGGTCAAACATTTACAAAGAGATCCACTTTTTCGGTCTCCTCTGGGAGGATTCATAGTATGTAGGATGTATTAGTTACTATCTATACTTAGTGTATATGCCTTGAGTTTCTCCTCACCTATATCTGTGTAACATAGTATCTTATATTAAGTTTTGTTTGAGAGAGTGAGAGAACTCTATATGATGCCCACCATGGGTTTACTGGAATGTGTAACTCTCCCCCACATTACTAATTTTTAATTTTCAGACTGAGCAAGGGAATTGCTGGTATGTGCTGCAGTTATATACATTCCCTTCAGTGGATGTTACACCTACTTTAATGCATATAATTTTTCTTCAACCCTGTTCTAAGGATCCAGCAAGAAGCCAGATTATATTAAATGCCCCTGCTTTAACACAGGTGATTTATTAATTAATAGCTTAGTCATTTTTTTTTTTAGATACTTGTGCACTGGTATGCATATCACAGAATCTGTTCATGCTTTAAGAATGCAGGTTTAATAATATTTAACAGTATTTTACATTTATTGGAAAGGGAAACACACCTCCGCTCTAACATTAAAAAAATATATATATATATGCCTTTCGACACTACAAATAATTGTTTCGCATTTTGTATAAATAATTACTCACTAATTGTTTCAGAAGTAGAGATGCGATTTAATGGATCACACAATTTACGAACTCATACATTCATAATCTATTTTATTTCTTAATAGTATGTTTGCATTGCACAATTCCTGCTTTAAGCCAAGGGAAAAAAAATAATAAAAGGTGTTAGGCTAAATCACCAATTTTCAGAAAAGAAGGATGTATTTATGTTTTGTTTATGAAGACAATCAGAGGTCACTCTGCAGCTAATTTTTCAAAATTTCAAGTCTAATTATGTTTTACAATAGATACGAAGGATTTCAGAAAAACAGCTCAGCTGCTGGTGAGCCTCAAGTCACGTGACAAGCTTTTGTATTCAGAGATAATAATTCAATGCCTGAGAATCCTGATGGAACTAGCCAAGATATCCCAAGAGGTGTCTTTGTTGCTGAGTGGACGCACACATTTTGCGATCTACACAGTAGCATGTCCAGGATCACAGGGCTTTGTCTTTTGCCCCTTCGTCTCAACCACGTAAAAGGTTGATTCATGTTTTTTTAAAGGGGGGATGCAGATAACAGATTGCAGCAATTAATACATACATTGATTCTCTGGCAAAGTATCTCTCGAAGATCCTTTGGGCTTTGCACAGAAAATTTACCCTATCTACTAAATAATGGTACGCCCTGCTCAAAAAACAAGTCTGAGGTGCAGTCGAACAATGGAGGACATGCAGCTGCATCATTTTAGAACTTATTATTTTTATTAAACTATTCTATTTTTTTATGATTAATTTGTATTGAGAATTACCATTTTAATAATTCACAAAACATGTAATTGTGCACGAGAAAGAAAATTAAATTGATGGTAAAGAAGTCGGGTAGGCTGTTTGAAATTTGACGTACCGTAGCATTGTTGCAAAATATTACTTTAAATATCAAACAAGAGGTTGCTAATTAACTTAGTACGCCTCTGAAAGTATAGTGGAAATAAAATAAAAAAAAACACTACCCTGCAGCAAAAGACTGTTTAGCTGTAAAGGAAGGATTACTGCAGAACACACACAAACCCATGCGCCACCTGATTAACCTTTCACTGACTCCTGTGGGTCACGTGATTTCGAGCGATGCTTCTCTTTAGAATGATGGCTTTAGAAGAAGATGTTAAATTTAACCTCCACCGCAATGATAAATTGACAATAAAAAATTCAATGGTTTAGTAATTACCAATCACTTTGGACATCGGCAACATTTTTCAGTTCTGTCACTGCTCGTTGGCACAAAAGCTTCAGCTGAAATTCTCTCGATCTTCCTTTTTTAACTTTGTTTTCATGATGCAGATTAAATCTGCCACCCTATTGCTGATTCATTTTCCTAATTTTTCATGTCTGATCCCTGCCCCAGCTGCACTGGGCTGATAATTGCACAACCCAGCCCTGATGATTAACATCAGAAGAATTAATTATTCCTGTCGTTAAATATCTAGGTTCCGCATGGTGATCAAGAAAAATTAAGTTTCCCTGGGCTTCTAAATCATTTCACCTTTGAGGGAAGTGATTGTGCACAGACATCTGAGCTGCAGTATGCGTTCCTGCAGAGGTTTAAATGATGTACCCTTTGTGTAATCTGTGATTGTTTTTACTCCTTCACAGTGTTTACAAAAAGAGTTTGATGTATCTTAAATGACGAGCCAGCTGTACCTCCACGTATGCTATTGCGGGCTATCTCACAACAGAACAATCTGAAGATGATAGGTGCACAACAGTTTAAAGCAGTCGTTCCCCATTATGTTTTAACAGGTGATGTTTTTTCATGTTTTACCCCTGAGTTTTTAGTTTTTATTTTGAACAAAATAATGGCATTCATAGGAAAATTGTCACAGGCATATTGTTGACATCTGCTGTGAAAACTGTTGTCCACTGGAAACATTCTCTGAGCTCCACTGGGAAAGATACGGTTTTATTTAAAATAATATCCCCCATAATTACCTGGTTGAATTACCTTACAGTCCCCTTAATTGTAAAGAAAACTTCACAGTTATTATTATTAATTTTATTATTATTATTATTATTATTATTATTATTATCATGTTATTATTTATATAGCACCAACAAATTCCGCAGCGCTTTACAGCGGGTGGACGAACAAACATGTAGTTGTAACCAGACAAGTTGGATACACAGGAAAAGAGGGATTAAGGGCTCTGCTCAATGAGCTTACATGCTAGAGGGAGTGGGGTAAAGTGACACAAAAGGTAAGGATAGTATTAGACTAATGACGGTTGCAAGAGAGAAATCAGTCGGGAGCTATTAACAGTTTAATTGATACGTTTTTATGAAGAAGTGGGTTTTTAATGATTTTTTGAAGGAGTGGAGACTGGGTGAGCATCTAACAGAGGAGGGAAGTGAGTTCCACAGGAACAGTGCAGCCCTCGAGAAGTCTTGAAGGCGAGCATCAGAGGTGAGAGTACAGACAGAAGATAGACGTAAGTCTTCAGCAGAGCGTAAGGGCCTAGACGGGACATACTTGTGTATTAGGGAGGATAGATAGGTGGGAGCAGCATTATGTAGAGATTTGAAAGCAAGAACCAGAATTTTAAATTCAGCCCTATATCTTACAGGAAGCCAACGTAAGGACTGACAGAAGGGTGAGACGTGGGCGGTGCGGGCGGACAGGAAGATGAGTCTGTAACGGTGCAAGTTGGGAAACAGATTACAGTAGTCAAGGCGAGAAAGGCATCTCATTAAGTAGGGTTGGATGCGCGCAATGTTTTTGGGATGGAAGAGGCAGGATTTGGCGATATACTGAACATGAGAGGTGAAGGAGAGGTCGGAGTCAAAGAGAACACCTAGGCAGCGAGCCTGCGTGGTGGAGCTGATGTTAGCACCGTTGGAGGGAGACAGACACAGGAGAAGCAACACTTGAGGGAGGAAAGACCAGAATTTCAGTTTTTGTCAAGTTGAGTTTAATGAAGTGGGCAGCCATCCAGTTAGAACTAGCAAAGAGGCAGTTATGGACACTAATCAAGATGGACAGGGAGAGATCAGGAGAGGACAGATAGATTTGTGAGTCATCCGCATAGAAGTGATATTGGAAGCCAAAGGAGCTAATGAGTTTACCAAGGGAGTCAGTATAGATGGAGACTATGGGGGACACCAACAGAGGAGTTGGGGAGAAGAGGCAGAGCCAGAGAAAGAAACACTGTAGGAGCGCTGGTAGAGGTAGGAGGAGCACCAGGAGAGTGCAATATCTTGTAGACTGATATTGCAGAGGATGAGTGAGAAGAAGCTGTTGATGATCAACAGTGTCAAAAGCCACAGAAAGGTCAAGGAGAATTAGCATAGAGTAGTGACCACGAGATTTTGCAGCGAGTAGGAACTCATTGATGTAATCAAAGCTACCATAGAAAGTTCTCAGAAACCTACCTCCTACGTTTCTATTCCCATGTAAATGAGAGGTGAGTAGAGGCTAAAATCTCTTATCAGAAATTGATAAACCAAATAGGGTCAGCAAGACCAATCATAAACCATGAGGGAGGAAATCAGCTCCTGGCTTCTCCCCCATACGTTGCATGGTAGCTTGCATCCTGGAAAACAACAAGAGAGCACTTAGAAATCTATAGTCCTATGCTACTAGCCAAGTCTTAAAAGTTACATGCCACTGCAAGCCATAGAATACCCAATGGCGAATTCTACAAACTTTTCACTTGCCAATGGCTAGTGGTGAGTGGAAAATGTGAGTCCTAGCCTATGATGATATATATATATATATATATATATATATATATACATAGTGCAACCCCTAGCAAATGATGTGATTTCAGGTATACTGTCACAAACCCAACCTGTGCAGGGTCAGTTTGAAACACAGATGACCAGTGGCGGCTGGTGACATTTCAAGTTGGTGGAGCACCAGACTGGACATGGGGATTTGACTTGTCCCCTATTTTGTTTGCAATCATGAATAGGAAAATGTCTATATGACAGCACTACCTCCACAATATGTGAACAATTCCATGCACAAGGAATTCTCTAGCAATAAATAAATAAATGTAAAAAAAAAAGTTTTTTTTTTTTTTTTTAAAAGCCCTGCAATTAGATTTTTAGTTAGAAAATATTCTCCCCAGGAAACATTTCTATAACAAAAAAAAAAAAACTTAATAAAATAAATGATCAGCCTACCCAGTAGTCAGGCTGCTTTAGTGACAGAAGCCTGCTGTCGTTATGGTGCCTTTCACTATGTAGCTGAGGTGCTGGGCTCAGGGCAGGCAGTGTCTGAGGGGTCTCTAACACTGAAGTAAGGTAGGCTCCTCTTCTAACACTATGTGCCTGCCTAACTTTGCTATACAAGGGGAGCTGGGGGACTAATTAGCAGGTACCGCTGTCTGTATAGTGCCTGCCTGAATATTACATGGGGGAGCTGGTAGGGCAGTGGGTGGCAATCACCGCTGTCAGTCTGGTACCTGCCCATATAACAGAGAAGGGAGGGAGCTGTGTGAGGCAGGGAAAAAGGGGGCTGTGTGAGGCAGAGAGAGAGGGTGCAGTGTGGCAGGGAGAGAGGGAGAGAGGGAGGAGTGAGGCACGAAGCTGTGTGAAGCAGGGAGAGAAAGGGCTGTGAGCATGGTCTGACCTGGACAAAAAATTGGCCTGGGCATTTAAAGGCATAACAGCCCAATACAGATGGGGGCAGGCCAGAGAGGGGTGTGTCATGTCATCAGCAATGACATGCACACTTCCCAAAGCATGTTTGGGGTGAAGGCTGCTTGCGGTGTTGTGTGCGGTAGACTAGTAGGTTTTAGGAACTGTAGTGTATGTGAGGGATATTATGGCCGTACTGTGTGGGATGTGGGATGGAGAATGTAGGATGTGCTGTTGTGTGTGGGTGGTAGTGGCTGTAGTGTATGAGGGAGACATAAGATGTAGTATAAAGGGGATAGTGTCTGTAGTGTATGGGAGAGATATTAAATGTAGAATATGGCAGTATAGCGGCTGAAGTATATCGGGAATAGAGGCTGCAGTTTATGGAGGATTAAGGGCTGTGATGGAGGGGCAGTAGTGGAGGATAGGGGATGCAGTGTTTGGGGGTAGGGACTGTATTGTGGGGTTAGGGCTGTGATGGGAGGATAAGGTTAAAATGGGGGATAGGGGATTTGTTGGGTTAGGGGCAGTAGTAGGGGATAGAAACTTGGAGGGGATGTGCTGGGAAATAATGGCTGTGATGGTGGGATAGGGTATATGATAAGGGGATAGGAGGAGTAATGTGGGGAATAGCGGCTGTGATGAGGGATGGGACATGTGATAATGGGGCTATGTTGGGGATGGGGAAGTAGGAAGTGATTAGGAGTCATGATGTGGGATAGGGAGTGTGAAGGGGGAATGGTGTAGTAGTGATGGGGATACGGGCTGTGATGAGGGAAAGGGGCAGTATTGGGGTGATGGGCTGTTATGGGGATAGATGGGGGAATAGCCTCCCTGAGGCTGATATTTGGTCAGGCAGGGGGAGAATTCAGGTCCCTGGTAGTTCAGTGGGAGAATCATCTTGTCTGCACCACCCATGGGTGTAGACAACTCCTTCCCGATGGCGCGGGGAATATAGCAGAGTGTTGCTGTGGCAATGCTCTGCTACAGTAGAAGGAGGGAGAACATGTTCTCCCACCTCGCATTTTGGAGGCAGTAAATTCTCCTCTCTGGGTCAGTAGGGGCTGACCAGGATCTCCTCTGTCGGCCTTGGCCCAAGGCATAAGCCCAGTTTGCCCGATGACCAGTCTGGGCGGGACTGTGAGGGAAGGGTAGAATGAGCTGTGTGAGGCACGGGGAGAGGGGTCTGTGTGTGAGGGAGGGAGAAAGGTGGCTGTGAGATTGGGTGCTGTCTGAGACAGGAAGAAAGGGGGCTGTGAGGGATTGAGAGATTTTTTATTGCAAGTTAACTGGTGGGGCGCTTCCACATCTGCCCCCATAGATGAACCTCCATTGCAGATGACCCATCATCCCAATGCTGATACAGTGCTCCACAGATCTGATGCCATGCATTAACATGGATGCCCACAGCACAATTAATGTCCATGTCTAAAGATTACAAGGAAACTAAAATACAGACTCAAAGGAGCACAGTAAGCAACCCCTTCCTTCCATGGTATCATGATGGTAGTGCTTTCTCAGCAGTGACAGTTTTAATTAGCCAGGTTAGGTTAAGAGGTGCAGGTGGAAGTACTAATTAGTGAGATTTCTGAGTGATTTGGCGTTTTCCCTCCTCAGAGCTCTTGTGATGTTTGAGATGTGTACTCAAGGGTTTATCTGCTAATTAATGCAGATCGCAGAGAATAGGACTCCAAAGATTTTCAGACAATGTTTTAATTTCTATGGAGGCTTTTTTACTTCTTGCATAAAGGTAACAGTACATAGCAAAAACATCAGATAATGAATCATATCTTCTATTTAACCACTCACAGCTGTCTGGCAATGATATCAGCCCTTTAAGCCTCCCAGCATGAATTTATTGTTTTCCTCATTTGAATGAAGGTCCATCCACCTGGTACTTTCCCTATGGAGAAGGATATTTTTGACAATACGCAGGTTACCTGGCCTTGCAAATGTATTTATAAGATAGACCAACCTAAGTTTACCGGGTCAGATAAACATCGAATAACTTTATGTAATCGATGTAAAGAGAACACTCTGGGTTAATAATGTGGAGATGTTCCTTATGAAATTTCTTGAAATATGGTTGCTATAGAATGAGTTAGAAATGGAACCATAAAGGGATTCCAAGTTCTGAGAACATCAGTGTAACTATAACAAGAATACTCTTCTGGGGAGTGAGTGAGCATTATGGCTTAGATCTCCCGTGCTGTCTACAATTGCTGCAGTGTTTTTTGAAAAATTGAGATTTTGCACTTTTCTTCTTTATGCAATTGCTCTGAGGTGACTACATTCTCGATTTATTCTACAATACTTCTAAAAAATGGATACTTCAGCATTATATTGGATCAAATGAGGACTGCCAACTGCAAACTTATGATATTAAATACATCTCTGAAATATATATATTTTTTTATTAATTCTTTATATTTGACTTGAAACTACATGCGCAAACTAATCATTTAGCATAGCATAAATAAAGTGGCCTTTTTGTTAAATAAATAACAAAGGCCTCCTAACAAAACATAGAAGTAGGATGGCATGGAGAAAAACACAAATAGAGCTTTGGGCATAACTAAGCAGAGTCAAAGTAAAATAGATTCTTACAGATAACTCAAAGAATTTGGAGAGATTGTCATCAAACATAGGAAACATTATCATGGTTCAAATAAATAGTGGGGATACAAATATTCTGTTATAGATTGCACATCAGAATGTCATCTGATGCCTGTTAAGGTCAAAATGGCCCAGACTGGCTGGCGGGCAAACCAAGCTAATGGGCCTCGATGGCCATGGGCCGAGAGCATCAGAGGAAATCAAAGGATTAGTGCCTGAATCAAATGAGGGGGCTCAATGGCGGGTGGAGAGATCATGCAAAGATCATTCAAATGTCATTGGCTGAGTGGAGGGACAGATTGAACCTACAGCAGTTGTACAGTAATACAAGTTTCTTGCTCTGGCTTCCATATCAGAGCGTTGCTGCACATTACTATGGCAAGGCTCTAATACTTTCCCTGGTTCAAGTAGGAAGTAGTTGTCTGCACCTGCTGGGGATGCAGATAAGGTGTATTTCCCACTGGGCCCCCAGGATTCATCATGCTCCTAAGTCACAGGGAGGAGGAAATAAATAAGGTAAAATAAACTTGTTTTTTTATATTAAAATATATTTTATTTTTATACTTGCACCTCAGACCCTGTTCCCCTCGCACTACAGCCCATATTCCCCATACACAACAGCCCTTATCCCCCACACAAGCTACTACCCCTAACCCAGACATACTAGAGACACTACTCCCCCTATTATCACATATACTGCATCCCTTTTTGTCCTTACACATACACACAACACCACAAATAGTCTACCCCACAAGCAGCTTTTCCCTACAGAAGCAGTCTCTCCACACACACTCTCTCAACACTGCAGGTAGTGCACCCCACACACAACACCACAAGCAGTGTACCCTATACATGCTACCTCTCAAGCCGCGTTCAACAGCAAACTTAATCTGGAATTTCTCCATATACACACATACATCACCCGCAAACCCAAAACAGGCATGCCCTTAAATTTGCTTGTACTGTGATAAACAAACACAAAGTATTTTCCCTACAAGAGCTCTTCAGCACTGATCTGCCTGTGTGGGGCATGCAACTGACATGCCTACATTAGTGGGTGCATGTTATTGGTGATGACAAAACACACACCCTCTCTGGTAACACCCCCTCATATTGGGCTGCTTTGCCTGTAAATCCCTAAGTTGAATTTTAGTTCCAATCCAGCCCTGGAGGCAAGGGGTAATTTAGTTTACCAGTTCCCTGTCTAATGGCACTTGGATTTATCAAACCAAGTGGAAAGGTGGTAGGAAGGTGAATCTAGTCAACCAGCACTCCAAAGAAAGAAACATGAGTCTAGAGATGTGGAGCTTTCCTGGAGGTAAGTATATCATTCTTACGGAAGGCAAGGTCTTCATTGCAGGAAGAAGATGAACATGTCATATGATCCGAGAGAAGGCAGGCCATAGAGCAAGGTAAGTCCGGCATTTAGTCGCAAAATGGCAACTGGAACTGATCAAACCTCCAAAATCCTTGCACTAGATCAAGAGGCTTCTTCTCATTTACAAAGCAAGCTGAGGTAATATTAATCTAAAATATGCTAGAGCTGTGCCTGGTTTCCAGACCTGGAGAGTGGATGTCGCTCTCACCCCAGACCTCTAGATGTACTACAAACCACTGCTCCTGTCATTGGTCACAAAGATGGGTTTGTTGTCTCTGTCAGATTGTGCTTGGTGTAAAGCATACATTATTTTCCAGGCTATAGAAATTCATGCATACCTAACAGAGTTTCAGCAAACTGGACCCATTTTGCTTGATCGTCAAATTTGTGTACTTTAAGTATCTTGGAAATAATATATGAAGTGATCACCATAAATTGTTCATTAAAAAAGGAAAAGGAAGTAAGCCTGGGATTGTAGAGTTTATGTCACGATACTTATATTTTGATTTGCTGTGTGAAATGGCACTATAATTGAGATTATTATATATTGAGATTGCGAAGGAGCACACACTTGCTGTTAGTGTTTAGCATGACGGTCAAGCCCCGTCCCTCATAGGGATTTTAATGTTCTCTTCAATGGTATAAATTGTTAAAAATTATTGTGATGTTGCAACAGATATTTTTATCAACAGTTTTCTTTATATTATTTTACTTCCTCTGTAGGTAGGTAATTGACTTCTCTGATGACACTGAACATCCATTAAAAGAAAACAAAATGCTTTTAAAATCTTCATATGTGATACTATTTTATAATAAATTATGGATTATAAATATGGTGGTGTCCTTTAGGATAGAGATTAATGACAGAAAAAAATGTGAATTTAAATGATAGATTTATAAAATGATTGTTAAACAAGAAATGTAACATGTATCGAGCATAGCCGCAAGTATTGAATTTACAAGCGCCGTGAGCAGGGAGAGGATATGCATTTATCAAATTCTTCATTTCACAATACATTCTGTATTTAAATTACCATAATAATGTGCATCACAGGGAGCATTAGGACGAAAACAAGAAAAGTCATTTGTTGTCAACTGATGAAAGTATCGGAATCTAAAAAAAGATAATACTGGCCACACATACACTTGTATGCAGAAGCACGTTAAAATCTCTCTTTGGGTGGGATTTATTTGCATATGTATTCCTTCTATACATATCACTGTAGGCGGTATGAAATATATTTCCTTTGATTTTGTAAATACAGGTTAAAAATCCTGTAAATGTATATATATATATATATATATATTTTTTTTTTAATATTTTTTTCTTTCGGTCTTTTTTGCCAACCTACGCAAAACATACTTTTTCCTCTTTTCAAATTCTCAATAGACTTCTTAGGGCTTGTGGCAGAAAAACATAATTGAGACAGGCTCAAAACAATAAGTATGGATCCCACATATTGGATTGTAAAACATAGCTCTGTTATAGCAATATGAGATAGCCTGGGGTGCGAACATTTTAAGGACAACATAATCACTATCAGCAATCTCTGTAATGAATAGATAGATAGATAGATAGATAGATAGACAAATGTTTTGTTATTGTACTCAGCTCATTTAAATGACATTACCACTAAGCAGATACAATACAGTTCTCAGCTTTCATTTTAGATATTCACATCCGTAAACTGTGATGTAAGAATTATAACCCTTTTAGCATATAATCCTCCTTTACGGGAGGAAGTTTACGGGAACAAAAAGTAATTTAATAAATTAACAAACTCTTGGTCAAAGTCGTCATATTGAGTATTTAGTTATAAATCCTTTCGTGGGTTAAATCTACAACCATTGGTGTTGGCCTGTGATGCTCATGCTCAGCTAAGTTTGTATTATGAACATTTTTAATTCCTGTTTGTCATGAGACATTTTTACCACAAATTCATGTTTGTTTTGAGACATTTTCCTTTTTATCTTTCAGTTTTGTCATAAGCAAGAGAAACAAGTGCACAAGTAGACTCTGAATTGAATGATTGACTTGGCCCGCTTAGAACATTCCAGTTGTTGGCCTGGAAAACAGTAGAAATACACTTTCCCTAGAGATATATTATTACTTCCACACACATTTGGGACACAATTCTGTATAATGTTATTATCTAGAATTTCTCATATGTAAGTAGTATCAGGACTACACTTCTATATATGTCATACATTTATTAAATTTCTCCACAACTTGGTTGACACCTTTGAGAAAAAAAAAAGTGCAATATGACAATGTATTTATAGCTTAATCAACGGTTTCAATGTTACACTTTATTGTTTAGTCGACCCCTCGTTGATCTACATTTTTATGGCATTTTATCTCTCCTCTTCTCAAATTCCTATACATACACCTTTTATTTTCCTCAATAAACCCACTGTCCCTATCTTTTCCAGAGTAGTAATCTTGACTCTGTTATTAGGTAATTTGTTGTCATGCCTTCAAAACAACTAGCCACTAAAAATAATAACTAGCCAGCCAATTAGTAAGATAAAAAAAACAATAACTGCATAAAAGTTGTATATTATAGAACACGTCTCGTTTCTATGTACTATAACTAAAAATATTTAGAAATATAAAACAGAACAAATTAAAGGTCAACAGTGTTTTGCATTGTGCTTGTTAAGGTAATATATACAAAAAATCCCTGAGAAAGCAATTGTGTATTCACTGGCACATTACTAAGTTAAGCTTATTGCTTATCAGCAATATTGTAAAAAATCAAAGACCTGAAGGAGAGCAGTAATTAATAACACTTTGGGTTCTTTAAGATTGTGCGTTGATGAAGATTCACGCGAACAGTCAATAGTTCATCCCCAGTGACTCCACTTGTATTTGTTTATCTGATTGTAAGACCTAGTAATATGTTGGTGCTGATCTATGGATTTTTTTATGTGGATACTTTGAGTGCACCGCTGTGATTTTAGTTACATAAAGTTAATAATGAAAAGCGTATAAAGATTTTAACTTTTGGTCAAAAAGAAAAAAAGTTCTCAAAATGAAAGCTGCAGTCTTCACAAAATTATGTTTTCTAATTTAGAAAACAGACCATAGATTTAAAGAAAAAAGGAACCCCCTTTTCCCGTCTTCAGAACCTCCCCTCCTTATCCACCCTCCTTAAAACAAAGACTGGGTAATTTACTAAATTGGGAATTGTCGAGAATCCAAAGTGTTTAAGGCAAAAAGCCAGATTTTAAGCATAGAGGACTCAGAATTATTCCAGTTTGGCTATTTTTCCAACAGTATTCACACGAGTAAAAAACTCTGATAGTGTCATTACGACAAGTTGAAGTGCAAGTTTTGCATATCAGCCAATGTCCCTTGTTTGCCTTCTGGGACAGAGGTAGGCAGGAAAGAAAGCAGGCTGCATAGGGCACTCTGAGAGGGCTGGGTCTGCCCGTCAAAGGGCCAGGTCAACCTGTGAAAGCCTAAAGAGACTGACAATCTGCCACCACAAAGCAGACCATTCACGGAGCACTGCTCTGTGCATGGTCCTAGTGCCCATTACCTTCAGGCATTTTGAAACCTGCAGGCAGATTTCAAAATGCAGGACACTTTCCTGGGACCTATTTTTGCTGGGACAGCACCCCAAAATTTGAGATGGTTCCAGCAAATTCAGAACTGTTAGGATCTATGCCCTTTCTAGATACTTTAGGGATCCTAACTTTAAACCACCGGTTCCAGCCACCCAGCACACACGCAGTAAACATATACTGCATATAGACTAAACGATATGTAAAGCCTGAAGCTCCACAGAATGCACCAGGATAGTCTTTGTTAATAGAGTTTATTCTACCGACAGCTTGTCATAAACAAGAGTGTCCAGTGAATGTGTCATTGGATATGTGTGTGTGTATGTGTGTGTTTGTCAGTGAGGCTATTGCTGGACCTAGAGCAGCAAAAATAACAAGTTTGCTGCAGTGATTTATAGTCAAGATTTAGAACAAAATTATAAATATGCCATAGTCCCCATGGCAACAAAAAGAATGTTCATTCTGATGGTTCTACTTCGTCCTCAGTATGACCAGATGTGGCCCATTTTGTATATTGCCTTGACACTTTTTCCATTAAAAACAAAAATCGCCCTTTGATCACATTTGCAGTAGATTATTAATTCTAATACTAACTGCTATTATTATTGTTATTTATAAAGTGCCAACAAAGTGTGCAGCATTGTACAGCAGGTGGTCTAACAAGCAAGAAGTTGGTGAGAACCTGATATGACATACACCGTGCATGATAGGATGCATCATAAAAAAAGTAATTTGGCTGCACAGCAGTAACACAATGATAATGTATATAGCTGATGCATATGTGGTCTCACACAATCAATTTGATTACTCTGTGTATATTAGAGTTCAGGCCAAACTGCAATTCAGCCAAATTCAGATTGATTGGGTGATCAGAACAATGCCCTATTTTTGAATCACCACATGGCAGAATATCAGGCATTAGAGTTAGTGGTGGATCAAGAGCCTGATCTCGGGAGGGGCACTTGTAGATTATTTAAAGAAATCATCCATGCACAATAACCACTACAGCTCTGTGTAGTGGTTATGGTTCCAGGAGTGTCGGACCCCTTCCCAGAGTAAGTAGTCAAACCTTTTAAGAACAGTTTGACAACTTACCCGGGGTTTGCTGGGATATGGGGCTGTAGTAGGGCATAGGAGCAGCGGTGTGTGTGAGTGGTGCAATGTGTGAGGGGTGCAGTGTGTGTGAAAGGTTCAGTGTGTGTGTGTGGGGGGTGTAGCGTGTGAGTGTGTAGGGTGTGTGGGGCAATGTGGGTATGGGGGCAGTGTGTGTGGGGGGCCATTGTATGTATGGGGGCTGTGTATGCGTGTGTGGGGCAATAAGTGTATGGGGGCTGTGTGTGTGCGGGGGGCAGTGTGTGTATGGTTGAGCAGTGTATATGTGTGTGGGGCAGTGTATGTGTGTGTGGGGGCAGTGTATGTGTGTGTGGGGCAGCATTTTGTATGGGGGCAGTGTATGTGTGTGTGAGGGCAGTGTGTGTGTATGGGGCAGTGTATGTGGGGGCAGTGTGTGTGTATGGGGGCAGTGTGTATGTATGGGGCAGTGAGTGTGTAGGGGGGCAATGTGTGTGTGTGGGCGCAGTGTATGTGGTGGCAGTGTATGTGTGTGTGTGGGGCAGTGTGTGTAGGGGTGGACAGTGTGTGTAGGGGAGGGCAGTGTGGGTGTGGGGCAGTGTGGGTAGGGGAGGGCAGTGTGTGTAGGGGAGGGCAGTGTGTGAATGTTAGGTGAGGAGGGTAGGGGGGGGCTTTTTTTATAAAAACTATTTTTTTTTAATAAAAATACATTTATGTCCCCCCTCCCTTCTTACCTTTACTGAGGGAGGAGAGAAGACATTTTGCGATTCCTGGTGGTCCGGTGGGGAGTCCATGGTGGTCCCAGTGGTGAGAGTGAACTCTAGTCAACAGCTCCAGGGCTAGAGTTCACTCTCGCGAGATCCGGAGCGTTGCCTTGGTAACTGTGGCAACGCTCCGTGCTCGCGAGAGTAGGAGCCTGAGGAGCTGCAGGCTGAGTTCCTGGGTCCTCTCTCCCCTGCCAGTATCAGCAGTAATGCCATGGCTTATTAGAGTTGGAACATCTCAGCCATGAAAAGGTCTGACACCTCCATCACTGCTGCCTCCACCATCACCATGGTGGTAGTATTCAGCCTCGGGATAGTTGGGTTAGCAGCATGTTCTCTACATCAGATTCAACACCCAGTAGGCAGTTGTTTTTGTTCCATCCTTTTGATGATGCAACAACTTATGCTGCCACTTTCACTGGCACTACAGTCCCTTCTAATACAGCTATTTCAAGTATTATACCTTCTTGTAGCCCCCTTAACAAGCAACTAAGGAAATTAGCACTTATCAGAGCCACTCTCTAGTGAAGACTTACAGTGGACTTCCAAAGTAGTGTCCCTAATGCATGGTGTTGGTGTTCGGGCCGGTGATGAATCCAGTGATGATAATTCTGTTTTCTCCACTGCTTCTGACATAGAACTTTTACCTCTGTTCCAGGAGCTGCTTAACTATAAGTATGGTGAACCATGGTGTGGAGAGTTCTGGAACCTGACCAGTATTTTCTCTGGCAGCTAGTGTGCACCTTGTCCACCATCTGCAAGTCCATCTGTATCTACTGTAGAATTACCTCATCCTACAGAGATAGTTGTGACATAAGCTTCATCTGTAACCACCGGCACAAGTAGCTCACTTACTTTCAATGTTACCATCATCACCACCACAACGACCACCATCACTACTAATACCACAAACATCACCATCACCTGTACCGATACCTTCAACATTTCCATTTGAAATAATCCACCAGGTGCTAGTGTACAGGCTAGTGTTGCAACAGCTTCCTGTGCCACCGATGCAAATCCACCACTGTATTGCACAAAAAAAAAAATTTAGATCACTTTGTGTGCCTCAAAGAAGCCTGACTTGCAAAGTACAAATTAGGTGGCAAGGAAGTAGGGTTGTAGGAGGCGAGTGAAAGGTCATCTCACCGGTATGACGCAACTTCTGCAAAGACAGAGAATTGTGCCAGCAGTTGGCAGTGGCAGGTTGGACAGTTACAGTCAGATCTCTCATCATTTAATGATTTAATAAATAACTTAAAAGTTCATCTTGCCATGCTGCTACTGCCTGTGCCACTTATATCTTCTTTCATTCACTGATTTAGTGTATTGTTGTGTATTTCTGTGTCCCCGCTTGTGCTTTGGAAATTGCACGTTTCTTCCCTCAGTAATATACACAGTGTGTGGCTTCTGTTTACTGCACAAGTGAACTCTGCCTACACTGAGTGGGATGGTTCGGTTTTAATTCTTTGTTGAAAAAAAATTGTTTTTTTTTGTTTTTTTAAAGAGTGGGGGTGTTGGTGCTAGGGGTCATTCCCTTGTCCACTTTTTACCTCCACAGATGCAGCTGGGAGAAGCTGACAGGGCACAGTTTTTTTTTAACACTGAAGGATGGTCACTTCTTTGTTTAAGGAAAAAATGAGTGGGCAATTGCTGAGCCACTCACCTTTTTCCTCCCTGAGAAGAACCAAGCTTTCCTACACATCTAATGTGTGGTGTCAGTGACCCTCTTTCAGTATGGGGAAAAAACATTACAGTGCTTTATCATTGACTTCTACCAACTGCGACTGTGGTGGTAGCAAGTCTCACATGACTCAGCCAAATAGCCAGTCAAAGTGAATTTTGTGCAGGGAAAAAGTTATGAAATACAGTTATGAAATAGCAGAAACGAGAAATAACATTGCGTTGCTACGGCAACTTGATGCAATTTATCAACTGGTTTTCTCAAACTGAAATTGGTAAAACATATAAACACATTTATCAAAGTATAAGATGACTGTAAAGTAGCTTAGAAAAAGGAAAGTATTGCAAAAATATAATTATATATTATATATTTTAAAATGCTATGAACATGGTACAAAGTAGAGCAATAAAAAATAAACTTATAAGCGTTTTTTTAGTATAGAAAAAGCAACATAACCACAGTTGTATTTCAATATTTCATTATTACGTTGGTAACTACAAGCACAAAAAGGTAGCAGAAAGACACATATTATGGCAAAAGCAGAGATATGGTAATTTGTGGAGATTGTGTTTATTTTAATTTGCTATAGACTCATCCTAACAATGTAGGAAGGCTGATTTGCCACTTTTGAGTTTTTCATAGAAGTTTTATGAAAAGCTTTTTTTGACTGCAATGGAATTTCTTGGAACACAATCACTGCTATGCATGAGACATGTAGGGACTACTTTGTCTATGTAATTGACAATGTTTGGCAAAAGGTGGAGATTGCTGCCACCATTTCCAATTAGCCATAAGTTGCAATGGCCAATGGGACTAGGTGTTTCTCACAAGATGCACAGTAGATTCTTATAGCACTTTATTAGACCTGTACATGATTATCTGTGAAAGAGTCTGATATCTCTAGATCCCCCATAGACACGTTGTGTACTCTTGTGCAAGTGTGAGAGTACAATGGCGACAAAAGCTTATAGCAGATGAATTTGACAGCAACCAAAGAATGATGGCAACATTGAAGAGATATAGCTTAAGATAAAACACACAAAATGAATAAAGCTCTAAGAATTTGAAGTGAAGCATAAGAGGCCACAAACACTGAAAATATCAGGTCCCTCTACACCCAAAATAGGATATCAATCAACAAGCAATAAAGATAATGTTGGGCCTAAAGACACATGTCATTCTATGCAAAGCCAGTTTTCCACCAAGGTGGAAAAATGACCATTCGCTGATATTTAGGCGAATGTAGAAAAAGAAAATAGTGAATAGTGAATTTACAATAAAAACAAGTCTAAAATGGGTGGATAAGAATCCACAATATCAATATCTCAGTTTTCTCCTGCGCCTTAAGCATTTCATAAAGAATACGTACTCAGAGCCTCTGAGGATGTGAATTATTCTTCCCGAAACGAGTAAGGCAGAGATTTGTATTACAGGAGCGAGGTTGAACAACGTGTGGTGAAACGCAAGTGGCAATTGGAATGCATGCTGTGCCTGTATTGACCGCCATATGCTCTCTACTTATTTAACTGAACTTCAGTTCCAATCACACATTGCCGGCGGTTGAGCGAATCGAGAATTCGAGAGCGAGTGGTGAACTTTTTGACATCTGAAAACAAATCTATTAAAAACTGGCAATTTGGTGAAGAATGAAATCACCCATCTTGATTGGAATTTAATGACAAGGCTTCCAACAGTCACGATTCCTGTCTAACTGTCCTGGTTTGTACCCTGGTGTCTCACATCCTGGGACACCAGGGACCTGTCCTCAGGCAGCACAGTGTGAACGCTTCATCATTAGATGCACTTGCGTTGTGCACTGGGCACTAGGACCATGCAGAGAGAGCTTCAGAAGTGCTCTTTGAATGGTGCTGCAGGTAGGGAAGCCTGTCTGTAATTCTGTCAAAACTGATGCCATGCTGGCACACTCATTTTATTGGGTGGCTCACTTTCCAGGCGTACCCGCCTGCAATGGTTGTCACCAGTGACATAGGTTGCAACACTAGCGATGTGTGACCCACCCACCTTGCAGTGTTGGGAGGCATGCAATGACTTCCAAATTGTTACAAATAGTTTATATTATTTTTAGTTGGGCTCTTTATCACTTGTTTGATACTGTCTGGATCTAACAACCCAGCAATTTTCATTTTCCAATAAAAACAAGAACATTCTTACATCCATGAAGATGGATTTCACAGCTTGTGTAATTTTTTTTTATTCAAGAAAGCATTTATTGAATCATGGTGAGGCACATCATCAAACAATGAGCAAGGTTGGCAGCAACCATTGTTAGGGTAAAACAAAGTACATAATACAGGATAGATAGTACATAATATAGGTATGAGTCAGAAGCACATTCTCGCATCATGTGACGCACAGCGGATTGTTGTTTTGTATCAAAAGGGTGAAACAATACACTACATTGGTAGGATTCGTTGTGGATGCATTGCATAGTGTTAACTGCATGGGTGGGTTCATTGGACAGTCTTGTGGCACTCTTGTGGCTTATAATTGACAATAATTTACAGAAAATCTTTTCAAGTCCTTATGGTCATGCAGGATACAGTAGGGTTGGGTGGCTACTAACATCCTTGGTGGCCAGTAGGTGGCCAATAGGTTGGTTGCTCATTGGCAGGTGGAGAGTCGGGAAGGGTTGTGGAGAGTTGAAGTGGTATTAAGTAGGAAAGGGGAAGGTCCCCTCTTCTGAAGGGTTGTGCGACATATTTTGTCTGTCTGTGGTATCGGGTAGTGTGGTGTCAGAGGTTTGTGTGGTCTACCAGTGTGGGTGTATGTATGCCCTGATTAGAGTTGGGGATAGGCTGGGGGGGGCTGGCGAGAAGATAAGGTAGGGAGAGAGAGCCGTGTTGAGAGACGGAGAGATAGGGAGGGGGAGTGAGAGAGAGAGAGGGGGGAGAAGAAGATTAAGAGATGAAGGAGAAGAGAAAAAAGGAAAGGGGGAGGGATTGACTGGGTAGACTATAGGGTTTGTTCCCCCTCCTCGCTCTCCTGACCTTGCCGCTACCCCCTTTGTGGTAGCTTGTGTAATTTATCCATATTTAGTTTGGAATCTAAGATTTATTTAATTTCTGCCCCTACTTAGATATTTATAAAACCTTCAAGGGCTTCAACGTCTGGGTTGAGAACCAAAGTTCTAGACAGCTTTGTTTAATTCAGAGTCCTTACCACATTCACCTGATCCACTCACAGAAGCTCCATTAGACATGACTACAAGAAAGCATAGAGGAACCGCTTGTACCAGTTTCAGCAATGTTATGCAGTGAGCCTGTTTATCTCAAAGTTTATCTTAGTGTAGGACTGATATTGGGGTACTTTAAACTGGTGGTGGGCTTAAAATTGGATGACCATATGGTGTGACTGAATCCTCAAACTTACATACGTAAGAATGGTGATTTCACTTAACCGTGTAAGATTTGGAACTCTATTTGAGTGTGCACTATTCCTTTAATGTGTAACCTGCTAAATATTAGGTATTTATTCAATAATTTTATAAAGTTCTTTACTAGCAGGTACTTTACCTAATGTCTTAATAATATTAACTCCTTAGACATATCTCAGTTTTTATGGTAGATTGATGCAACTTTAATACAAAATAATGATTGATTTATATATTATTTTATATTACACCACATTTTATTATTTTATATCAGTGTGTGTGTGCATGCGTGCGTGCGTGTGTCATAATGCAATAAGATGGTATTTGAATAACCAACATTTCTCCATTCCAGTTCTGTAATATATATCTTGTTTTACCCACATTTAAGTTCACAGTTAAAACTCTTGTTCCACAACACAGCTGAAACATTTCCCTGCATCACCGTCAAACCAGCCCACTCCCCCAAGCCCGTTAATATTGTCCATCGTCATGCTTTATTGCCCGTGAGACTGCCTATGATTGCTATTTACTTAATTGCTTGGCAAACGAAGAAAAAGGTGTCTGTAGTTGCAATAGCGCTACCTTCCTGCCTGGAGATTTACAGTTTAGCACCATTTTCGGTTTCAGGATTTAAGAGCTAAAGGAGTAAAGGGCAAATTTATACCAGTTAAGTGCAACAGCCGTGTCTACATGCTAAACTCCCCCGAAACACAAGAAATACTGTATAATTAGAAATTAGTGGTCAGCCTCTGCAGCCTCTGATTAATATTTGGCTTATTCACTCAGTAAAACTCTTGTCAGATTTAGTGTTTCCCTCTTGACTAATTTGCTAGACAGACAAAGGTAATATGTAGCATAGGATTTAGTCTAGAAACCAATGTCATCACCGTCTTTGGAGTATGGGAGCAGGGTATGAGCCTGGAAACCTGCAGAGCATAGTCACAGTCTGCAACAGCCCATAACATGTTCTAAATCTGTCATCACAACATGAATTTTATATTCAGCTCTTTCTCGCTACATGAGCCAGGAACTTAAGTGGGAAACATTCTGTGTCATTTATGGTGTTGTTGGGTCAACCATGACATCACTCTCTCATTTGAAGAACTATAATGAGGTGAAAAGACAGCTTTAAAAATAACATAATACTTTATATGGTTGCAAATTATGAATATGTTCTTTTTTAATATAGCTTCTGAGTGCTCAAGGGAGTTTTGCTTGATTTTTTTTTTTTGGCACATTGAAAAGTCCCTCGTACTGAATTGATATCTGAAGCTGAAACGTTTGTGTGGTTTTCACTGGACAATTTTCGTAAAAGTCGTGTTGGCAATGTAGATTGAAGAAGTTGGAGGAAGTCCTGCCATAATATGTATTTGTTTACGCAACTTAAGACTTATTAATAAAAGACTTGCTACACTTGGCCAGACAGACAGTTTTCTTAATGGTTAGTAGAGGAGCATTAAATAGAATGTAAAAATAAAAATTAAGTACGTGCAAAGGGTAATATTGACAAATATGCATGGCACGAGAGGTTACACATTGTGCAAAATATTCAAAACATCTCATGGGAAAATAAATTAATTTTGAGAACAATTAGCAGAGAAAACCGTAGAAGTTGTCGTGGTGATGGAGCATCATTTTCAGAGAGCCCATATCTTTAATTTCATCGATTAAAGCACATGCAATGAGTGAAAGTGTAACAGCCTGGGCTAGTGTAGTTGATTGGAGAAATTGACATTGGGGATAAATCTATATTGTTAGCATTTTACTAATACGTTTGTTGCACATTGGGAGAGTACATTAGCATGGTGAAAATATTATTCTTGTATATTTTGGGGATATACGTTTTATACATTAGCAACACATGGTGCCAGAGTACTAAACTACCCATTTCAGTTATTAATTGAATTATGCATTCATTAATTTCTTAACTGATTTCCCTCATTAGTATTTTAGTAGTTGAGCTGGGAGTAATGGTGACTTGGTAAATTTACAAAACTATTAAAGGGACACTATAGTCACCAAAACAACTTTAGCTTAAGGAAGCAGTTTCTGTGTATAGATCATGTCTCTGAAGTCGCACGGCTTAATGATCTGCCATTTAGGAGTTAAATCACTTTTGTTTCTGTTTATGCAGCCCTAACCACACCTACCCTGGCTGTGACTCACACAGCCTGTGTAAAAAAAAACAAAAAAAACAAAACTTGTTCTTAATTTTTTTTCTGCTCTGTAGGTTGAACTTTAATCACACATAGGAGGCTCCTGCAAGGTATAGCAAGCTAGTAACAGAGCAGAAGATAATACATTTAATAATAAACAGAATTTGCAATAAAGAAAGTGTAAACATTAGATCTATTTTTACAGGAAGTGTTTAGGAAGGCTGTGCAAGTCACATGCAGGGAGGTGTGACTAGGGCTGCATAAACAAAGTGATTTTACTCTTAAATGTCAGATAATTTAGAAGTGAGACGGCAGGGCATGATCTTTACACCAAAACTGCTTCATTAAGCAAAAATTATTTTGGTCACTCTAGTGTCCCTTTAATGTGTAATTTCCAAAACTAGGAACTGTTTTAGTAGACATCTTTGTTTAATAAATATGAATTTTCAACATATTGCAATTTCATTTATTTTCAAACACTGTTTGAAATCACACATACTAATACCTTAATTGTAATTAAGGGCATTTCTGGCCCTTAATTTTACCCAACAAAGCATAAAATGTAGGTAAAATTGGAAATGATACTATACGACTCACCCAAAAAGCAAAAAAAAATAATATAATAATAATAATCATAAACTGATTCCAAAATCCTTATGTTTCAATTCTATTTCCAGACTTTTGTACATTATGACTGTGACATATTTCATGTTTTATTATTGCTATTATTTTTTGTGGGAACAGGAAATTGAGAAGACTTAATCCCCAAAACGAGAATTTGTTCAATTTGTTGTTGTTGCGTACTAGATGTGATCTTACATTGTCTGAAGCTGATTGTCCCACAGAAGGCAAGTGTAACATGTGGAACACACCGATTTGAAATCAAGGTGAATAGCGTTCCAAACAGCAAACTCTCTGGTCTAATAATTCCATTCTGTGGACAGAAAAGGAAATGTTAAAATGGCAAAAAAAAGCTTATAAAACTGTCAAATACACTATATTTCATACCTACGGTGTTAAATTCAATAGCTGTATGCCTTTGACATTTCCAATATGCAAAGAGTTCTGTACATCGGTTGCTGTCCAGGTGCTGCTATTAAATAAGAACATAAGTACTTATTGGCAGGATCCCTGCACATATGTGCAGGTTTTTTTGGTTTTTTTTAAATCAAAAACCTCAAACTTTTTATTTTAAAGTAAATGTAGTTTCATCTATGATTTTTGCTATGAGGAATCTATTATCAATATTTGTGATGTAAATCTTTTTCCATCTTATAACGAAGCATGGGGTTTATGAACTTTTTCAGTATGTAGCACCTCACAAATGTCTGGGCCTAGACTAAGCGTGAGGGATAAGGACATCTTCATTTTAATTCTTCAACAGTGTCTTTATTTCTTTAAGGAATCCAATGCACTGAAATATGAGCTTTTTCACCCACAAAATCCACACACGGAAATATAAGATGCAACTCAAATATATTAGATAAGAGAATATGCATATTTCAACATCTGAGATTTTCAAACGTTTTTGTAAAGTAGTTTGAGATTTAGAGTGGAGTTGAATTGTATTTGTGTCAATAAAGTGTTGAAACTATTCCAATCAGTAGTTTGATTCAATTTAGAGTTTAAAATAATTGAGTAAAATGGACTCTAGTTGTAGAGTTTAGCATTTAGATAAACTAAAGGGGCTGTACGAGACACATAACGGTGCATAAGAGACACTGATGGGGGATAAGAGACACTAGAGGGAAGTTAAATGGACACTAAATTAAGTTGTTATGGTACCAGAAGGTCCCCGGAGGCACTCTTACCTCAAGAGAACGGTTTAACCCAAAGTTGTTTCCAGCGGTGATGTCCACTCTCCACAGACTAAATCTGGCTCCTGAATTTTCAGATTCAGAAATCATGGAGTGCCACCTGGCAGGGGCGTCGATGATTGGCTGAGAATGGTCAGTTAATGCTCTCAGCCTATCACTAAACTAGTTTGGAAAATATATGCTTCTTTCCAAGCCAGTTTAGTGAATGAGGAGGCAACTTTAGGGTTAAACCAATCGAGAAGCAACTGGTTGTTTTATTTTATTCCTAGTTAAAATGTATGGGTGTTTCTTATATTCTGAAATACATTAGAATCTAAGAATTTACATTATATTTTAATTATTATTATTATTATTATTATGATATTTATATAGCGCCATCAAATTCCACAGCGTTTTACAATGGGTGGACGAACAGACATGTAGTTGTAACCAGACAAGTTGGACACACAGGAACAGAGGGGTTGAGGGCCCTGCACAATGAGCTTACATGCTAGAGGGAGTGGGGTAAAATGACACAAAAAGGTAAGGATAGTATTAGACTAGTGACAGTTGCAGAAGAGGAATCAGTCAGGAGCTATTAACAGTTTAATTGATACGCTTTTATGAAGAAGTGGGTTTTTAACGATTTTTTTGAAGGAGTGGAGACTGGGTGAGCATCTAACGGAGGACTGAAGCGAGTTCCACAGGAACGGTGCAGCCCTCCGGAAATCTTGAAGGTGAGCATCAGAGGTGGGAGTACAGACAGAAGATAGACGTAAGTCTTCAGCAGATCGTAAGGGCCTAGACGGGACATACTTGTGTATAAGGGAAGATAGATAGGTGGGAGCAGCATTATGTAGAGCAGTGTTTCCCAACCCAGTCCTCAAGGCACACCTACCAGTCCAGGATTTAAGGATTACCCAGTTTTGTCTAAGGTGTTTTTAGAAAAAAAAGAAAAAAACACCTTAGACACAACTGGGTCACCCCTAAATATTGGACTGGTAGGTGTGCCTTGAGGACTGGGTTGGGAAACACTGATGTAGAGATTTGAAAGCAAGAACCAGAATTTTAAATTGAGCTCTATTTTATAGGAAGCCAATGTAGGGACTGAACGAAGGGTGAGGCATGGGAGGTGCGGGCGGACAGGAAGATGAGCCTCGCTGCCGCATTCATTATGGACTGTAACGGCGCAAGTTGGGAGCACGTAAGACCACTGAGAAGCGGATTACTGTAGTCAAGGTGAGGAAGGACAGTGGAATGGACCAACACCTATGTCGCATCTGGCGTTAAGTAGGGGTGGATGCGCGCAATGTTTTTGAGATGGAAATGACAAGATTTGGCGATAGATTGAACATGAGGCTTGAAGGTGAGGTCAGAGTCAAAGAGAAAACCTAGGCAGCGAGCCTGCGTGGTGGAGCTGATGGTAGCACCGTTGACTTGGTGGGAGACAGACACAGGAGTAACAACACTTGAGGGAGGAAAGACCAAAATTTCAGTTTTGGTCGTTTAGTTTAAGGAAGTGGGCAGCCATCCAGTTAGAAATAGCAGAGAGGCAGTCAGAGACACTAGTCAAGCGGGACAGGGAGAGATCAGGAGAGGACAGGTAGATTTGCGTGTCATCTGCATAGAAATTATATTGGAAGCCAAAGGAGCTAATGAGATGGCAGTATAGATGGAGGAGGCAGTATAGATGGAGAACAGCAGGGGACCAAGGACTGAACCTTGGGGGACACCAACAGAGAGGAGTTGGGGAGATGAAGCAGAGCCAGAGAAAGAAACACTGAAAGAGAGCTGGGAGAGGTAGGAGGAGCACCAGGAGAGAGCAATATCTCGTAGACCGATATTGCGGAGGATGAGAAGAAGCTGTTGATGATCAACAGTGTCAAAAGCCGCAGACAGGTCAAGGAGAATTAGGATAGAGTAGTGACCACGAGATTTTGCACAGAGTGCTTAGCGTGGAAACCAGACTGAAGCGGGTCTAGCAGAGAGTTGGACTCGAGGAAGTCTGTCAATTTCGCATACACAATTCTTTAGGTGGAGAAAGAGAAGAAGACAGAGTACGGATGAGATGTGAGGGAATTGGATCTAGGAAACAGGTGGTGGGGCGGGAGGACTAGAGCAGAGCAGAAACCTCTTCCAATGTGGCGGGTGCAAATGAACATAGAACAGCAGAGGGAGTGAAGTTAGAGGAAGTATTGTAAGGGGAAGAAGAAAGATGAGTAATCTCTTCTCTGATTGTAGAGATCTTGTCAGTGAAGTGGGTTGCAAAGTCTGAGGCGGTCAAGTTAGTAGGTGGAGGTGTAACAGCAAGGCGAAGAAGAGAGTTAAATGTGTGAAATAGTTGTTTGGGTTCGTGGGAGAGTGAGGGTAGTGAAGTAATTAACTTTTGCAGAGGAAAGAGCCATGCTGTATGAGCTCAGCATAAATTTATAGTGGAGAAAGTCAGATGCACAGTGAGACTTTCTCCAACAGCTTTCAGAAGTTCTGGAGCATTTTTGGAGGTATCGAGTGAGCTTGGTGTGCCAGGGTTGTTGTTGGGGGCACTTGCGGCATTTAAATGTACAAGTTGCCATGATGTCTAGTTGAGAGAAGAGGGTGGAATTTTAGAAGGAGGTTGCAGAACTAGGACAGGTGAGGTTTGAGATAGGTAAAAGGAGAGTTTGGAGATTAGTGGACAAATGCTGTAGGTCAAGACATTGGAGGTTTCTGTGAGAGTGATGTTCAGACGGTGGTGTCAATTGGGTCTTAGGTATGCCAATGTCAAAAGTCAGCAGATGGTGGTCAGATAGAGGAAAAGGAATATTGGAGAGATTAGAGGCAGTACAGAGGTTCGTGAAGGCAAGATCAAGAGTGCTTCCTGCTGTATGGGTTGCTAAATTGGACCATTGCGTAAGGCCAAAGGAGGAGGTTACAGAGAGCAGACGAGAGGCATCAGTGCAATTGGGGTTGTTGATTAGACCATCAAAACTTTTTTGTAATTTTAGGTAGAACTATTTATCTACAACAAATATTCAGCCCATTAATTAATGACTTTTGATAGAAAGTTGGTTGGAAAAAAATTATTTCAGAAAAAAAATAATAGTAATTTAAGCCCTTCTGATATAATATTGATCGCGCACTTAAGACTCATTAGCTGTTATTGAAAGCTATTTTACAGCTGGCTTTTTGCAGTCAAGGAACAGCCAATCAGGAAATTGGGAAAATAAATGTTTCTGTTGAGGCTATAAGCAATAATGGCTTACATTCCATAACACCATAATATGCATAAATAGTTTGCATAAATAATCCGCAGCCAATCCCGACAATCTTTCAATTTCCATCAACCTTGAATGTGATTGGCCAACACAATATTTCTATGTTTAAGAAACTGAGCCATATGTATTGTGATTAAGACAAGGAATCCTAGAGAGTCTAGTATATGAGCACTAGGAAGTAATTAAATGTAAAATAATGTATAATAAGGAATCCAGGGAAAGTTTTTGCAAAGGAGCGGTGCTTCAAGCACAAATATATAAGAATAACTTAAGAAACTTGAATATCTCCCATTTAGGTGGTTGTTGTTGTGACTGCCATCTTTTATTTCCGTAAGACAATCGTTCAGAAATTCCTCTCACGCATTTTGGTTCAACCGCATCGATGTATCACGGATTTCAAAAGAACCGATAATAAACATTTTCTGACAGCAATAAACATTCTATCCGAGCACATCTATGGTTTCCAGAGGGATATTATTTAAAATCACATATCCATATCAATTTACTTATAAATCTTTAATGCAATACATTTAAAAATACAGTCCCACTTACTACGTTTAACTAATTATGAACAATTTATTTCCTGTTGTTTTATTTGTTTAATGGTTCTTTCCTTCTTTAAATGGACACAGTGGGATCACAGTTAATTCCACAAAGTACAATTTTACCCTTATTTTTTTGGAACCCTAATCAATCAAATTGGGCAGTTGTGTCCACACAAGATAAATTATAAATCACTTATTGTCCCACTATTGAAATTAATCTTCCTCTGAAATGTTAACCCTACTTTATAAGACAAAATTTCATTTATCCACCATATCCTCCTGTTTTACATTCTAATTGGAAAAACATTGATTCCACACAAAATTATTTGCAGTTAAGCAACCTGTTCGTATTTAGCATTAAATATCCCCTTTCTACATCTTTAATGTCATATGTATAGATGAGCATATTAACAAACCAGAGAGTTTTTGTGACTGGATACGGGACATAAAATTTGGTCCCAATTTTGCAAGTAGATATTCTAGTCAACACAACACTCTATTTAGGAGAGATGTGCTTGGATAGAATGTTTATTGCTGTCAGAAAATGTTTAATTTGGTTCTTTTGAAATCCGTGATACGTCAATTCGGTTGAACCAATATTCGTGAGAGGAATTTCTGAACGATTGTCTAATGGAAATAAAAGATGGCAGTCACAACAACAACCACCTAACTGGGAGATATTCCAGTTTCTTAAGTTATTCTTATATATTTGTGCTTGAAGCACCGCTCCTTTGCCAAAGCTTTCCCTGGCTTCCTTATTATACATTATTTTACATTGAATTGCTTCCTAGTGCTCATATGCCAGGCTCTCTAGGATTCCTTGTCTTTATCACAATACATATCTTCATTTACGATATGTACTGTAGACAATCATAGAGAGCTTTGTATATAAGCAGTAGGTTCTAGTAGGGGTAAAAGTATGTGTCGATGCTACTCCCGCTCGCTAGAGTGTTGATGATACTTCAACAGCAGAACAGATAGAGCTACTTCTAGATAAGACTCTTAATAGGGGTCCCACGGCATTCAGGGCCCCTGGTAAAGACCACTTTATTTTTTTGACAGAGATGCAGCTCTTCCCAGGTTATTCAGCATTGACTAACTGCTGTCTCCACTGCCACTCTGGAGTCTTCTTTTTTCAGATCCTCTCTTCCCATAGGTGAAATGTGGTGGCAAATCTTTGATTCCAATCTGTGAAGATTTGCTTTCAGATTGTCTCTTCTGATGGGTGAAAAATTCATGATCATCTCTGGAAAGTGTAAAAAACTAAAGGAGGGGCCCATATTTTATGTAATTTAGCAGCCAGAATGACACAGGGTTGAATATAAACAAATCTGTTATTTGTGTAATTATTTGTAATAATTGCTATTAGGTATCCTTTAGAATTTGCTATAATAGACAAAAAAATCATATTGTGGACATATTACATGCCTGATTATTATTATTATTATTATGTTATTTATATAGCGCCATCAAATTCTGCAGCGCTTTACAATGGGTGGGCGAACAGACATGTAGTTGTGTAAATAGATAGTACTGGTATACCTAATGTAATACCCAGGGGAGAGGGAGTCCGACTGACAATAGGTCGCTCAAAAACTGGAAAATATAGGGATTCACTAAAACCTATACAGAAAATGGAACACTCTGCTATAATATGCAGAAAACCAGGAGCTAACCTATGATACTGGCTGAGATAGGAAAATGGTACGGGATTGTAAAATATAAAGAGGTGGACTATGCCTTTAAGGTATGGGAAATAAGTGCTGTGCCTTTAAATCTTACATAATGTGCGTGATAGGTCTGCTGGTAAGAGAGAAAATAAGACAAAAACTATTAGAAAAAAATAAGAGGAAGAAGGATTCATCCTTCTTCCTCTTATTTTTTCATCTCTCTTTCTCTATCCTTTTTGCGATTTATTGGACTCTCCTTTTTTGTTTTTGTTTTTGTCTTATTTTCTCTCTTACCAGCAGACCTATCACGCACATTATGTAAGATTTAAAGGCACAGCACTTATTTCCCATACCTTAAAGGCATAGTCCACCTCGTTATATTTTACAATCCCGTACCATTTTCCTATCTCAGCCAGTATCATAGGTTAGCTCCTGGTTTTCTGCATATTATAGCAGAGTGTTCCACAGACATGTAGTTGTAACCAGACAAGTTGGACACACAGGAACAGAGGGGTTGAGGGCCCTGCTCAATGAGCTTACATGCTAGAGGGAGTGGGGAAAAATGACACAAAAAGGTAAGGATAGTATTAAACTAGTGACAGTTGCAGAAGAGGAATCAGTCGGAAGCTATTAATAGTTTAATTGATACACTTTTATGAAGAAGTGGGTTTTTAACGATTTTTTGAAGGAGTGGAGACTGGGTGAGCATCTAACGGAGGAGGGAAGCGAGTTCCACAGTGCAGCCCTCGAGAAATCTTGAAGGCGAGCATCAGAGGTGAGAGTACAGACAGAAGATAGACGTAAGTCTTCAGCAGATCGTAAGATACGTGGGAGCAGCATTATGTAGAGATTTGAAAGCAAGAACCAGAATTTTAAATTGAGCTCTATATTTTATAGGAAGCCAATGTAGGGACTGACAGAAGGGTGAGTCATGGGAGGTGCGGGCGGACAGGAAGATGAGCCTCGCTGCCGCAGTCATTATGGACTGTAACGGCGCAAGTTGGGAGCAAGTAAGACCACTGAGAAGCAAATTACAGTAGTCAAGGTGAGAAAGGACAGTGGAATGGACCAATACCGTAGTCGCATCTGGCGTTAAGTAGGGGCGGATGCGTGCAATGTTTTTGAGATGGAAATGACAGTATTTGGCGATCGACTGAACATGAGGCATGAAGGAGAGGTCGGAGTCAAAGAGAACATCTAGGCAGCGAGCCTGCATGGTGGAGCTGATGGTAGCAACGTTGACTTGGAGGGAGACAGACACAGGAGTAACAACACTTGAGGGAGGAAAGACCAGAATTTCAGTTTTGGTCAAGTTTAGTTTAAGGAAGTGGGCAGCCATCCAGTTAAAAATAGCAGAGAGGCAGTCAGAGACACTAGTCAAGAGGGACGGGAGAGATCAGGAGAGGACAGGTAGATTTGCGTGTCATCTGCATAGAAATGATATTGGAAGCCAAAGGAGCTAATGAGTTTACCAAGGGAGGCAGTATAGATGGAGAACAGTACGGGACCAAGGACTGAACATTAGGGGACACCAACAGAAAGGAGTTGGGGAGAAGAAGCAGAGCCAGAGAAAGAAACACTGAAAGAGCGCTGGGAGAGGTAGGCGGAGCACCAGGATAGATCAATATCTTGTAGGCCGATATTGTGGATCTTGTATGTAGGCTAAAATGATCTTTCATTCATTGTGTTTTTCTAAGCAAGAGTCTCCTCTACAAAGCACAAAGCACTATAAACAGTAACAGAGTAATATAGATAAAACATATAAATATGTAGAAAATACCCCCCAAAAATAAAAAATCTACCATGTAATATCATATATGTCTTCACAAAATTAAAAAAAAGTATGCTGACAAGATAATGAGAGTATAATGAATCACGAGAGAACTCACCTCTGTCTTCATGCAGGTCTCCTGACTTAGGGACCACGTGTACAACGAACATGCACAATCTGACAAGCCTATATAAATAATAAAATAATAATAATAATATGATCACTAAGCACCTAATCACTATTTAAGTAAATAGGTGGTCACATGTTTTCAGGAAAAGCCCAGCTAATAACTCTATAATGTAGAAGGCAAAGATAGAGGGTTTGTTTGCTTGGAAATCTAAAAATTAGGAAAGTTTCAGAGACATGTTACATTTTTCCAGATAACTTTGTTTGTTGTTGTTTATCTTTTTACCTATTTTTGTAGTAAATCTACCTTGAACTGTACATTCAGTTTTTACTGCTATAGCTGTTCCATCTGTAAAGTTGATCTAAAATCATTCTAAGAATATTGTATCTGTAGCATCTTATTGTTTTTTTAATAAACTATTGTAAATAAATAAATCAATAAATAAAATGTGCTATTGTGTGACATTTTTATTTTATCTTTTAATAGCCATATTGCCAATTTGGCTTGTACAATATACTCTGAATATTATCTGCTTCTGATTCCAAAGATGACTTACCCAGATAATAATTTTGAAATAATTATATTTAACTGTCACTTAACCTTGGATGCTTTCAGAGTGGTCAATAACCGCCATCAATACCAAAATTGTGAGACACATTGTTTTGTTTTTTTCTCATTCTTATTTTTAAATCTCACCTTCTGCGGTGAGGAAAGTCTCATCGTCGAATTGATTTCAATAAATTACATTGATTTCAGCCTGCTCCTGTCTGATTAGTATCTATTGTATTTTAACCCAAATCCCATGTGTTGGAGCTCATATGTTTTAAAAGACAGTCATTAGTGCATACAGGTTAAAAAGTAATTTAACACTAGTTCCTATATATTTAGAGGACCTTAGGAAAACAATGAAATATTAATTTATTATCATACACAAGTGACAGACACGGATCAAACGTAAAAAATATATATATTTTTTTTTACACAACACACTAAAAGACATGTTATAAAGGGGCTCATTACTTAAATGTGGGACAGGATTTCAACACAACCTAGACTAGTGGAGAGGTTATTTACCCATGGACTTACGGTCTTGGAGAACTGTCCTCATTGTAATGTCTGTGTAAATCTTTCTTCTCCGTTCTCTCTCTCACTCAATGTAATGAAGAAAGGGGGTGCAGTAAATTTAATAGAGAAGGGCACCTTGATTTTCAGTGCAAAGGTTAGCCATTTCTGGATTTTCTGTGCATTCTATTTAGTAACTAAATAGAATAATGATAGTAAAAGTGTGCTGGATTCACTAGAATGCAAGATTCTACCCCAGGCAGAAAGTTGCCGGTTTCTGTAGAGAATTTTTATACATTTAGTTTTGCTGCATTGTCTTTTGTCTTTGTTTCCCTTATCTAAGCAGACACACTGATTTTTAAAGGACAGAAAGAGCACCGTATTCACCTTTGCATTTATAGATTGGCAGAGAGGGTGGTTCATTTTGAACCTAATCGAGTCCCGTGCTCGTGTGCTTCTCAGAAATTAGAGGAAATCAATTCATGTGCTAATGAGAAAGTCCATAATTTATTGTCTGCTGAGGAATGCATGTTACATTTATTTTAACAGTAAACAATTATTTTTATTGCAAGATTAATTATACTGATTTATGTTAACTCCTGTCTTCTCATATTTGTGAGAATGGCTAGCGTTTTGTTTTGCTATTTTTGTTGGGCAACAAAAAAAATATTAAATTAATCAATCCACTATCCAGTTCTTGACGTCTTGTCGACAAAAATAGAGAAACAATTTTAGCCTTGAATACACTTAATACATTATACATTGTTATAATGGAAAGCATACACACACAAAATATTTTAACATTTTTGAATTGGTTCTCCCCACATTTTTTCTTAATCAGGGTTTATATACAAAAGGAAAATATAATCGTGCCTAGCTCTAAGGATTTACTTAAACCTTTTTATTACCTAGTGCAGCTACTTTTGGAAATTCTAGATTTCTAATATGAGATGAGACATGACTGCTCAATATTTTCCCTGCTTAACTCAGTTCAACCAGCAATCTTGATAAAGACCCAGGAGCATCTAAATGTTGATTTTGTATCACACGTTTGAAAAAAATCCTGTGGAGTGCTCTTTCATTTAAAAAAAAAAATAAAAAAAATATATATATATATATGTTTAAGGCTGTAAGGCCTGTATTTGTGGGAGGAGTTAAGCATTCCTATATAAACGCTACTCCCCCCATCCTACCTTGCCGTAAGCACGCTGTTCACCTCGTCTCCGTGACAGCCGAACTTCCGGTCCTCATTCCCCGCTCTTCCGGCCCATGTCGTACGCTGTTCACTCGTCGTCCAAACCGGAAATCCGGCTCCTGACAGCACGCTTCCGGTCCCGTCGCTCGTTTACTGCTTTGCCGTCAAGCAACACCGTCAAAAAACTAAACTACCGAACACCAGGTAATCGGCGGGTTTAGCCGCGTTCAGGCTATTCCCGCCGTTCGATTTTTTCCATTCATATACTTACATGACTTAATACGTGCGTACAAACGAACCAATTCATCAATTCACTTTTCTCCAATTCGGCATTTTCCTGCGTTCGGCAAATTATAGCATTAGCACCCAGTTTTATGTTACATTGTGGCAAGATATCAGCCCTCAAGAAAAAAAAATAATTATTATTTAATTTAGAATTGTATGGGGATATTCCCCATGGCTATTTTAGTTATACTGTTTCCTGGTTCTGGCTTTATCATATTTCTTATCTGTTTCTATACTTGTACATGGTGCCTGTTTGACATAAATCAGTGAACTGTCTATAGTATTTTGTGTAACCATGGAATATTTTAGCTAATTTAATGCAACATTGTATGTTTTATTATACGTGTTAATATAATCGTATTTCAAGTTACACGGTATTGAGACTTCTACAGAGGAACTGTTTTTTTAATTGTTAAACACACGGTTAGGACTTTAATGGATTGGTTAAGGACAGGACTCTCATATATAAGCATCGCTCAAGTTCCTTTTCTCCTGTTATGTGCTACCTCCATTTCAGGTTTCGCAAGAGCATTTCGCTACAACCTGGTTATAGCTCCACTAAATCTTCGCAATTATCAGGTACTAATCAATTTTAAGTCATGTCACTAATTGCTGCTTATACAAGGCCACGCAACACTACAAGGGGTATTAACATACGGGGGCTTGATTCTTGCCTTGCCTCGTCAGGCCACAGCTTCACTCGACTCGTAATACGTTTTCATCAATTCTTTGTCTCACAACAAACGTCCTAAACTCCTTCAACATCGTTTTCATTCTTTCACCGTTTTTTTTTCTTCTGTAATAGGTCTCTTACAGAATTTCCTAACTGGAACCTCGCTTCGGTTTCACTACGTACGAAACATTACCCCATTCATCATAGTTCGCTATTGTCGCCTGTTTCTATCAGGTACAAATAAGTTTTCGTTCACATTTCAAACAACTGCCTCGACAAGGCCACGTTGTTACACGATGGGGTATTGGGGTACGGGGGCTTGATTCCTGCCTTGCCTCATCAGGCCACGGCTACACTCGACAACTCGTCATACGTTCATTCATACTCACTATCCGTAACAATCGTTTTGTTACGCACTACCTTGCTAATTTCACCCTCCTCTCTCCGTCAGGTACTACCACGTTTTCTTGGCACAACGCCTTCATACATCTCCCTTCAGGAATAGAGTCTAAGTATACTGTACTATCAGCTATATCTCCAAGAACTGCGCTATACTGCATTTAATTTTCTTTCTATCCTCTCCGTCGACCACAGTTCCTTTCCTCTTCTTTCTTCCTCCTCCCCCCCCCCCCTTTTTTCTCTTTCTCCGACTGGGAATCTCCAGGTACCTATCACAAACCACAACTTGGGTTCTCCAAACACGTTGCGTTATCCCCTTATCAAGCCCCCGTCTAGGGTCAGAGAACTGGCTATCTAGGGTTAGGAGCTGGCCTTAGTGGTACAACGTAGCTGGTCCCGTGAGGCCAACCCCCCAATCTCAACACGGAGATTTCGCCCCTCGGCCCAAATCATAGTTAGAGCCTAACATTCACCCACCTATCGGGTTTATAGTTAGTGCCTCACCTGACACGGCCACACGATTTTGATCTTTTACTGTCACCGAGAGGCCGCCACCCTGCCACCATGCTAGTGGCTCGAACCCCACGCCCAAATCATAGGTAGAGCCTCTCACCAGCCGCTTGGCAACTAGCAGGGCCTCACTTGTCACGGGGTAGAGAGCTTTTTGCTTCGGCACTAGTTAGCCAGCCAGTTTTATATTGCTTAACCGTATTGTTGTTCATCAGTTCATTGTTGTTGTGATATTCTTTTTCAGTATGTCCTAAAAAGGCAACATCGGACAAGGACCATCCCTCCCTAACGCAACCACCGAGCTGGACACTGACAATTCTGTCTTGGCGTCCAGCTCACAAGGAGGAATCTCAGACATTACAGGAGACCTAAACTCCATTCTGGCTACGCTTCAGACCTTCAATAATAGTCTGTCTAACTTAGAGAACACCGGCCCGGCTCAGTTGGGCCGACTGCATGGCGGTCCGCAACATATTCAGTATAATCGTTCACCTTCTCCACCTTTGGGTAGATGGTTCACAGTCTGATGGAAACAGGATTAGAAGGTCCTTCGGCATTGCAGTCTGGGCCAGATAGAGGGAGTCTATAGAGCTCAAATTGGGTTTATAAGTTCATCCGCCTGGTTCCGACCAACTCCCAATTTGTACAGTTAAACCACTATCCTGGGTGGAAGCATCCACATAACTATTAGGGATTCCTGGTCAAGAGTCAATTGGCCTAGTACCTCACCCAACTTACAACACCCAATTCCTTGTCATCACGGTTACTTTCCGCATTTCAGAATCTGCATTTTAACATCCTAATTCGGTCGCCCGGCTATTGGGACTCGACAACAAGTGATCGCTTATAGCGTTTTTCAATTGCACTAAGGATACGTACGACAGAACGTGACATTATTACAAGACTCAGTGGTACACAACGTTCACAGGTATACTGTACAATTGTAGTCTATTCTGCTTTTTTGCCACCTTTTATTCAAACCTTCATACAACACGATCGCACTATACCAAACTGACATACAATAACACGTTGTGACAAGCCTTTCAAACCATACCCCGTCTTAAAATATCAAAGATAATATTGGTTTATCACTCTACAGTAACATACATCCACAGATGGGAATTGTGGGCAGTATCAGGCTCCCTAAACAGCATCCTCACCACACAACCAGGTCTTAAATCTATGTGCCTGCAACCGTACAAGGGTTCCGGAACCCTACAACTCCACGATCACAACTAATCAGACTGGCAAATCATGTCTCCACAAGGAAGAGTTAAGAAGGTACAAACACTACATCATGTCACGCCAACATCAAACCAGGCAATCAAGACACTTGACATACTAATCATTCCCAAACTACTTCTAAATATGGTTCTACATTCATAGTCCTGGCATTAGAGTAGGTTGGGACTCCTATTTAGCACATCCTTTCAACAAGCACGGCATCCAGTAGCAGTATGCCGGTACACATAATTAGAGTCACTAGAAGTCAGCTACATTATACAGGAACATTCCTAATGGATAAGAAGTAAGGCAAACGGATTTTATATGATAATTATAGTGCAATAAGTGTGTTCTCTTGCATTTCCTTTTGCCCTCTTTTACAGGCCTACCACCTACGTCGGTTCCGGCACACCACACCGACTTAATTCCAATCACAAGGTATTTCACTATACGATATTAACCGACCACAAGTTTAAGGCCGTAAGGCCTGTATTTGTGGAAGGAGTTAAGCGTTCCTATATAAACGCTACTCCCCCCCTTCCTACCTTGCCGTACGCACGCTGTTCACCCCACCCACCTCTCCCTCTTATACAATTCATTTGGGGAGGCCCTCTTTTACAGGCCCTACCCCCTACGTCGGTTCCGGCACACCACACCGACTTAATTCCAATCACAAGGTATTTCACTATACGATATTAACCGACCACAAATATATATATACACACATACATACACACACACACAAACACACACACACAGCCAAAGGAGGGAGATATCAGCACTCCAGGGATTTTCAAAGTTTCTTTTATTGAAAGTGCGGTCGACGTTTCAGTTCAAGGTCTGAACTTTCTTCAGGACAAACACGTGTTTGTTCTGTAGAAAGTTCAGACCTTTAACCAAAACGTCGACTAGAATAGAATAGAATAACATCCGATTGATTTATACAACAAAAAGACTGTTCAGTTATTAATTAAGAAATAAGATTATCTTATCTAATGGAATATGGCCCTTTGCATTTTTCAAACCAAACCAAAGCAAAGATTTAGATTGTCTAGATCCGTTTTGGGCATATACATTTTTGTATTGTAGAGGAAATATACAATGAGGTATGATAGTGATCAGAGTATACAAATATATCGACATGTCTTACTTTGTATGTCTTCAATATTTTTTTTATTTTTTTTGGCCTCTTAATCTGCTGTTTTTTACAAATAGCAAAACATTTCTGAGAATGCTTACATATCCTTCTCTGATTGTTTTAAAAAAAAAAATATTTAGCTACACGGGTGGTAAGCAATTTGTGCCTATCTATTTTTTGGATGAAAAATAGGATGGCAAGTAAAAAAAACCCCAAAAACTTTTATCTAAATGGGAAAATTGTATAACTCCACATTTTAGTGTTTTTGAAAAATTAGTTAAATAAATAGAACTTAAAAACACATGGAAACACTGCTATTTAATAACATTGCATTTCTTTTTTTTTTTATTTCCACTTTGTTGCAATCTTGAGTGTTTGGTAAATAAGTTGAGTTGACTAAAAACCCCAAAAGTTCATATTTTGATTGATTAAAAAAAAATCATCATTGTACCAAAACAAGAATATATATATATATATATATATATATATATATATATATATATATATATATATATATATGTATATATTTTTATTATTATTATTTGTCTAGAATTATATTTTTTAATGTACAAAAAATACAGAAGGTAGACTATAAAAATGGAAAATAACATTTGCTTCCTTTATTTTACAGAGAACAGTTAGACAAGCGACGTTTGCATGCCTACTAAAGATATTCTTTGGCGGACACTGCAATATATGGTATGTAAAAATAGGTACGCATTCATTTCTTAGACAGCTCTGGATGCAGATTCTTCTAGGATGGAGAAAACCCCCGCATATGAGTTTAGCATATTCTCCAGGTGTGGGTTTTTTTTTCAGGAAATATATATATTCCTCTTTGAGTCTTACTGACTAGGATTTCAAATAAGAATATCTGGACACAAACAATATTGTAATATTACATAGAATATAATTTAGATTATAACACCATTACATTATTTTCCACCCATGTCAGATTTCCTGTTTGTAAGCCTTAAGGAGTCAGCATGTGCCCAACTGCAAAAACACTGTTTAATGTATCTAATAAATTAGGGTGTTAATAAGTTAGGGTGTACTGCGGTCATGAACGCAATTCGGGGTCGCTCTCCTTAATCTTTTGAAAGCATGGCTCTTACCTTCTACGCAGATCTCTCTGCTGGCACCATGGCTTGGCAGAGCTCAAATTCAACTCTTTACCTCCTTCTTTCACACACACAACATCAAATATCGGTGGCGCACGACCCACACATTATTAGTGCTCAATGGCAAAGCCTCTTGTTCTATCAATGATCTAATGGTGGGCGAAGGCATATCTGGTGACACGGGGTCTCCCACATGATTCTCTAAAGCAATCACGGCCGAGCATTGTCTCCAAGCCTCACGGCTGGGACCTGGCGCCTGTCACTCTATTTGTTCTTTTTTGAGCCCACCTTGGATACATACACGGCAGTCACAACTTGAGCCCCTAGTGTCGATCTGCTGGCTCAGGCCTCCTCTACCTCATACCACCACATGTTTGCTCTATATTTTGTTTATTATGTTCTTCTCTGATTTAATGTTTGTTTTATGGTTAATTCACTGTATGCACAGTCTGCTTACCACATAATCTCCCTCCAATTTATGGAAGGGTCTTATGCACCATGGGCTTACCTAGTTTATTGAGATGAGGTTGTCTGGGTGCCTACAGTGTCTCTTTAACACTACAAGTCATACTGCTTAGTGAATAGACCTGAGTGTTTTATATAACAAATCTGTCCTCACAAGACTTAGGATATTTCCAAACATTGCCATGAAAATGAATATATTTGAAGATGGTTTTTCTGCATTCGGCTTTCAACATATCTATGTACTATTGAGTACACTTTTCCCCAAAGATATTCCCATGAAAAGAAAGTATAAATACAACACATACAGGGGTGGCTAGTAGATCATCCAGAAAGGGATATTACCACTTGGAAAGTAGACAAGATTTCTCATATCAAGGTAAACACCTCTTCACCACCAAGCTCTTTCCCTTCCAGTTTTTGTGCCATTGCTGGAGGTTGTGACTGTAACCTGACCTGGTATGATCATTAATTAATTTAACTTCTCAATTAAAAATATTCTCACACTTCCACTTCCACATAATCACAACATCATCTAAACACAATATTCACAAGTTAGAACCAGTGTAGCAAATTGACTGACCTCAAGTTACAGACACACAGTATTTGTTTTTTTAGGAAGTTTGTTTGTGAGTGATATTTCCCATATGTACTTTTTTTTGTAATTACCACATTTTAAAATACAGATTACATACTTCAAACTACAGGTTATATAGTTCAAAGAATGCAAAGCTGGTCAAGCACGGTCAGTGATAGTACATGTGGAACCAGAAGCTACAGGCGTAACCAATAATAGATTATAAAATCTATGCTTGAGAGAGTGTTCCTGAGAGTTATTATATTAGACAGCTTATATAAGCTTTGTAAGGAAAGCTAGAGTTAAACAGGTAAGCCTCATCTAAGAGACTAGTGAATAGCGTATTCAGATGCTATGAGGGAGGTAAGTGATCTCCAGTTTCGTATGCACATTTTTCACTATTTATCACACACAGTTATTTCCTACTGGGAACGGTAGTTGAAGAGCTCCCTGCCCATACAAGCTCACAATTCAAAGTAAATTTTACATTGTAGCCAAAACTCTCCAAGTAAACTTTATGCTGACTATATTTGCTATACTGATTTTTAAAAGTTGCAACAACTAAAGAAAAATTAGATGGAACACACATTGATTGCATTCTTCGAAGAAGTAAACTGAAGTATAGATCAGGATGTTGCAGTGGATCTCCTTGGATTTTGCAAAGACATTCAATACGCTTCCACACAATAGGGTTAGTGTTCAAACTAAAAGAAATTGGTCTAGATGAGAATAGTTGTTCTTGGGTAGAACACTGGCTTAAAGATAGAGTGCAGAGAGTTGTCATTAATGGTAAAGTTTCAAGCCGGACAAAATTGGTAAGTGATGTCACTGTTCTTGGACATATTTATAAATGATCTTCAAATAGGCATTGAAAGTCATATGAAATTCCATCTTAAGTGACATCTTAAGGCAGTAGGGAAGAATTTAGGTTGCTGGGGAAAACCCCTTTGGACCGGTGGGAGATGTCCCCGCTGAAGAAACTTACCTCTCTACCGAATCAACAGCCATGTGGTGATCCTAATATGGCCGCCATGCCCCAGCCACCGCAACCGCAAGAGAGGCCGGCACTCTACTTATGGAAAGATCACCTTGCAGCAAAATTTAACAAGCTATGCCAGGACTTTTGCTGATCTTGCACTCTTGTCCTGCTGGAAAAGCTTGACACTCAGTTGTTACATAAGGATGCCGTTCCTGTGCTGGGAACCTACTTGGTGGCGCATATGACCAGCAGCCCAGATCCCAAGGGGTTCCCCAAATTCAGGGGTGACCTCAAGAGGAGCAGGAGGGCTCTTGGAGCTGCGGTGACAGCTTCCTTTAAGGCCTGGCTTCAGGGGGTGAAGAACTCAGGCGAATCAAATGCAGCGAATCAAATGCAGGTTACAAGTTTGAATCACGGGGTATCTCACAACATTGTTTGGGGACAAGAGCTGCAAATCTAACTAGTCGGGAGATGGACTGTCTGCTGTTATCTACCTGCGGTATTGGCTGACTTCTTGATGGCGAAGACCACGCATAGCTGCAGCTCCTAACTGTTACTAAATCTAACTCTGTACTGTAGCAAGTACCCAGCCGCATTTAAACTAATTTGCTCTTCTATGTTTTGATCTCGCATGATTATCTTATAGTTACCTTAATGTCTAGCAATGTAATACTATTCTAGTCTTGTTTATACCTTACCTTCACACATGTTAGCCTAGCCTGACTATTATTCTATACCATATAAGCATGCTTTACTAATATTTTTAAATAGGTGCAATGTTTAACGCTTTTTAAGATACGTAATCTCTTGTGTATGCTGTCATGGCGTCTTAAGGTTGTCTGTATTTACTCATCTACACTGAAAAATAAAGAATGTAAAAAAAAAAAGAAAAATTGGGGGCTACACTATAGGCTCATCATACTATAATCACTACAATAAGAAAGTGGTTATGCAGTTCAGTGTCCCTTTAAGGCCACCCATTGTGATAATGTTAAATACATGTAGTTAAATGTAATCCAAGAATGTTCTAAGTAGATTTTTTTTTTTTAGAAATAGGCATATATCTCGATGTCACAGTGGGATAAAATATCAACAGCCTTTTATAATAACTTGTAAGCTTTCTAGTTAGGTCGAATTACACTGACTCCTTTGAAAACGGCAATAAATAAAGGATAACACACACAATACATAACTAGCCATTTGTCACTAAAGAACTGCTAGTATTGTCACATTATAATTCATCCTCCGGGAAGATATAGTGATACTTGTGACCTGTTATAGTTTCTTATGTCTTATTAGACTTAACTTGTGATCCGAAGAAAATGTTTTTTTTTTATTTATGTAAAAAGCATTGGTGGATTTGAAATAGTGCACATGTGGCTTTGGAAAAAGAAAATATGTGCAAACAATTGTAATATAGAAAACACTAAGCAGTACCAGCCTCTAAAGCAGGGGTTCCCAAAAGCTAGATCCCCAGATGTTGTAGAACTACAACTGCCATGAGGCTTTGCATGCCGTTGGAATGCCTTTAGAATGGCAAAGGATCATGGAAGCTTTAGTTTTAAAACATCTGGGGATCTACCGTTCGGACAACCTGCTCTAAAGTATATGTAACAATATCTTACATGAATGCAATTCTATGGCTTGTCTAGCATTCCCACTACCTTCTAAGCATAAAGATTACAGCTCAACTGAAGCCAAAACGATTTATAAAATATGCTGTGGGAGGGACATTCACGCAAAAATTGTGAAGAATGTAGAAAAATGTGATACAAATAGTAGCAGAGTATGTGCATAAACCAAACTTGAGTCTTGTGTATATGTTTTCAAAATTGCTGTTAAAACGTTAACTATTTCAACCGAATACAGTTGTAATCAAAACTATTCAGCACCCATTGAAAATCTGTTTTTATGGTCAAAATTTACAGACTTTCAGCTGTTTGCAAATTTGTTCAGCTGTGAACAAATCAAACAAAAGCAACAAAAATGAATGCTTCAAGTGGTTTCCCCAAATTCAACTTATAATGACTTCTCCAGTTTCAAAATTATTCAACCCCCTGAATAGAATCCCTCACAGCAGCACAAATATGAAAAACAGGTGATGTCTTAAGCACACCTGATGCAACTAAAAAAAGTCTTCAATAGTTGCGCTAGGTGTGCTTGAGCTGGAACACCTGAACTGGCTAGGGATTTTTTGAGTGTCACACTTGACTGCATGTTTGAAATATGGCTAAGTCAAAACAATAGCCTACAAAATTAAGAGAAGAGATCATCATCCTTCACAAACAAGGAACAAGATACAAAAAGATAGTGAAGGCACTGAATGTTCCTAGAGACACCAGACACACAAGTAGAAGGAACTGTGGTTACACTATCTGGACGGGGTAGAAAAAGGAAGCTATCAATGGCTGCAACCAGATTTCTAAGAAGGCAGGTTGTGAAAAACCCTTGAGTGACTGCAAAAGACCTGCAAGACTTGGTGGCAACTGGCACTGAGGTTTCAGTGAGCACAGTCAGGCGCGTACTAAACAAAGAAGGTTTCCATCCAGAACTCCAAGACGTACACAACTACTGACCCAAAAGCAAAAGAAAAGTCAGCTCCAATATGCAGAAAATCATATAAATAAGCCACAGAAGTTTTGGGATTCAGTTCTGTGGAGTGGTGAAACAAAACAGGAACTTTTTGGCCCAATAGATCAGAGATATATGTGGAGGAAAAAGTATAAAACATGCTCTGAAAAGAACACACTGCCTACAGTGAAGCATGTGGTGGCTTGGTAATGCTCTGCATCCTCTGGAAATGGAAACATGCAGCATGTGTAAGGCAAGTTGGATTAATTTGTAAGGGTCTTACTTGGAGGTGGGAGTCCAAAGTGATGAGCTAAGGCACACCCTTGAAGTTTAACACCAACCGATGAGACTCTAGGACGAAATCTCCAAGGTCATGAAACAATCCACTGGGGCTTTGAAGGAAAAGTACTGGATATGCAGAACAGACAAGGGAAATCCAATAGAGTAGTCAGGAAGTACCAATGATCGGGCAGGCGGAAATCGGGCAAATACGGTAAACAGTTCTGTTAATTGTACTTAATCAGGAATCACGTGCAGGTGTGATAGGACTCCAGGCTAGTGATGCAGATACCATAGCACGGGAAATTAACTAGAATAAACAAGAGAAGTGGCGATTAGGTAAGATCACTGACTGAGATGAAGAAGACCCAGGTTCAATCCCAGCCAGGCCCTGAGAAGTGATGTCCACGCCTGTCAGTCTGCCTGGCACGGTGCAAACCGTGACATCTTTAAAGTATCAGGAAATCCTAGGAGAAAATGTCATGCTGTCTGTGAGGAAACTGAAGCATCATTGGACCTTCCAACAAGACAATTTGGGATTAAATGAATAACCCAGAACTGAAATAATGATTTTTCATCTGAACATATTTGCTCTAAATTCTGCCACTCATCTCCCAACATGACTGTGTAGTGGGTACATTCAAACGTGTTCCAAATTTTATTGTGCTTGAAGCTGGAATCATAACTTCATGAAGTTAGAGAGAGTTACCTTTTTATGCCAAAATATTAAAACAAACTTCATTTTGGATAATTTTTCTTTAAAATAATAATTTAAGAATTGTAATATTTTTAAGCACATACTAAAGTATTGCTTTGGTTGAAACATTATTACCGATAAGAATGTACATATGTATTACTGCGCTGACCTAAAGAATCAAAGTTGTAGTTTCACAGTAGCGGAGATGTCACAAACTAAGTCTTATCCTCTCAGCAATTTCACTAGTACCTTTTGGGAGTGTGGAGATTTTTTTTGTCTTCCCAGTATTTGTGTGGAGTAGCCAATATAATAATGTAATAAGAGAACTGTATGGACTTCAAATCTTTTTTTTCTCCAAACTACGAAAGCATGTAAGTACGGGCAGTGGTGTATCCTGGTTTTGTGCTGCCCTAGGCAGGACAAAACTCAGGCGCCCCCCCCCCCTTGGGCATTTGGGGGCGGCATTTGGGGGCGGCTTTTTTTGCCGCCCCCTGGAAAATGCCGCCCAAGGCAAATGCCTTGTTTGCCTCGCGGCTAATACGCCCCTGAGTACGGGTATGCCACTGATGAAATTGGATTATGGAACATGCATAGTTTGCATTACTGGGGGTTTAGTTTTACCCTAACACTTAGTCTAGTATTTAAAGGACCACTATAGTGCCAGGAAAACATACTCGTTTTCCTGGCACTATAGTGCCCTGAGGGTGCCCCCACCCTTAGGGACCCCCTCCTGCCGGGCTCTGGAGAGAGGAAGGGGTTAAACACTTACCTTTATCCAGTGCCGGGCGGGGAGCTTTCCTCCTAATCTCCTCCTTCCTCGCGACGTCATCGGCTGAATGCGCATGCACGGCAGGAGCCGCGCGGGCATTCAGCAGGTCGCATAGGAAAGCATTTACAATGCTTTCCTATGGATGCTGGCGTCTTCTCACTGTGATTTTCACAGTGAGAAGCACGCAAGCGCCTCTAGCGGCTGTCAATGAGACAGCCACTAGAGGCTCTGGAGCCTGGATTAACCCTCAGTATAAACATAGCAGTTTCTCTGAAACTGCTATGTTTATAAAAAAAAAGGGTTAATCCTAGAGGGACCAGGCACCCAGACCACTTCATTAAGCTGAAGTGGTCTGGGTGCCTAGAGTGGTCCTTTAAAACAGTTTATGGTTCTGTTACTTTTCATGCAAAAACCGTGAATGGCATTACTAATGCTGCATTTTGACGATGTTGGACTATTTATGACTCTTTTACTGTCAATATTATGTCTATCAAATATTGTGTCACAAAAAAAAAAACTTTGAAGCAAAAAAAACCTGTATATGCATATGTTTCTCCATGTATATGAAAAAAATTCCAGTCTACAACATTGTTTAACTGATCAAAAATTGAGAATATAACTTATTTTGTTAAACTTCTAGCCCCCCAAAAATGCAATTTCTTCCAGAGTTTTATAACTGCGGCAGTTTAGTATGATCTTTCTACTGTACATATTTTTTTAACTTACATTTTGCTTTACATTTTAACAGGTAATTTTGTTTATCCATTCCAATGGCTTATTAAAAACAGCTAAGTTCCATAGTAGTGATAAGAAAAAAAAGATTGCGTTCGGAGGTCATCTATCTTAATTCGCTGCTTGACAGCTTTCTTGACCAACTCAGCATTCTTTCCGTTTCACACGAGCTGAACCAGAAATTCTCATTAAAACCAAACCATGCTTACATTATGAAAATAATTTATCTTGTAAAAATATGGTAAATATATTGGTTTTAATCATAAATTTAGATTTACTTGTTGTAAAAGTGTTTGCCCTGAAACAATTATACAATGTCAAAATCTGGAAAGTTTAATCTCGTCAACAAAGATGAAGCAGCTGTTACAGATCTAATACAAAATAAAATATATTGGTTACTTATTAAGGCAGACAATGTATTAAAGGCTCTGCAAATTTTTTATTGCCGTTTTACATTTAAAAAAAATAAATCTCCATCTGATTTAGTGTATGTGAATAGAGCTGTACTGTTTACAGGCAACATGTTTGTAAAGTTTCATGTTTTCTGTACAGAACTTCTAGTTAAGGGTATTGAGCACAGCTACTCAGATGGACTTGCAACCATTATTGTGAATAGTTCTAAGGTGTGACAAAACCCAGTATTTTGCCAGCGTCCAAGATATCCCCCTACTAAGTTCAGTACTAAGTTCCCGAACGCCATTCATGTTTTCCCCGTTCGGGAGCTACCATCTCCCGAACACCGACCACCCCTGGCTCATTAACCCCTTAGTGACTGCGGACGTACAGGGTACGTCAGACAAAACGGTTGTTAACGACCACTGACTAACCCTGTACGTCTGCGGCAAATATGGGCACTGGAACCCCAGCTGCAATACCCCCCCTGACTGCCAGGCCACCAGTTGATCGCTCCACGTGGCACCCGGCAGTGAGGCAGAGCTTCCTATGCTCTGCCTGTCTGGTGAGTGCCTCGAAGGGTCGAGGCACTCAGTAAAATTAATAAAAGAAAAAAAGAAATGAAAGAAAAGAAAATAAAAAATCTAACTAATAACAGCCCCCCAGGACTTAGTACGTCCGAGGTATTCCTAAATTACTTACCCGATCGCAGCTGTTTTCCCGCTGGCGATTGGTCTAACAGTCCAGGCAGTCCCCCTTTGGCTAAATAGGTCCCCGTGGGCCATGTGATCGCTCTGAAAGAGCCGAACCGCATGTGCTGGAGAAAATAGTGGCCATCTTGTTGCATGAACGCAACCAGTGTCTGGAACTACAAGTCGGAACACTTGACAGCATGAACACTGGTGAAAGTATACCGGTGAAAGTATATGAACGCCTGCTTCTTTCCGAGACAAGCCAGGAGAGCACTGTTCGGTAGGTTTGTTCGCACAAACAAGGCAAACAAATGCTACCTATGTGTCAGGGGAACCGTTTGTCTTTTTCTGCGATTTGGAACTCCCGAAATTGACCACCTGCTACCACTGAAACTCTGGAACTGATTTGGGCAGATGCCTCATGTGTGGTCGGTCAAAACTTTACCCCGTCGGCGATTCGGCTGTATTCGTGGCATCTGAGCGCTATTTGGACAACTTTGGCGTTCATATCCAGGGATATAATATTTGTGGGGGTTCCTATATGTCTTATATGTATTTTTATGTATTTTCAATATTTTATGTTTTTATGCCTAGTCATTCTGACACAGAAATTCATGGGCATGTTGTGGGAGTGTTCTGGGCATGTTTGACTGTATCCTTAATGTGTATATAAGGGAGCCATCTGGCCATAATAAAACCAGCTCAGAGTTATAATCACCATTTCACTTGGGACTTGGGAGATTGACAACAGATATACTCAGCCAGAGTATAGGGGATCCATTACACAAGGCCCCTAAATTTTGATGGTGCCTCCCTCATGTGTGTCTCTTTGTACAAGATGGTCTATATTTTGCTTAAATCTTACTAAGCCTAAAAATATGTATGATTGCGTTGTACTTGTATGTCATACAACTGTTTATAGCCATTGAAGGCTTTTGATAGATACCGCTAAAGAAGTTGCCTATTTGGGAAATTGTATAAATTTGATTTGCTACACTATGAGTTGTTGATTACTAAATTAGTGATTACATTCTCCAATGCAGAGAGAGTTGGAACATTTTTACAGATCAGCTATTTTAGCCAAAATCTTGCCATTTGACTTTAAATTTACTTCAAATATAGAATTTAGTAAATAAACCCTTCTATTTTAAAGTGAACCTATCATCAGTTGTGTATGTTGTTGTTTAATGTGCTGTCCTGTGTCCTGTCCAAATAAGTGTTTTTTTTTAACCCACCTTCGAAAAGACTTCTTTTCATCCACTCACCTACTGCTCAACAGTTCCGACATAGTACAAAGTACCATGACAGGTAGCCTTTAAGGAAATATATTAACCATAAATACTGGTGATCCTAGGTATTTCTAGCCAACATTTCTATTTTGGATATGTTTTCTAGTTACACTACAGAGGTTATATCTTTACAATTAATGAAAACATTTAATAAGAGTAAATGATGAAAAAAAATATCTACGATTGGTACAGGGGCCCTGCTTGTACTTTTAAATTTTACCTGAATAATTGCATCACTTGTCTTCATATTTACAAAAACAACAAAATACATCAGTAAGTTACTTTTGTAGAGTATCTGAATCAATATTCGGTTCCAACAGGTTCTTCTTTCTATGGCGATGGTGTAAATTCTGCTGTAGTAATGTACAACACATTAGAGACCAATAAATCTCTGAAAAAAATCATGTTCATATATTTTATGACATATACAATGAATCATCACTATTACTTAATGAGATGTATAATTAGGGCAACTACTTGTGGACATTGTTGATTTGAGTATTGCACCAAATGTGATAAGGTCAACTAAGTCTTTCATCTTCTTGAAGTCAATAAAATGGGTTCCACCCAGTCAGATAACAATGACATTTACAGCCCCAGACTTAATTGAAAAGGAAATAAATATTAATATTGCTGGTAAAACACATGTAATATTATGAGAATTGGAAACCAACTGAATGCAACTATGAACACTTGGCAAATTCATTAATGTCATAGAGGCATATGCGTCACCCTACTACAGGCCCCACCAAATTCATAATGTGCCAGAAGGACATAATGACCAACTGCTGCTCTATCCCATGAAAATTTAGTGAAAAACCTTCTTTGTGGTCATTAGTCTCTTCATGTGATCTCGTGAAGGTTCCAAGCACTTTATACTTTAAATAGTACACAAAAATATGCTTAATGCATTATCATTAAATGCAAGAAAAATCTCATCTGATGGCCAAGGTACAAAGCTCTTATAGTCAATATGGCTCGATGTGGACACCATGGATCAAGCACGCAGCTTAATCGACACTAATTCTAAGAATCTGATTTGTTGCACTACCAGTCACTCACTCGCTTCTTCTTTCTTTTTTTTTCTTAAAAATTTTAAAAATAGCACTGTGTAACTGTAATCTTTTCATGTTTTGACGTTCTACATTTTTTAGACGATGCTTCGCTATATATATATAAATTTAAAATATAAAATAAAGGGACAACCATTTACACCCTTAATTTATTTTAAAAATAAGTTATCCTTTTCTTTTATGATCAATAACCATAAATAATTGGAAAGTTTGGAAAGAACCTGTGGTGATAAGTTTTATGAGCCTGTACATAAATGCATTAGGTTTATATGTTGATTGTTTAATTGTTGATCTATTTTCATTCTAGTATTTCATCCATATTATATTACCTAATTTTGTAGATAAAGACAACACTATCTTTGAATTTTAAGCAGTACATATAATACACATTTTTCTGAAACATGTTCTAAACTTAGCAGTTGAATCAGAAAAAAATAAATATATATATATATATTATTTTTCCCGTTAAAAGTATGGTTATCTATGTAATACGTTACCATAAAAATAATTCTGTCTAGCCTTTAGCTTCTTGAGTCCACTGGGCGAAACTTCAAGAGATGCCCTTGGTTTAAACAGCTGCTTAATTGGACCCCAGGAGAAGAAGCGACAGAATAGGAAGACAGAGAGAAACAAAAAACTGCTCATGTTATATATTGGTCAACATATTTGAGAATTTATTGCACAGTAAAATAATGAGTAACGGTTATATATCTATAAAAGAGTTAAATGTTATGTTTTAAACTCACACCATTTTCTTAGACTGGCCTGTGGAAATCATATATATTTAATGCTATATTCTTACTATAAGCACCATGAAAAAGAAACAGACCTAAAAGAAGTAATCATCATGTGACTTTCAGACCTAAATCAGAAGTGGCTCCACAGCTTCATCTCATTGTCAAGGTGGACATAAAAATAGTTGAGATATATATACATATATATATATATATATATATATATATATATATATATATATATATATATATATATATATATATATATATGGTTTGTTTAACTGACAATATAGCATTAATTCAACTGTGATGGTACCACCTTTTAATAAGTGTGCGCGCACAAACACACATACACACACCACTTGAATACACTTTGCATTCACACTCTGATACCACACAAATGCACATAACCCTCACACACTCACTCACTCACTAGACATTACAAACATTGTTGATGCAAATATATATATATACATAAATAACAAAAAAATACCGGTTCCAAGACAATCTTCTTTTATTCAAGTAAATCCAGGTCAACGATTCAGCTCTTTTCATCAGGACACAAAAAAGCATAATCATATTTACATGGATATAGGACAAGGAAGTACAAAATAAATCACCAAATTAGCTGTTCCTAATCCTCCTGATTGCCCAGCGTGTGCAGATTTCCCCGGCGCGTGTGCAAGAACTCCCAAGTCAGGCCTACAGATTCTGGTTTCAGGGAGGAGTTGAAAAAAAGCATTCCAGACGTGTCGTGTTTCCATAGCAACCCGAGATGCTTCAATCTCATTGGTTTCTCTGCATGTACGCTTGTCATCGGGAGAAGAACTCCACGCAGCCCAATAGGCTCCTCCTATTTCTGACGAGGGCTCTGTTGGATCACCATGGCAACCCGAACACGCTGCCCATGCAGGAAAGGAAGGGGAAACAGTATCAATATCCAATATCTGACATAGTAAATGTTACGAACGGTGGTATTTCAGATACCCGTTCGCTTACGTTTCCTCCCAAACTACTAAAGGCTGAGTGATTATAGCTCGCAGTTTGGGTGTTGATTCGACCATTCTCCAGAAGAAAATACAGTATCCAAGTAAAATCCCCAAGCAATCTGACGTATACCCAAACATCAGTTTAGACTAGATGAAGGGTACAGCAGGAATTAATTTATTCAGGTCAACTGGCCGGTTTATATGCAACTCCCCATGCAAGGAGTTTCCCAACTCCCATTCCAGGGGCATTCCCAGCTGGACCTGAGAGGAGACTATGGCAAAGAACACACTGTAATTACATTGGTTCTCCAGGACATTCCCACACAAAACAGGCTAATCCCTCCTCTGTGCCTGAGAGATAATTGAGTCAGGAACTGTACTAAACTCAATTATCTACAGGCACAGAAAACATAAATTTAAACAACACCCTGAAAATACCCCCAAAACTCACGGAAACCCCCCAAAAGTCACATCCCCTGATAGCCCCGATCTGGGGGACGAACATTTCCAAAAAAATCACCCGGATCGGTTCAGGGGTTTGGGATTTCCATGGAAGTCATAATTTGACCGACTGCACACAAGGTCTTATGCCCAAAACAGTTCCACAATTTCAGAGGTAGCGGTTGGTCCAGTTCAGGGAGTTCTAAAACCAATCTAATCCACAAACTGTTCCCCTGGCTCATGGGTAGCGTTTGTTCCCCTAGTTCGTGGGAACAAGCCTACCGAATAGCGCTCTCCTGGCTGGTCGGTGAAAAGAAGCAGGCTTCGTGAAGTTGACCTGTGTTCGGGAAGTCGAGTGTCCGATTTTAGTTCCGGACACTCGACGACCAAGTCCCGCTGCTTCTTTTCATGCGACAAGATGGCCGCCATTTTCTCCAGCACGTGGCGTTCAGCCATACATACGGCCACACAGAGAGAACACTTAATCTGCAATTTTCTTTTTAGTTAATGAGCCAGGGGGTGGTCGTTGTTCGGTAGTTTTATCTACCGAATGAGGAAAATCAAAGTTAATGAAAAAAAGTGTAGTTTCTTCACAGTAAACAGCAAGTGTAAATACCTATGTTCGTAAACAGATAGCCGCCAAGGTCATCCAGCAATGTTAAAGTGCACAATAAAGACATACTGTATTATTAGAATAAGGTGCAATCAAATTTAAAGTGCAATATATAAACATGAGAGAATGGATGAATAAATAAAGATAAATGGAAAAGTGTCATAATGTTATAAGAGAAAACTATTGCCTCATTCTAGTATACGTGTAAAATCAATAGTATTTAAAAAAAAGTGACAGTAGTGCATTATTACTCTGGTTAATAATATAATAATAAAGTGCCAATAGATAAAAGTGTGAAATGCAAAAGAATTCAAGTGCAGATCAAGTCAAAACATTTTTTGGGAGGTCCTGAGTTAAGTTTAAATTCACTGAAAATGAAATACAGTACTTTATACAGTTATCCAATTGATGATGAGGAGAAGGGGGTGGAGTAATGCCATGCATTGGGATTATGAGGTAGGGAGTAAAGGGGATTATTGTGATTTGTCTAGGCCTCACTGGTTCAAGAGCCTATTCTTTGTCAGCCACAGGACAGAAACGTCTGAATGGAATATTGTTATTCTAAAAAAAGGGATACATTTTAGACTTGAAGGATATAAAACTGAGCTCATAAGGTACCTGGCAACGGCACATCAATCCAGAGAAATTTACAGTGGAATTATTTTTACGTAGGCCTCCCTTGAAGAACATATGGTAGATAGGAGTGAAGAAGCTTGTTTTCTTTTAATGTTAGGATGATTTGTTCCAAAAACTATTCTCAAGATCCTTGATCAGATTCTCAAAAAGTGATCTAATAATCGGTAAAAAAAAAATACACAAAATGGTCAGATGCCTGCCATATGGGATCACATGTTTCACACAGCCGTACACAGAGCTTTCATTCAGGTGAGTGAAATATTTCTATATGTAATATGATGAGTTGGCACTTTCATTGATATGCTGCTTTGGTCCATCTGTTCTCACCGCATATATTTTGTTTATTGTACTCGTAGTGTTATTCGATTTGCATTTCAAGATGGTGATTCTATTGACACCTGTTGACAATCAATCTGTCTTCTAGATTTAATAAAAGGATGATACTTGTGTTTTTCATCTCTGCAGAACAGTCAAGCCGAGTGTTTTTAAAATGTATTAATTTATATCGTCCAACCTTCTGCATCTCCATGTAATCAGTTACAGACATTCTGTTTCATATTATTTTTTTTTATTTTTTCTTCAAACTTCTTCCCCTTTCCTTTAAATCTTTTTTTTACTTAACACCTGCTTTGTTGTCCTATCCCAATGTACAAATACCCAGTCCCACCATTTGTCTCATTACCCCTACCACATATCCCAAATGACCACAGTCCTTTGATATTACCCTCGATCTCACTGCACATATAAAGTTTGCCTATTTTTATAGAAACTTATTTTGACACACCTTTCTCTTGCTATTAGGAGATCCTCTTTAATTTTACCGATTCTTTGTGACTATTTGCTGACTCTTATGGGTCCCCCACAATATGTTAATTTGGGTTTATTTTACTGTTGAAGCAAAAGAAGTGGTGTAGAGTGGTGTATGGTCTCTCTCAGTAATGCACCAGGGAGATTGTGAATATGTAGTAAGAACTTAGGATCCTGAAAAACTCATTAATGTCCTTTTTATCTGCTAGGTATCTCAGAACATATTTAGTTTCAGTGAAATAGGGAGAATAGAATAGAAATTTTTTTTCTGTAATATTGACAGGTTTGTCATGTGTCAGAGGTAAAAGTATATATTAAATGTAGACTGAGTTTCCTTATTGTAATTTTCTATGGGAGTCAATGTTGTCAGTGAGTGGGTTTTTAATCTCATGTTGAAGGACGTTCTAAGCATCAGAACTACTTCTGTGCACTACTGTGGTTTTTGTGCCAGTGGTCTATAGATGCTGGTGGAGTCCCATAGTAAAGTATCAAAACACTTAAGGAAAGTTTGACAATTTACCTGGGTCCAACCAGCGCCACATCTTATCTTTTCCTGTTGGTGAATCCAAATTGTTCAATAAAGCAAAGCAGTAACATGCAGGACTGTGCTCATTGGCTGAGAGCATCGGCTGAGAGCATCGGCTGAGTGCTTTCAGCCCATCAGTGCGGTCCTGCATGAGCTGTGATTTTCTCTGATGTGGTTATGTTGCTTGGAGTGTTGCTTTAAGCTATTTTACTAGGTATGACAGAACAGGAAAAAATGTCAGCAATGTAATTGTTTATTTTGCCACCTGCTAATGAAATGGTGCAAAGGAACCAATTAAGTGCTTCTATGAATTGCTTAAAATATATTTATATTAAATAATTATTTACAATCCTCATGCACCAACCCCCACTATAATCTAATTTCCATATATTTAAAAGAACAGTAGAATTACGTCAAAAAATCAGCATATGCTTGTTTTAACCTCCAGAACTAATATATATGCTTTCCTCATGTAATTTAATTAGCCCTTTGTCTTCAGAACCACAGGATGCAGGCCGCATGCATGTTAATCATTTGAGTGCATATTGTAAATTATTAACAGTTAGTGCACTAGTAATTGCAAGCAATATTCTGTCAATATACAGAATAAATCTGCACTGCTGTTGTGCTTTTTTTTTCCCCTATCACTTTTCATTCATGAAAGAACTATCAATGTTCTGACCTGTATCGTGTTCATGTTAATATGTTCCCTGTGACAGAAAAAAATCAACTCTTACTCTAGATGATTAAAATTTGGACATACAAGAACTTTAATTCTTATGAAATATATTGTTCAGGAAATGGACTGATTAATTCCATAGTATTGATTTAAGGAGTATTTAGCTTCATATGAGTATAAATAACTTTGATGTCTGTTTCTAGAAAGTGCACATTGTGACAGACCTGCTGCCTACCCGTGGCACGGTCTGTCATACCTCTATCACACTTCCATGCCAGTCATGACAAAGTATATTCATACAAAACACATCGACATGATGATGTCATACCGCCAGGAAAGTGCTGATAATTAATACTAGATCTGGAGATTTAATGTTTGTACTGATTTGTGTGTGTCTTCATGATTATTTTATGATTGTCCACATGTAGGCTATTTCATATTCGTTTCCTGTCTGTTGTCCCATCTATAAACTGCAACAAGAAAATTTGTGTCTTCACATCCGTACACAACGTGGACACTGGATGCCATAGGTAGATTGTTAATGGACAGTCACCATAATGAGAATAAATTACATAATTACAGATACATTCTCCTACTTCGTTATGGTCCCTACCTCATCTGCTAGACTGCCTTTTAACCTAAGGATGAACAAACTGATTTGTTTGAGGTTTGACTAAAAAATTGATCCGTGCATCCACAGATTGACAGGTATTTGATTTGTTCAATGCGACTGAAAAGGATTCATGCACAAGTCTAGCATATATGTATATACCATATATTTGTGTGTGTGTAAGGAACAGCTCACACAAAAATACAGTTTAAGGAGGGGCGTGGCCGACCGAGAGACTGAGCGGACGTCTCTGTGTGAGGCTCCGTGCTAGGAAAACATTTAGCAGACTTTGGCCGTCACAAAACAGAGACCTACCGGATAATAAACCTTACCCCCCACCATAGGACACAATGGGGCAAAAGAATAAGAAGGTTCAACGCCCGGAGACACGTCACCTGCCAGATATCCGACTCTCCTTTGAAAGGCCTGTGCCGCGGCCGCTAACAAAGATGGCGCCGGAAGCCAATTCAGAACAGGAGATGTCAGACGACTCCCCCGAGGAGGAAGAACCCCTCACACCACAGTTGGGCAGGGAGTCCAACTCATTTGAGTCAGACGAGGACTCAGCCCCCGCCACGAAAGGGGACATAAAGAAGCTCCTGCTGGACCTCAGAAAGGTATGGAAGAAAGACCTGCAAGAGGTCCAGGCAGAGGTGGGGATAGTGCACAACAAAGTCAGAGCTATGGAGGCGAAAGAAACGACCAGGGACAGCCAAATGCAGGAGACCAGGACACAAATGGAGGGCCTGGCCTCGCAAGTGCAGAGGTTGAACCGCACAGTAACACTGCTGGAAATGCGCCACAGACGAAGGAACATACGTCTCAGGGGAATCCCAGAGGAGATTGACACCGAGAAGCTGCTACACTATACACAATGCCTCATAGACACACTAGGAATCAGAGGGGGTATACCCTGCCACTAATCACCTCGGCGTTCAGAGTCCGGAAATCCCCAGCAGCACCAGAGGGAACCACCAGAGATGTCATAGCGGTAACACGTGATGTAGCTGTCAGGAACGCGATCATGACCCTCTCTAGAACACAGGGGAACATAACCTTTGAGGGAAGCAAAGTGGCAGTTTATGGCGACATTCCGTTCCCTGTGCTAGTGGAAAAACGTAAATTAGCACCGGTAGCAAAGAAACTAAGAGACTGCTCCATAAAATACCGCTGGGGAGTGGAAGGGACCCTGGAGGTAACAGCTGGTGATACGCTCCATACCTTGACATCGGCAGATGACCCTGAGGAGCTATACAAACACTTGGACATGTGTCCTCAAACTCTGACAGGCACACCCTCCAGGCAACATCGAACCGGCGGAAAAGAGACCGGCACCAGCACGGCACAGAGGCCGACCAGGCCACTAGGGGGAATACCTCCTGGCATTGATCCATGGACTTCATCTCACACCCCCATTCCCAAGCAGTGACCCACCCAGCCCTAGAGCCCAGAGATTAGTATGCACCAAGGCCAAGCTGAAACTCAACAGTAGACCAGTTCTTAAAGTGGTCTATCAGGGACTAATAGCCAAGGTCAGATCATCACAGCAATACCCCTCACTATATGCCCTATGACAGTGGTAGTTAAGAGTACACAAAGGCTCATTATTATATAAACACTGCAATAGTTTATGCCTGCTTTACTTATGTTAACCATACATAAAATGGAAAAGTTATGCTTTATTCATGATAACTCAATAAAAAATATAAATTGAAAAAAAAAATACAGTTTAAAATTTTACAAACCTACTTAAAATCACCTACCTCAGCAAACAAATAAGGGGATTCAGTTCCACCATATGTTCATATCGAGGTAAGGCCACCACTACGCCACAGTAACCCAATATCGATGGATCCTACAATAATTAAAAACAAAGCTCATAAAAAGTTATAGTTTTGTTTTGTTTTTAAAACACCTAACCTAGGCAAAAATAATGGGGATTTAGTTACAGTATTTTATCACAGATTGCATAAGCCTGCCACAATGCCAATGTACTCCATTCTTGGCAGGTCCTACTCTAGCAACCTAATGCCTGCTCTTGTGAAATTATTCCACTAACTTGGGAAATACTTCCTCCTGGAACTCTATGCAGTACAAGGTTAATAGGGCCCTGGAATGACGGACCTGTGACAGGGAGGGCAAAACCACAGGAGTTGGCCTAGACTCCCAAATATATTTGTATTTGAAAGAGACTGCAGTCACCTGAATATGCATACTTTATAAGGGTATATATGCATAAATGCAGAATGGGACAAAATTATGCGTAGGGTTTGAGGAGTCAATAACTTAGTAATCAACCAATTTCAATGATATTACATACAATGAATGCTTAATTTATGGAGATTTGACTAGTTACGGAAGATGATATCTTTTAAAGGCGCTTTGGCACCTCACAATTTGGGCTCTTTTGATTGCATTAGTTATTAGTTATTGTTATTACTTATTGTTACTAATAATTAGTTATTAGTTATTGTTCTAGCGCACACATTTCTACTCCTTCAGATATCCCCACAGGAAGTAATCAGGATCTGAAAGCTCGTTTGAATGTGGTGGTCAATTAATCTGGGAATTTCTTGAAATTATCCGCTCGACAAACAGCTGTCTCAGGAAAAATGTCACACCTTCTATCCAAATTGCAACTAGTGTCATAAATCAATGATATCCAAATGCCTCGGTGCTTAACCACAATGGAACAAACATATAACCAAAAAATGCCAAACTTAGAACTAATGACAAACAACAAACAAGAAAAAAAAAGGTGACCCTTAGGATCCACTAATATTGTATGTATATGTGTGGATTTATATATATATATATATATATATATATATATATATATATATATATATATATATATATATATATATATATATATATAACCAAAATGACAAGGAAGTAGGCACTCAGAGAGCTTCTTTAGTTAAAAATAAAAAACTTTCATTAATGCATAGATGACTTTTCGGACCTAAACCTGGTCCAAGTCTTGACCAGGATTGGGTCCAAAATGCCGACTATGCATTAATAAAAGTTTTTTTAATTTTAACTAAAGAAGACCTCTGAGTGCCTACTTCCTCTGCACTTTTTGGTTTTATATATATATATATATCTCTCTATATATATACAAACACACATATACATACAATATTAGTGGGTCCTAAGGGTCACCTTTCTTTTTTTTTTGTTGGTTGTTTGTCATAAGTTTTACGGACCCCAACAATGTGCTTTATATTTCTTTTATTGCACTGTACTTATATTATACAACACATTAACGTGTGAAATATTATGAAATATTTGGTATGATAATTTCTTCGAGAATCCATCACCGATGAGAACCTATATAGACAGGTCTTTGTGCGAGTTGGCAAACAGTGCATTTGGTGAGTTACATCTGCAAGATAGTTTTTGATAATGTTTATGGACTATAAGATAACAAAGTTGTCAGCTAAACTCCTGGCTTGTGAATGTACCCCAAAAAGAAAATATTACGTACCAGGAAAACATGGAAGCACTTTTTGGACAAGGTCATTTTCAATTAGCATATTAAAGAAAATATTTAAAACTGGAATATGTTACACGGTAAGAGAACCAAACACTTGGATTGGAATCTGGAACACGTAGCAGGTATGTTAAACCTGAATTACAGATTGTGAATGAAAACACAGTTGGAACATATATTTATCAACTACTTTAGACAATAAAGCTGTTTATTTCTCCCACTAGCTGTATAAAAGTGTTAGGTATTTTAACATTTCTAACAATGAAATATTAAGCAGAAAACTAGTTCACGCAGGCTGTTTACAGCACATTCATTTTGCAATGAATTATTTATAAACAATAAAGTTTTGTGTTTTGAATGATGCATTTATTTGTGAAACTATGCATAAATGGCTGTTACTCTGTAACTTTAAGTTCAACCAACACTTAGAAAATAAAGACAAAGATCTAACACACAAATGAAAAACGTGGTGACATAACTACCATTTATTGGGTATTTCCACAGCACCCACATTCAAATAAATAACAAATACTGAAAGAAACTAAAAAGTACAATGTGCTAATATTTTTAATATTTCCACAGTTTGCAGAGTGACTGTAGCCAGTCGAATATGTCACACTGTCCCTTTGTGAAGCCAATTGTTTATGTTACGTGTCATTGTTCTCATATTCTATTTTGCCGTATGTGTGGGGTCAAGTCTAGTCTCCCAGCCATCCCAGTACCACAAGTGCTCAAGTGGGTGACGGTGGATGCTAAATTAAAATCTTAATCTATGTTTCTACCCTGGAAATGGAGATTAATTTTACAGGGGATGTATCTGGTCTGTTCTACATTTGCATATATTGTTTCCTGTACAGCCATTGTATCATATCCTGTTTAGCATACTTATCAGAGGGAGAGCCTATGCACCAAGTTACTCTATTTTAAAGGTTTTAGAACAATTTGATTTCTCACCCGAGGCAAGATGAGGTGTTACCGAGGATTAGCTGATGCTTTTAGCTAATGAGAAAGCAATAAACTGCAGGGTTTGACTCAGGAAAGCTAATTCCTGAATGTACATCTCTCTGAATGATGTGGTGGAGGATGGGAGTGGCGTGCTACAGACTCCAGGTTAGAAATCAAACTGTCCTAAAAATAGTTTGACTCCTTACATTGTAGTGGTGATGGTGGATGTAGCTTTTCTTTAATGTAATGGTTTTAGGATATACATGCTACCTCTGTAGCCTTACTGATAAAAAACAAAGTGAGGAACGATCCAACCACCAAAACCACTACAGCGTACTGTAATGGTCATGGTTGTTGGAGCATTACTTTAATGTAGTGATTTTGGAGTATAGATATTACCCCAATAGCCTTACTGATGAGGATTATGTAGGAAATGCCATTGTTTACATTTTGCAATTTCCATGCCACTAATGGCTGTCATTGAGAGAGTCACTAGGAGCGTAAGGCTAAAGCACATGCAATTATTGATTGACTATTTGACATCTTTCATCGGCGTGTAACATATGCTGACGGCAGACTGTGTGTGCCCAGTGTTTCTCTATGAAAAGCATTGGATTTAATGTTTCTCAATGAGAAGCATTGGATTGGTGGATCGGGTGATTGTTGCACGTGCACCATGAGTATTCAGTACTTATCTGTTCTTTTCTATGAAGCATCTGTTTGGACAAAAGTAATCAGGTTTGATGACTTTATCGAGAAGTATCGGGCTGCAGTGAGGAGACTTTCCCAGCACTGGAATAAAGGTAATATTAATGACAAGTTCAATCACTTAAAAAAAAAAAAAGAAAATGTAAGAGCCCAGTAAATAAAGTAATAAGAGGAATATGTCCAGTTTTGTTTGATTAGAGTGTTCATTTTTTTGGCATGACATATATGATATTTCCACATGTAAAAGAAAGTATTGCTTAAAGAGATTTTCTAAATTAGAACATTAAGATATATTATGCTACTAAAAATGGCCTCTCCTCTTCTTCACTGTTTCCCACCAGACAATTTGGAACAGTTGTAGGAGAGCCAAAAACATCGATAGTGAAACAGAGTCATCAAAAGGTCTGGTGCTTAAATTTCAGTAATTGCTATGGAAACTTCCACCACAAAAATAAAATATCACATTGGGAGTTCAACTGAAAAATCATTATGGAGCCCTAATAAAATGAATCAGCATATGTGCTAAAGCTATAACAGTTTGCATGTCTTATTGTATGCAGGGCCGGTGCAAGGATTTTTGGCCACACAGACGAAGATGGATTTTGCTGCCTCCCCTCCAAAAATGTAACTTTACCTGTGTGCCTAGCAACCTCTCTTTTAAATGTCCTACCCCCTTTAGTGTTATATATCTCCTCTTGAGTGTCTTACCCCTTTGTGAGTGTGTTACACCCCCTTTAGTGTGTCATACACCACCCTGTGTCTCTTACTTGCCCACAAGCCCCTTCCTGTGTCACTGTGCTTTAGTGCGGGGGATAGGGGCAGAATTGTGTGGGATAGGGACTTTATTATTATTATAATATATATAGCACCAACAAATTCTGTAACGCTGTACAATAGGGCTTTACTGCGGAGGATAGGGGCAGTACTGTGTGGGAGAAGGGCTTCAGCAGGGGGAAACAGGGGTAGCATTGTGGAATAGAGGCAGTATTGTGGGGGGAATAGGGACTTTAGAGTGGGGGAATAGGGGCAGTATTGTTGTGAAATGGGGCTTTATTGTAATGGGGACAGGGGCTTTAAAATTAATTATTTTGTGTGGGGTTTAAGGCATTAGTGGTAGTGTTAGCAACAGTATTGTGGAGAACTGGGGTTATGGTGGGGGACAGGGAGCATTGTGGGGAACTGGGGTTATGGGGGTAGGAACAGTATTCGGAGGCAGCAGGGCAACATTGTAGGGGGTAGGTCAGTATTGGGGGGCAGCAGTACAGCGTTCTGAGGGCCTGGGGTTAAGGTAGGGGGTAAGGACACTATTGGGGGGCAGAAGAGCAGCATTGTAGGGGACTGTGGTTATGGTGGGAGGGTAGGTGTGGTATTGGGGGGCAGCATGACAGCATTGTGGGGGACTGGGGTTATGGGGGTAGGAACAGTATTGGAAGGAAGAAGGGCGGCATCATGGGGGGTATGGACAGTATTGGGGCAGCAGGGCAGAATTGTGTGGTGCTGGGGTTATGGTGGGGTGTAGGAACTGTATTGGGGGCAGCAGTGTAGAAAACTGGGGCTATGGTGTATCTGTGAGTCAAGGTGTGTGTCTGTGTGTTAGTGTGTATCTGTGTGCCACTATCTGCCAGTGTGTGTGTATCTGTGTGTCAGATTCATACACACTGGCACATACAAACACAGATACACCTTGACATACAAAAAACGGCGCACATTTTATTTTTTTTCCTCGGAGGGGGGAGGGGGTCCACGCCGTTGATACACTATGTCAAAGGGTTCCACAGGAAAAATTAATTGGGAACCCCTGTTGTTAGACGTTAGGGTCAGGAGTTAAGTTTATTTTAAAGGTTAATAGGAAAATAGGGATAGTGTTATCAATAATGACTAGTGACAGTCTGCTTGAAAGACACTAGAGGTGTGATATTGGCAACATTTTTAAATTTACATTTCTCAGAAACAGCAACGTTTTACACCAAGGGGCAGCATTATGCACCAAAACTACTATTATTATTATTGTCGGCATTTAAATAGCGCAATCCTATTTCTCAGCGCTTTACAATATTATAAAAGGGGATATCCCACAATAAATTAGACAATTACAAAATGTTACAGGAACAATAGGTTGATGGGGACTTTTCTCAAACGAGCCTACAATCTAGATTTAGCCTTTATGCTTATGGACTGTCTTCTTATATACCGGTATACCAGCATGACCTGAGTACACAGCCATTGTATCTTTCCATGTGTATATAAAGGTCTTTCTTTCGTTAAACATAATGCTTGCTCTCTGTACAACATTTTTTTTTTTTAAATTACAGTAATGTTATGAATAACAATAATGCAATAACCTGGCATTTTTCAGATCCTCATGTCTCTCTGACTATTTGACAGTTACTGTGTCATTACAAATGTCACCTGTCATAATAAATGATTTAAGTGTCTCTTGGATTGATGCCATTTGGTCTCCTAAAGAAACACCGCTGTGCACTACCAGCTACATTTGTAAAAACAACATTGTAATGGCCCATTCGGCTGGTTGAAGTGACTTTGTCATGCTCTGTGTGGCTCATTCGCCAAAGAGAACATCTCTTCGCTCTCTTCACTTTGATAAAGTGATATTGACATGGTCTGATGGGTACTGCTGAAAAATTGTGATGTCTGGCTAAAAGAAAGTTCTTATGGCTCTTGTGTTTACAGAAATCACAGTGCAAATAATTGTAGGGAATTTTTAAAGGTTTAAAAGTAGAACTTCCACTGAGCTGAATTGGATGTTTTGCATAACTGCAATATATATTCAAAACCCAGTTTTTAGGGATGATATTTTGGCTACCAATGAATGTATTTTTTTTTTTAATAACGTGTAAAAAAGCAATATGATTAATTGTATTAAAACGATGTAACATAACATTTTCAAATTACCGTATATACTCAAGTATAAGCCGACCCGAATATAAGCCGAGGCCCCTAATTTTACCCCAAAAAACTGGGAAAACTTATTGACTCGAGTATAATACTAGGGTGGGAAATGCAGCAGCTACTGGTAAATTTCTAAATAAAATTAGATCCTAAAAAAATTATATTAATTGAATATTTATTTACAGAGGCGGCTCTAGACTTTATGAGGCCTTAGGCGAAATGCAAACATGAGGCCCCACTAACAAAAAAGTGTCACATATACACATTGATGCACTGTCTACCTGTGTATGTGCCTGAGAGTGTGTCTGACAGAGAGTATCCTTGTGTGTGTGAATGTATGTCTCTGTGAGCATGTTTGCGTTTTTGTCTGAGATGGAGTATGGGGTAGCTGCTTGAAGTGTGTTGTGTGTATAGGGGGGGTGATGGTGAGAGGGAGAGACGGGTGATGGTGAGAGGGGGATGATGGTGTGGGGGTGATGGTGAAAGGGAGAGGGGAGGGTAATGGTGAGAGGGGGTGCGATGGTGAGAGGGAGAGGAGGTGAGATGGTGAGAGGGAGCGGTGGAGAGGGGGTGAGAGGGAGTGGGGGAGAGGGTGTGCGATGGTGAGAGGGAGCGGGGGGTGCGATGGTGAGAGGGAGCGGGGGGTGCGATTGCGATGGTGAGAGGGAGCGGGGGGTGATGGTGAGAGGGAGCGGGGGGGGGTGATGGTGAGAGGGAGCGGGGGGGGTGATGGTGAGAGGGAGCGGGGGGGGTGATGGTGAGAGGGAGCGGGGGGGTGATGGATGAGAGGGAGAGGGGGGGGTGATGGTGAGAGGGAGCGGGGGGGGTGATGGTGAGAGGGAGCGGGGGGGTGATGGATGAGAGGGAGAGGGGGGGTGATGGTGAGAGGGAGCGGGGGGGTGATGGTGAGAGGGAGCGGGGGGGTTATGGTGAGAGGGAGCGGGGGGGTGATGGTGAGAGGGAGCGGGAGGGTGATGGTGAGAGGGAGCGGTGATGGTGAGAGGGAGCGGGGGGGTGATGGTGAGAGGGAGCGGGGGGGTGATGGTGAGAGGGAGCGGTGATGGTGAGAGGGAGCGGGGGGGGTGATGGTGAGAGGGAGCGGGGGGTGATGGTGAGAGGGAGCGGGGGGGGTGATGGTGAGAGGGAGCGGGGGGTGATGGTGAGAGGGAGCGGGGGGGTGATGGTGAGAGGGAGGTGGGGGGGTGATGGTGAGAGGGAGGTGGGGGGGGTGATGGTGAGAGGGAGGTGGGGGGGTGATGGTGAGAGGGAGCGGGGGGGTGATGGTGAGAGGGAGCGGGGGGTGATGGTGAGAGGGAGCGGGGGGTGATGGTGAGAGGGAGCGGGGGGTGATGGTGAGAGGGAGCGGGGGGGTGGTCAGAGAGAGGGAGCGGGGGGGTGATGGTCAGAGGGAGCGGGGGGTGATGGTAATGTGAGAGGGAGGTGATGGTAATGTGAGAGTGAGAGGGAGGTAATGTGAGAGTGAGGGGGTAATGTGAGTGTGAGGGGAGTGTGATGGTGAGAGGGAAAGGGGGTGCGATGGTGAGAGGGAGCGATAGGGAGAGGGGGTGATGGTGAGAGAGAGCGGGGGGTGATGGTAATGTGAGAGGGAGCGGGGGGTGATGGTAATGTGAGAGTGAGAGGGGGGTAATGTGAGAGGGGGGTAATGTGAGAGTGAGGGGGGGTAATGTGAGAGTGAGAAGGAGTAATGTGAGAGTGAGAAGGGGTAATGTGAGAGGGGGTAATGTGGGAGTGAGGGTAATGTGAGAGTGAGGGGGGGTAATGTGAGAGGGGGTAATGTGAGAGTGAGAGGGGGGTGATGTGAGAAGGAGGGGGTGATGGTGAGTGGGGTGAGGCTGAGGGTGGTGACGGACGGTTATGCTGAGGGAGGTGAGGGGGTGATGAGAGGGTGATGCTGAAGGTGGTGGGGGGGTGATGCTGAGGGTAATGAGAGGGTGATGCTGAGGGTGATTCTGAAGGTGGTGGGGGGGTGATGCTGAGAGTGGTGGGGGTGATGATGAGGGTGGTGGTGGTGAGGGTGAGGGTAGTGGGGGATGAGGCTGAGGGGGTGGAGGGTGATGGTGGGGGGTGATGGTGAGGCTGAGGGAGGTGGGGGGTGATGGTGAGGGTGGTGGGGGGTGAGGCTGAGGCTGAGGGGGGTGGGGTGATGGTGAGGGTGGTGGGGGGTGAGGCTGAGGGGGTGGGGGGTGATGGTGAGGCTGAGGGAGGTGGGGGGTGATGGTGAGGGTGGTGGGGGGTGAGGCTGGGGCTGAGGGGGTGGGGTGATGGTGAGGGTGGTGGGGGGGTGAGGCTGAGGGTGGTGGGGGGTGATGGTGAGGGTGGTGGGGGGTGATGTGAGGGTGGTGGGGGGTGAGGCTGAGGGTGGTGGGGGGAGATGGTGAGGGTGGTGGGGGGTGATGTGAGGGTGGTGGGGGGTGGGGCTGAGGGTGGTGGGGGGTGATGGTGAGGGTGGTGGGGGGTGATGTGAGGGTGGTGGGGGGTGAGGCTGAGGGTGGTGGGGGGTGATGGTGAGGGTGGTGGGGGTGATGTGAGGGTGGTGGGGGGTGAGGCTGAGGGTGGTGGGGGGTGATGTGAGGGTGGTGGGGGGTGAGGCTGAGGGTGGTGGGGGGTGATGGTGAGGCTGGTGGGGGGTGATGTGAGGGTGGTGGGGGGTGAGGCTGAGGGGGGTGGGGGGTGGGGGTGATGGTGAGGGGGGTGAGGCTGAGGGGGGTGGGGGCTGATGGTGAGGCTGAGGGTGGTGGGGGTGATGGTGAGGGTGTTGGGGGGTGATGTGAGGGTGGTGGGGGGTGAGGCTGAGGGGGGTGGGGGGTGGGGGTGATGGTGAGGGGGGTGAGGCTGAGGGGGGTGGGGGCTGATGGTGAGGCTGAGGGTGGTGGGGGGTGATGGGGAGGGAGAGCCTACCTTTCCCTGGTGGTCCGGTGGCCACTGCTCCCGGTCTGCAGCTCCGCAGAGCTGCAGACCGTGTAGTCTCGCGAGATTTCAGAGCGTTGCCGTGGTAACCCGCGGCAACGCTCTGATTGGCCAATTCTCGCGAGTCACATGGTCTGCAGCTCTGCACACTGCAGAGCTGCAGACCAGTGTCTACGATGGTGGCCGGGAAGCCAGGAGGGGCCTCGCACCCGGCGGCATACCGGGCAAGCCGCCGGGCCCCCTCCTGGTGTCAGGTCCTCGGTCAGTGACCGAGGACCTGACACACTCTGCCCACAGGCGGTTTAGGCGGCCGCGAGGCCCCCGCCAGTGCAAGGCCTTAGGCGGCCGCCTAAACCACCTAATTAGAGAGCCGCCTCTGTTTATTTACAGTGTGTGTATATAATAAATGCAGTGTGTGTGTATGAATGCAGTGTGTGCGTATGAATGCAGTGTGTGTGTATGAATGCAGTGTGTGTGTATGTGTGCAGTGTGTGTGTATGAGTGCAGTGTGTGTATGAGTGCAGTGTGTGTGTGTGTGTGTGTATGAGTGCAGTGTGAGTGCAGTGTGTGTGTATGAGTGCAGTGTGTGTGTATGAGTGCACTGTGTCTGTATAAGTGCAGTGTGTGTATGAGTGCAGTGTGTGTATATGAGTGCGGTGTGTATGAATGCAGTGTGTGTATGAGTGCAGTGTGTGTGTATGAGTGCAGTGTGTGTATGAATGCAGTGTGTGTGTATGAGTGCAGTGTGTGTGTATGAGTGCAGTGTGTGTATGAATGCAGTGTGTGTGTATGAATGCAGTGTGTGTGTGAGTGCAGTGTGTGTATATGAATGCAGTGTGTGTATATGAATGAAGTGTGAGTGTGTGTGATGCAGTGTGTGTTTGTGTATGTGTTGGTGGGGGGTGGGCATTTTGATTATTGTTATTTTATTAATTATTATTTTAATCATTTTTTGTTCTATTATTATTTATTTTATTAATTATTATTATTTTTTGTTATATTGTTATTTTTTTAAAATTATTATTATTTTTTATATTTTATTATTATATTTATTTTTTCGTCCCCCCTCCCTGCTTGATACATGGCAGGGAGGGGGGCTCTCCTTCCCTGGTGGTCCAGTGGCATTGGCAGTTCAGTGTGGGGGGGGAGGGGGCTGGCAGAGCTGTTACTTACCTCTCCTGCAGCTCCTGTCAGCTCCCTCCTCCTCCGCGCTGGTCCGGTCAGCTCCCTCAGCAAGTCCCAGTGTATGACCCCGCGGCTCTCGCGAGACTTACACTGGGAGCTGACAGAGGTGCTGAATGGACCGGCGCGGAGGAGAAGGGAGCTGACAGGAGCTGCAGGAGAGGTAAGTAAACGCTTTGCAGCCCCCACAGCCCCCTGTCTGTATTATGGCAATGTAAATTGCCATAATACAGACACTGACTCGAGTATAAGCTGAGTTGGGGTTTTTCAGCACAAAAAATGTGCTGAAAAACTCGGCTTATACTCGAGTATATAGACAGACAAACTATCAGTCAAAGTAAACTCTGGCCGATAGTAGAAGAAGGGTTACAGGGGTAGTACAGGGCATAACCCTGAATATGTAACAGTCAAAAAGAAAGGTGATGAGGGAAGCTCCTCGTAAATACGGGGTACTTCACCTAACACCCACTACCCCCAGGACAAATATCCAACAGTAAAAACTAAAAAATAACAAAACTTTAATGAAACAGGAATATATTTTCTAAATATATAAAACATACACTGTCACCCCAAATCGTGAGGATTAAAAAAGAGAAAAAGGACTGTAAATTAAACTGGCAAAACAGTAAGGCATAATCCTTATATAGAGGAAACTGCAACAATGTAACACACAAATGCAACTAGTATATGGTTTATATGAAACGTCTGATCATAGTTGCAGATGCTAAAAAAGTGATTGCAGAGAGAAAAAATCCCCCAAGGATAATCAGCCTATCTGTAATTAGTTATAGCCAGAAGACAGCAAAATCATGTATGCCTTCCCCTAATAGGCAACCCAGGGAAAAACAGGACCCAAGTTACCCCTAATAACTCCAAAAAGTTCCTATAATGCAATCAATAATCAGCTTCCAGTTGTGCAAAAGCTAAAATGTCTAATATTGCCAAAAGGAGATAAATCGAAATGACAGAGAGATGAGGGGTAGAAGAAACAAAGCAGTGTAGAAAAAGCTGAATCTAGACAGAGTTTTAGAGGAGAGCTCGGTTAGCAAACCAGCTCCTATGTTCTTAGTCCTATATCGTTAATCCCTATGGTGTAAAGCGAGATCATTAGTTCAGGGATCTCTAAGTGCGGGTTATCTGACAAGCTGTCAGTACAGTCAGTTGAAAAAATAGTAGTTTAGTGACAAGATCATCAGATCATAATTGCGTGTATCAAACAGGCAGCCCAACGCGCGTTTCGGCGGTCTAACCGCCTTTCTCAAGGGCAAGTGGTGCATTATAGGAACTTTTTGGAGTTATTAGGGGTAACTTGGGTTCTGTTTTTCCCAGGGTTGCCTATTAGGGGAAGGCATACATGATTTTGCTGTTTCATATAAACCATATACTAGTTGCATTTGTGTGTTACATTGTTGCAGTTTCCTCTATATAAGGATTATGCCTTACTGTTTTGCCAGTTTAATTTACAGTCCTTTTTATCTTTTTTAATCCTCACGATTTGGGGTGACAGTGTATGTTTTATATATTTAGAAAATATATTCCTGTTTCATTAAAGTTTTGTTATTTTTTAGTTTTTACTGTTGGATATTTGTCCTGGGGGTAGTGGGTGTTAGGTGAAGTACCCCGTATTTACGAGGAGCTTCCCTCATCACCTTTCTTTTTGATTTATACTCGAGTATATACGGTAAAAATTTTGTATTTTGATGCCTTGTCTTCTTTTAATACAGCATTTCTTTCCTAGTGATTTTACATTTAAAAAATGAATTATATTAAAGCATTTCTACAAGGGAATGTAAAATGTGTATTATATTTACAAGAAATATGGAATGCATATCTAGCTCATAGACATGAGATAAAACCATAGTTAGTTCTTCTTAGTATTTAATCAAAATTTTAAATAAGAGGTTAAACAAAGGGTCAGGTTATGTTTAGTCTTCTAACTCTAAAAGTCTCTACTAGCTCTAAAAAAAGTTAGTATCACCTCCCCAAGCCCTTCACCACCCCCAATACATTATGCTAATATATATTAACCTCTTCAAGACACATGGCTTCAGCATTCATCAGGAGTGGATATAGCTTTATTAAGGACCAATATACATCATGTTTTTTTTTTTTGTTTTTTTTTTAAATAATGTATGGTATCAAGCAAATTTGCTCTCTCTAATTATATGTTGGGGTCATATATTATATTAGCAGTTTATTTTTGCTCTCTGCTACAGCACTTAAAATATTGATAAGAGTGGGGTAGCTAGCCTTGTGAGATTCAGAAATTACACCACAAAATATTAGTAAAAATATTTTTACCCTATGAAACCACAATGCCATTGGTAAATGGAAGACGGAGTCCTGGTTTCCATAGTTTACTAGGAGCACTGGCACTCCAGATCGAACCTTGTACTAACTGTCTTTGACGTGTGCAGCAATTTTATATTTTCCATAATTACCTAATTTGACATGATAGGTATTAAAGGACCACTCTAGGCACCCAGACCACTTCATTAAGCTGAAGTGGTCTGGGTGCCTAGAGTGGTCCTTTAACACCTATCAGGTCCTTCTAGGGTTAACCCATTTTTTCAGAAACATAGCAGTTTCAGAGAAACTGCTATGTTTATGAATGGGTTAAGCCTTCCCCCTATGTCCTCTAGTGGCTGTCTCATTGACAGCCGCTAGAGGCGCTTGCGTGCTTCTCACTGTGATTTTCACAGTGAGAGCACGCCAGCGTCCATAGGAAAGCATTGTGAATGCTTTCCTATGTGACCGGCTGAATGCGCGCGCAGCTCTTGCCGCGCGTGCGCATTCAGCCGACGGGGAGGAAAAGAGGAGGATCGGAGGAGGAGAGCAGGAGGAGATCTCTCCGCCCAGCGCAGGAAAAAGGTAAGTTTTTACCCCTTTCCCCTTTCCAGAGCCGGGCGGGAGGGGGTCCCTGAGGGTGGGGGCACCCTCAGGGCACTCTAGTGCCAGGAAAACGAGTATGCTTTCCTGGCACTAGAGTGGTCCTTTAATGTTCTTCTGCATATAAAAAGACTGCAACTGTTACTACTGAATGTCTTTCTTTCATAGGTTTTCCTGATCATCTGAGCTGCTTTCTATGATGTTTACATCATCCAGTATGTGGTTGTAATGTTAAATGTAACACATGTAAATACAACTTCACAGCATAAATCAGTGGCCTGGTGCACTTGATCCAGGCCACAGACAGATGCATTGCAAAAGAGGATGACGTGTATTCAACTGGTCAAAATGAGGAGCACAGTTAGGCATTCAAGACCTTGCAGGACAATGCAAAGCCAATAGGTCACACCAGATATCTTGTTAGAGCAAACTAAGCATGCCCAAGGGGTTTAAACCCAGAAAGTGATGCTATGTTCTGGCTCTCAGCAGCATCTCAGCCATCAATATAGGGTGGAGAGGAAACCAGAGAACAAATCGTAATTGACACAACATATCTTTTTCTAACACACACATATCATTATCCCTTGCTATGCCAATAGATTTGGATCATTAGCCCCACCTGCTCCTATGGTCTAGCTTCCACTGGGAAGAACTTTAGGCTATATCATTTAAGGTATTCGGTCAAACTGCCATGGATAAAGACATAAACTATAAAATCATAACCTGGGTATACAGAAACTGAATGTTATCTGTGATGCTGGGACCATATAAACTCTGTCCTTCTCTCTGGCAGCTCTTTTAAACTGTTGGCCTCCATTTACGGTAGAGTTGCTGCACGGTGGGCTGGGATTATGTGAGAATAGGTTTGCTGTTGGGAGTTGTGGAACTGTCATTTTGTATATGTTTGAGACCACTTGTGATTGTCCAGATGTTTCTTATATCTAAGTCACTCCATGCCCATTATAGGTTAGTGAGTACATTATTTGTTAAATGTCTTGTGCTGCCCTGTCCTGCTGATGCTCTCCATAACTAGGTGGATTTGGCTGTGGAACCTGTGCAGCATCACCTGTAGGTTGTTAATGATCTTGCAAGCCTGTATAGCGCCATCTGTTGATTGTAAATATCTTGAAACTGTTAAGTGCACTACCAGAATAGCAAGGCTATTTAATTTGCATATTCAGATAGATTTGCATAGTATGGTTTATGCAGGCAGCGGATGCATTTCATGTCAGTGTTTGTCTTCCCCACCATTTTATAAATATTGTATTGTCTTATAATGAGTGCCTGTATGATTCTCATATACAAATTGGTGTTAATGTATTGCATTGAGTGTGTCACCATAAGTTTAATGTAATGTGGATAGGAGCTAATCCTGAGTGAAAATAACGTATTGTTTGTTTGTTGAATTTGGAATGGTGTGTTCGGTCTGGTTTGTTTAGGGATTCCAGTAATGGAGTTTTTGGACCTGTTGGCTGTCTGCATTGGTCCCTGATCCCCGGGATGAGTTAAGAAAGAGCTAGGCCATAAATGCCTTTGTAAAGGCAGTAGTTGGAGACAGTGTAGGAGGAGATGTTGATACCTGCCTGGGAGAGGAACAGAAGAGGCAAAGGCAGAGGGAATGATACCTATCTGGGTGGAGAAGGCTGCAGCCTAATATAGTGTAAGAGGTACTCATAGACCCTAATCAAGCTTCGGCGACTGGGTTTGAAGTGCTCTAAAGTCAGTTGTAGCCAAGAAGAAGCTGACCTACGTGAGGTAGTCAGTTGGAGTACGGGTGTTCCATCACATTATCTATGTAGCCCCTCTAATACTAGGGTTTATTAGCAGGAGCCACTTCTCATTTGGACAGGCAGGCGAGATTATCCTGAAAACATAAAAGCACACATTACACAATTCTACTTCAAAATCAATTCACAATGCAGATCTCCATGAACATTTTATTGCATGTTTAATAAGCGTATTGCCAGCGTTATCACTGGCAACACGTTAATTACATCATGTTGGGTAACGCTACATAAAAAAATCATTTTGGAAATACAGACATAACAAAAACACTAAATATATTTACAATCCACAGAGTATTCATTTGCCATTTTTTTACATTATGTTGAGTTTTACAATTCCCATTCTGGTCTTTTTGTATTTTCTTTTTTATAGTTTTACTATTTGTGTATTCATGGATCCGTGTATATAAAAGTCAGCAGTCTGGCTTTATTATGCAGTCAGCGATAGAATCATGGAAACATCTCATCGATGAATAGCTATAAAAGGACTGAGTCTTTCAAAGGTTATTCCCTTAGATATAAAATCAGAAAACTCTTTCTACAAAGCACTGCATATTAGCTTAACACCGTCAGTGCTGGAAAACTCAATAATGAGGTTGCATGGCATTTATCTGAGAGGGGGTGGTTGGAATTCAATAATAGTCAAATGTTACGTTTTACACTTTTATAGCATGTTTGAAACATCATGGTCTGGAGGGATGCATGAAGAGAAATGGCATTTTCAAACTAGTACATGGGGAAAAGTAGGTACTTATACTAAACATATGGCAAATTTAGATTAAGGTAGAACAAAAATGTAGTTAAAATTGAGACAATAAATGGAAAAAAAAATATTTATGTATGGTCATATCATTGTATTTTGCAAAAAAAAAAAAATGAAATGATTAATGGGTTATTATTGATAAGCACTAATATAATCCAATTGTCATTTGTTTTTGTTTTCGGCATCTACATGCAGACTCTACTGAAGTCAGTAAAAAATAAAATATAAATTCCACTAATATTCTTTAGATATCTGATATAGCTGTGGGTTGTAAGTATGTGTGAGGGTGGGGCGTATATGTAGTACAACTTCATATTCTCCCCCATTCGAGGCAAGAAAATTCATCTAATCCCAAATGGACTCGGATCTACTCAAAACTTGCAATTTTATAAAAAACAAAACGAAACAACTTATTCTATCAACTGTAGGGGAAAAAAAAAAAGAATATAATGTCTTAAACAATCTCTTCTTCAAAGTCTATAATAGATTGCCTCCAGTGCTGGGCCAATGGAAAAGTAAATTCAACATAAATACAAAAAAATAAGAAAAATTTGCACTCCTCTTACAGCAAAGAAAAAAATAACAAAATACAACTAGTTTCCAATGATTAATGCACTAACTCAACTTCTGAAAATAAGCAAATATCCAAATGAAGCTTTTGGTATCTCAAACATATCGCCGACTTTTAGCAACTTTAAACATCATGCAGAGAATTTTGAGATTATAAACTTCTCCAACTATCATTTGTCAATGCCTACAACTCAGTCCTAACCAAGGGGTTAATATTCTGTCCAAGCACAAACAATGGTCATATTCAGTAATTTTAATATATCCCAATGCACTCCAGTAGATAGATAAAAAAAAAAGATCATATATTGTTGGCTCACAGTATAAATATAATCAAAATAACAATAAATCAAAATTAGATACAGATAAATTCCTCAACATGGGGATATAAGCAGTTTTTCCTAGTACGCATCAGAGAGACATAATCAAGTAGATCAGCAAAAAGAGCAGAAAAAATCGAAATAAACAAATAGAACCAAAAAAACTGAATTTCATAGTCACTGAATAAACGTTACCTTACTAAAACCATTGCAGAGGAACATTTTAAAGTCCCAACATTTTGACCTCAAAGTCTTTGTGAAGGGGTAGAGACTTAATGGAACAGATAGATAGAGAGATAGATAGATACATAGATACAAAAGACACAGGCACTCAAGTTTGTTGGATTGTGTGGTGGTGCTTACCTTATCCGGGGGTCGGCCGGAGTCCTCAGCTCGAGCAGTCCTGCTTCCACACGAGCCGCATGAGGCTCAATCTTACCATTTGAGCGGGCAGTGTGCGCTGACCGCAATGAGCGGTCATGCGGCCCGTCTGGCACTGTGAGAGTGGCTCGCGTCAAAAGTAAATTCAGGCTTCCATTGGCCCATGTCATTCCGACACCCCCATCCACTAAAATATAGTTGCAGGACTAACTAAGGAGTTTTAACCAACTCTGTGTGGTTGTGATAGCCTTTCTAATGAGTTTATCCAGTTCCCTTGGGTGCCAATGGACATCACACTATGTCATGATCAGATGCCCAGAAGTGAAGCAGACAGCAAGTCGCACAATAACAGTTATCCAATAGATAAACACAGATAGACACAAGAGATCATTAAATGGGCAAACAGAGAGATAGTTGCCAATGGAAAGTACAAATGAAAATACCAAAGTTTCCAGCAATGATAATAATATATAGTTAAAATAAATGTAATTGGACCAAACAGAACAGTCTGCAAGCTGTCTAGGAACCTTGGAGATAAGATAACAATCATGTGACAGATTTAGCAAATCAAATTATGTTAGCGTAGTCCAGTTATAATCAAATGATGATACAAACAATGGATAAAGAAATAAATATGTGGAAATGCCAGGTTGAATAACCAAATAGAGTAACAAGGTCATAAAAACTGAAGAGCTGCATGTAGAATAGCAGGAATAAGATAAGTCACACTCCATAGTCAATCCTCGAGGATACAGTGTATCTACGTTATATCTCCACTAGATCTCTCTCACAGGTGGATCCAGAGATTACATTTCATAGGGGCGCTGCTAGAATTTGTCTTATTGCAGCTTTAGCAAATGGACACCTCCATTTGCTCAAATACAGATACATACATGTATACGGTGAAAAATACATATGTCAACTCCCACAAATACATAAATTAATACATTTGCCTAACATAGATATTTATACCCACATACAGGCTGACACACATACACAACAACCACAGAGAGATAGACACACAGATGCATGTATGCAACATGGCTTTGATAAGGGGTCATTCATTCAGCCCCTGCTTCTGGCCAGACATAAATGACCATGGATTTTCTGGTGGAACATTTGCCCTGAAGGTCACTTCTTGGATCTGGCACTGCTATGGCTGTTTAACTTTGTTTACAATGTCATCACCCATTTGAGTAGCTTATATGTTCTATTGCAGTAAATCGTAACGATGATACACAATGTCTACATGCATTGAAATGCTTTGCCACTGAAAGGTTTGAGATTTTGTGCGTATATTGTTCTTGTGCTTCTCCAATTCTCAAGGTAAGATTCTTGTAGGTCTCAACTACTACTTTGGGTATGTGTAAATATATCTGTCCATGCCCTCGTAGGATGAGAGCCAATTCCTAATTTTGACCACTGTTGTTGACGTACAATTTCAGCTAATTTCTCAGACTGCTAGATTTCTTAAGCACAATTATTAGTGGATTCTAATTAAAAAAAAGTCTCCAATTTTGAACTCAATACCTACCAGAGCTTTTTCAGACTATATACTAGTTGGGATTTGTTGGAAAAGGCAGTAACCAAAGGTATTCTACTTATGTCTTGTCTTACACCTCCGACCTGAATGTCATCCTGTCCAAATTAGAAACTTTATCCTTACTCTCCCATAATAAGGTCATATGTTAATCCTTCTTGGCCACATTTTGAACCTACTGCAGTCCCCATTAGTTTTACTTTTTTTTTTAATAGCAAGATTTTCTTGAAGCATCACATCATAATGTTATATAGTGATAGCTACGGTAAAGGAAGTTTAACCATATAGTATTGGCCAAATGTTAAATGCAATATATGCAATGGCGTACATACCGCGGTCGCAGGGGTCGCCCTGCAGGCCCCTGCGACCGGGTGCCCGCCATCACCATTTGCGGGGCCGCCGTCCAAGGGGTCCATCAGGTGGCCTATGCTGTCAGGGCAACCAGATGGATATGGATTGTCAGGGGGCCCGGTCAGCGCTGGGCGCTTTAACAGTGCGACCGGGCCCCCTGTGATGAGATCATCACTGCTGGGAGGGAGTGACAGCACATCGCTCCTCCCAGCTTACACAGAGCCCACGCGGGAGGAAGAACAGGGAGTCAGAGTAGGAACTCTGACTCCCATCAACCTGAGCCACCACTGGATCCCAGGGAAAGTCACCCTCCTGCACCTAAAAGGTAGGAAACAGGAGGGTGACTTAAATATTATGTGTGTGTGTGTGTTTGTATGTCTGTGTCTATCTGTCTGTATGTATGTGCATCTGTCTGTTTGTATGTATGTGTCTTTGTATGTATGTCTTGTGTGTGTGTGTGTGTGTCTGTTTGTATGTGTCTTTGTATGGATGTATGTATGTCTTGTATGTGTGTGTGTATGTCTATCTGTATGTGTCTGTCTATCTGTCTGTATGTGTGTCGTGTGTGTGTGTGTGTGTGTTTGTCTGTCTGTCTGTCTGTCTGTATGTGTGTCTGTCTGTATGTATGTACGTGTGCCTGTCTGTCTGTTTGTAGTTATGTGTGCCTGTATGTTTGTATGTGTCTTTGCATGTATGTATGTTTGTCGTGTGTGTGTGTGTGTGTCTGTCTGTGTCTGTATGTATGTGTGTGCCTGTCTATTTTTATGTATGTGTCTTTGTATGTATGTGTCTTGTGTGTCTGTCTGTCTGTGTGTATGTGTGTGTCTGTCTGTATGTGTCTGTCTGTATGTATGTGTGTCTTGTCTGTCTGTATGTTTGTGTGTCTGTCGGAGGGAGAGTTAGAGGGGGGAAGAGGAAGGGAGGGGAGGAGGAGAGGGGGGGCCCCATGGATCAGTTTTGCACTGGGGCCCCATGGGTTATGTGTACACCACTGAATATATGTATATGCATATAACCATATGCTACATCCATAAGTATCTCTAAATTTTAAAGGAACACTATAGGCATCAAAACAACTTTAGCTTAACGAAGCAGTTTGATTGTATAGATCATGCCCGTGCAGTCTCACCGCTCAATTCTCTGCCATTTAGTTAAATAATTTTATTTTGGTTATGCAGCCCTAGCCACACCTTCACTGACTGTGGCTGACACAGCTTGTACGAAAAAAAAGTTTTATTTTCAGATGCTAGCTTACTATTGTTTCTTTTTATCTTTGCTCTGTAAATTAAGCTTTACTTGCACACAGGAGGCTCCTGCAGGGTCTAGAAGGTCATAAATAGAGATGGAGATAAGAAATTCTAAAGTAAACAGACTGTGCAATAAAGGAAATTTAAACATGATAGTGATCAGCAAATATGTTTCACAATATGGTTTATACACAAAATGGAATGAGGATGTGCATGTGTCTAAAGCAGAGATCTCAAAGTCAGACATAACAGGTGTCCCTGGCAGAGTCATCTACTCTCATGGTAGGCACAGATCCAAACAGGCAGGTATATGCATATGTACGCACATACAGGTACACAGTCCCTTACACACCCAGATATCTACCTAAGCCTTTTTCACTTTGTAAAAAACAATCAAGCTCAGCCATGATAACATGACATAACATGTCGTCTGATGTGTGTACAAAGTTGCAATATATATAGGCGCCCAGAATCTAGGAAATTATTCATCCAATAACACAAGTTCGCAGATACGTCTGTTTTTCACCGTTAATACAATGAGAATAGAAATACCAGAAACTAAATGCCCACTAATTGAATTTAATAACATATAATTTATTATGTATATAGCTCCAACAAATTTCACAGAAATTAACAAGGTTATGGCATTAAAAGCAAGATGGCACAGAAAGAATATTATACAAAATCAAGCGCAAAGAATTTAAGGAAAGCTTTAGTGCTAATTAATTGACTACAGAAGTTAAATTTGCTAATGTGCACATCTCACGTGTAGTTTGCACGTTTATGTTCTGCTTTGGTAAATAGAATTATTTGTATCACGATTACTTAATAAGACTGAAAGATACAAATTCAATTGCAGGGAATATTTTTGCTTGGACTATCGTTTTAGCTTTTGCACATGTGAACAAATGGCTGGCCGTCCAGCTTCAGAAGAGATTAGCAACAAGGAGCTATGAGGCATTAAGTAATTTACAATTTCTGGCTACAGTTTTCATTCATCACATGCTTTGATTCACTGCCTGCCATCTACATCGTTTCTGTTTGAGACTCCACAGTCATCAGTCTTTTTAAACGGAACAAGTAGCTATATTTTGAAATAGTTTAGTTTACTGATGTTGTGTTTTATTTTAAATTTAAATTTAAGATCCCATTCATCCATCAGATTGAATAGAATTCTCGTAATTTTGTTCTGCTGGAAGACTTGCGGCAGGTTCACTTTATCAACAAATCCACGATCGTTCGTGATTTCTGTGAGATCAGTTTGTATGTGCTGTTTTCATACATTGTAAATGAATATGCAAAAACTCCGCTAGCGCTAGATGGCCACGTATTCTATAAACAGATACTTATTGTGTATTTTTTTTGTTAAACAAAAACTGCAAAATATTATCAGGGTTATTCACTAAAGCGTAAATTGTCAGGAATTCAACGTGAATTTTAAAAATTTTGACCAAAATTGCTGAACTAAAATGTAGCTGGCAGAGAATCTTTCCCACTTTAACTATTGTTGCTGATTTGGTAAAATAACCCTGTAAGAGAACGTTGGCCTAAATTCTATAAAATCAAATGAAAATGCTCATTTAAATGCTAAATTTAGGTTCTGATATTTGGTAAACTGTAATGAAGAAAAGCAGAAATATTTAATATATATTAAATAATTATATATATTTTTATTATAGAAATCTTAATAAGTAACATCTTTACAAAAATATTTCTGTCCACAAATATTTAGCATTAATGTTTTCCACGTTGAGAAAAAAAAAAGAAAGAAGAAAATAAGAAAAATAAGGATGTGGAATTCTCTGCCTGAAGAAGTGGTTTTATCAGATTCTGTACATATGTTTAAACAGCAACTAGATGCATACTTGCAAAATCATAATATTCAATTATATAATTTTTCGACTGTAGGGTAATAGCTTCTTGATCCAAGGAGATGTCTGACTGCCATTCTGGGGTCAAAAAGGATTTTTTTTCCTAGCTTGTTGCAAAATTGGAAGTCCTTCAAGCTTGGGTTTTTTGCCTTCTTTTGGATCAACAGCAAAAAAAAAAAGATTTAAGGAAGGCTGAACTTTATAGCTAGAATAATACATTCACAATTCCTCAGCAACAAGTGAATTAGCACAGATGTTTTTTTTCCTAATAGTGGGGTATAAAAGTGTGTACATAAAGAGTTACAGATGCTTGTACCAGACAAAAAAATTAAGTATGGAAGACTGAAACAGCCTACACTGAAAACATAATATCATTTATTTTTGGATTCTGCAACACTGTGGCCTGCTGATTTCTGATGAAGCATAATAAAATAATCTGAATTTATAACACTACAAAAATGTCATGGTATGGTGTATTTTATTGCCTTTGGCTTGGTGTGATATTTTGCAAACATCTCTGCATTAAAAGAATTAGTAAGCATGAAAACAAATGCATTGATTTTCCAGGACATGAACCTCCAGGCAAAATGGGTTTCAAAATCTCAAACCATTTTCTACAGTAATGCTATAATCAGTTGCTGCTGTTTTGCAAATAGTAAAAAAGAAAAATCTAAATATATTTTCAATTATTTTACATTTTACGTTATTTCAGGTTTTTATACTTAGTGAATTGGGAGATAAATAGGACAAAAAGCCATCAAGTGCAGTATTTCTAAATGCCTATAGAGTGAGTGTGTGTGTGTGTCTGTCTGTCAGTGAGTGAGTATATGTCTGTGAGTTAGTTTCTGTGTGTGGGTTTGTGTGTGTGTCAATGAGTGAGTGTATGTGTGTCAGCGTGTGTGTCTGCCACTGAGTGTCAGTCAGTGAGTGAGTGACATGAGGGGACAGCAAAATGATCTTTGCTTATGGCAGCAGAAATCCTTGCACCGGCCCTGAACACAACATTAAATAAAAATCCAATGTTAAAAATGGGATAAAACATATTTTTTTTACATTTTTTACTTGTAATAATGTTTATACATGAGGTACAGCTAAAGAAAAATAACTTAAAATACATTCACATATCAGTCTTGATTGTTAAATGCATCATAACTCTAGGATCTAAATTCATTTTTGGTACTTAATGTTAACCATTTACTAAACCCCCTAACGCTATACCAACCCCCACCACCCCAATACTACACCAACCCTCCCCTAAGCCTGTACTTGCCTATATACCTACGCTAAACTTACCCCTAACCTTAACCCTACGCTATCATTAAGCCTAAAACAGCATTAACCCTAACTCAGAATTAGCCCTTACCTTACCTTAACACTAACCCTATCCCAATCCTACACCTACCACTACCCTTACCTCTCTGCTAATGTCAGCGCTAATCTCAGATGAGGGATTTACAAGCTAAAACAGTAAAGACCAACCTGTGACCACCATCTTCTGGCTGCACAGAGCCAGTCACACTGTGATTGATGCTGGGAAGCTGTCAAATTTAAGTACCAATCACAATCAGCAGGGGGGATGCAGCAGCCCCTGTCAGGGTCTTTTTAAACTCTGGGGGTCTCCCTTGGACAGCATGGAGCTCATGAACAACAGCTGATGAGTGTGATCACTCAGTCACAGAGATTTAAATACATTTAAAGGGCTCTATTCAGCACTTACTTTGAGTGCTACATGCAGCTCATTGCAGGGCCACTTAATATATACCTGGGTTTCCCTGGTGTGATCAGGGATTTAACACTGCTCACACCAGAATGTTAGGATGTGCCATTAGGTCCTAATGTCAGTAAAGAGTATTCTTTAATAGACATAACAGCACATCTTAATGTCGTTAAAAAATTAAAAAAGGTAACTCAAAGGTCATACAGATGTTTCCTTAATATAGAGCTTCTATGCATTAAACTCAGTGTTACTCTTGACCATACTACTACTAGAATGTACTTAATTGTGGCCAGGGCCGCCATCAGGGGGTGACAACCATGACGGTTGTCATGGGCCCGGCCGCCCAGGCCCCACATGTAGGGGCGGAACTGCACGTTGATTACACAGCCACAGCGCAAACACATACATACTAACAGACGTGTGTGTGTCAGTATGTGTGTATCTTTGTGTGTGTTTATCTGTGTCTTTTTGTATCAGTGCGTGTGTTTGTGTCTGTGTGTGTATTCCTGTGGGCAGGATTTGGCGGCGGGCCCTTGGTTGAGGGCTTGGCGATGGGCCCCCAGGGGCACAGACCCTGAGCTGTGTTAGGGGCCCCAAAATTTCTGATGACGGCTCTGATTGTGGCCACTATCTTATAATACTCAGTTGTATTATATATAACTTAAGCATATTACAGATAAGACATATTAAACAAATTAGGCACAAGAGAGATTCCAGAAAAAAATACCAGTGTGACTGCACATCGTTACAACAGAACCCATGTAAACATTTTGCAGACCTATATGCAAGTATTATTCTGTTATGGATCTGTCCCATTTTTATAAGTTTATCATCTCATTTACTTCTTTGGGAAGAGACAATCTCTGAATGAGAAGATCCACCTAGTTTGCAATATCTAGAATACTACTAGCATCATTTGTACTAGTGAGAACTGAGGCAAATAAAAAGTAGGCATGTGTGTGGCTCATAAACCCAATTTGTGGAACTCAGTGCCACCAAAAGTATCAAACATTAGGATTTTCTCTTAGTGTCAGTGGTGATTGTTACATATTTATAACATTGCCCCACATCTACTCCTTTACATACAGTTTGTATAGTTAAACAAATAACATAAACATTGTAATATAACTGTTCACAATATAGATCACTCTTACAAATTGTCCCCCAATGAAGGTTGCTCGTGAAGGTTGCTCACTGTTAGGTATCACTTGTGTTTTATCAGTTACTCAACTTCCTCTGGATGAGTGTAGGCATGTTGGAACATTTGCTCAGTATGTACAGGTAGTTGTAAATCAGTGCAATATTGCCGAGATGCCTTGGAAGATTTACAATGACTGATTTTCTTACAGGAAAGTAAAGTGTTGCACCAGGAGGCAATTTACGGAACAAAGAGTAACAGAACGCTCATGTATTCGAACATTATTTACACCTTAGTGTTTCCCTTTAAAGTTAGCCTTTTTTTTCAAATATCTAGTTCTTTTAAAAGTGGAACAAACACAGCAAAAATGTTTAAACAGTATACTCACATGCATTTATAGTCTTCCTATGTCTACATTAGCACCACATCTAAGGGAACTGAGACCTTTTGCACGTAGGTGCTAAAAGTTGAGTCATCCTTAATGGTCATACATTTGTAACCATTGGAATGGTAAGAGCATCCGAAAACTAACACATTAAGTGATTGATCTATAAAATGTTTACTGTATGAATTGTATACATAGGAATGCATGGTCTGCTCCATCTAAACTACAAAATAATTTGTACGACTCTTTATGGGCTGTGCTCCTGTACAGCAAATTTTTAAAGCATTTTTATATTTTTTTACAACATGGTGGTCTTATCTATAGAATCAAAAACATTTTCCAGATCTAGAGGAGGTCACAAGTTTATAAAGCTTATAGACGTCATAGACACTTAGACGTCCTGTCTGGATGAGTTCTTTGTTCACCTAGAGCAAGGCCAAGACTCAAACAGTGCTACAATGATTCCAGTCATTGCACAAACAATGACTGGTACTTTACTGCATTTATTGTACTTTTCTTACAGACGTCTTTCCCTTTTATAGGGCTGGAAGAGGTTTCCATTCTTTAGTTAGAGATTCAATAGCTATGGAACGTTTATTGTCATCTCATTGTATCCGCAACAATTTCTATAAAAGAAAAACTTACTGTCTTTAATGTCTACCAAAAAGGCACCAAATTGAAATGTAAGGACAATATATTAAAGCAAGGGTTGCCACGGGTCTCTACAGCAATGTAAAGAATTTTCATGGGAGACAATTGTCAATGTCAACTTGTAGGCAGCTATGTCACATCTGTCTTTTAAAGGCAAGTGGAACCTACCCATAAAGTGAAGATTAATTAACTGTAAAATACTAAACTGTGTCATCTTGATTAGCACTGATATTTGTACATACTGTATGCAAGAATGCAGTTACTTAATTGTGGTATATCAACAAATGTAAGATGGTGCTAGAGTATAGTTATGGTTTATCTAGTTTTTCATGTTCCTAACAATCATTGCATAGTTACCATGATGGGTGGAGAAATTACATATTAAGCATTTTGGTTGTTCTCTTGTGCAGGTGTGAAGAAGAAAACGCGAAGCATCACTTTCCAAACAGCACAAATATTAATTCAAGGGAAATCATAGGCTAGAAATACAAAAAATGTTCCTGTCAAGCCACAAGGGAAGAAGCATTATGTTTTTCATTACAATGTATATTTTATTACATACAAAAGTTAAATACGCACATTTTAAAAAAATGGATGAGAGGGGTTCCCCTATATCGATCCTAACAACGTGCAATGAAATGAGTGGTCCCATCTTGTGTGACAGATATGGGGTAGAATTACCTGAGCAGATAGAATAATGATCCCCCTTTCATTAAAGGAACACTATAGTCACCTAAATTACTTTAGCTAAATAAAGCAGTATTAGTGTAAGGATCATTCCCCTGAAATTTCACTGCTCAATTCACTGTCATTTAGGAGTTAAATCACTTTGTTTCTGTTTATGCAGCCCTAGCGACACCTCCCCTGGCTATGATTGACAGAGCCTGCATGAAAAAAAAACTGGTTTCACTTTCAAACAGATGTAATTTACCTTAAATAATTGTATCTCAATCTCTAGATTGAACTTTAATCACATACAGGAGGCTCTTGCAGGGTCTAGCAAGCTATTAACATAGCAGGGGATAAGAAAATCTTAATTAAACAGAACTTGCAATAAAGAAAGCCTTAAAAGGGCTCTCTTTACAGGAAGTATTTATGGAAGGCTGTGCAAGTCACATGCAGGGAGGTGTGACTAGGGTTCATAAACAAAGGGATTTAACTCCTAAATGGCAGAGAATTGAGCAGTGAGGCTGCAGGGGCATGTTCTATACACCAAAACTGCTTCATCAAGCTAAAGTGGTTCAGGTGACGTGTCCCTTTAAACTTTGGGATAAGGTCAATCAAAAGTAAAAATAAATAAATAAAAAAAATATATATATAATGACCAAATCCCTCCCATATCATATGTTTCAATGTGAATAAAGGGACCAGAGTATGATAAATCCTCTGATTTCAAATTGCTCTATGCAAAGTAAAGGAACCAGAAAATGGTCAGTGAACTTTTACCTTTTATAAAAATAAAAAAAAATTATGTAGACTAGAGAAGGGAAATCCTCTACAAACCCAAATGGTATTGTATTGAAATAGAATAGCTTCAAATATATGTAGGAAAGGAGGGCATCACTTGTTTTAATTAGCATTATCTTCCATAAAAGGAAGTCCATCAAAGGAACAAATGAAAAGCAAAAAGTTAGTACCAAATAACATGAAGCAACAATTGTAAATATTAGAAAATACGTGATGACGAGCACAATAAAAAATGTAGTGCATCAACAAGAAACCTAAGCAGGCACGGAAATGAGACAGTGAGTTAGCAGATTGTGCCCATATCATTATTAAATTATCAGAGGAAATGAAACAGTCAGTCTACCCTGTGCACAAACTCATCAATATATCATAGCATATCATCAATATCTCAGTGAACCCCTAATCTGGTTAAAACAGTGTTCCCCAACCTGGGCTTCAAAAAAATATTATCTCTATAATATTATCGGATTATCTCTATAAACTTTGGAGTCAACGTGTACACACGTCCTCTTATGTTCAAAAACATGTTATTATATTATACGCACAGAATCTAAAGGAACGCTTGGAAGATGGAATAGAAGGGCTATGAGAATGAGAGCAATAATCTATTCAATCTAGTTTTAGTACAAAAACATATTAGAGGGGGAGAGACTGGGGCATAACTTGACCCACCCAAATAACTATTTGTTAATTATCAAACTCTTTCGAACCTCTCAAGGGTTAGAACCACTGGTGGTTGGTGAAGCCAACATATTTGTCATTCTTGTCATGTTGAGAAATGTGTTATATGATTTATAACGCAGGAAAATCGAGATTGGCATATTTGGTTATGATATAAGCATACAAAGGAGCTATTTTACAGAATTACACTGAACAGATTGGTAAATTACATTTATGTGACACATTTTGCACTTCTATTGCAACTCAATCACAAAAATCAATCAAAGAGAATTATGTGTGCAATAATTATAATGCTGATCATTATTTCAAATAGCTCTGGAATATTAGAAAATACAATATGACCTTTACATTAATAATATCTGCTGTGGTCTGAAATGACAGTTTAGAAAAAAAATCTGAACTTTAAATGTTTATCCATTCTGCCCTAACATTTGTATTATGGTAATAAAAATCTTTCCCTGGGTTCAAGGGCAGTAGATCAGCCTTACAAGCCAAAAAGTAACCCGAGGAATGTAATAAAACAAATTTTTGAATTCGATTTTTGAGTGTCGGAAAGTTAACATTGAAACGGTTAAATCTAAATTTGCAAATGCATGCAGGGATTGAAATGCCTCCAGACTTTTTTGAATATCAAATCAGCTTCTCTTCGGTTGTGATTACCATTTTATGACTTTCTGTTGACTTTGCTTAGAGTTCTATCCAATTACTCTCACATTCTTTTTTTGCATTACACTTAATTGCTTTCCAAGGTCACTCGTATCCTAAGTATCCTCAGCCTGCAATTAACATGATAGTTTGTCTGCGAGGAAGAGTATTGCAACAAAACAAACTACGTGACCTCCGTCTGTTGCTATAGGAACAAGTCATCGGTTGGACAAAGACTTTCTAGAATTGGTGGCTGCTACCTGCTACAGTAAAATACTTGAAATGTATCCTGTCAAAGGTTACTTCTTTTTACGGAGGAATGTGTATAACAAAAGTGCTCAGAAGAGTCAAAAAGTGATTTACAGGCAGCTCAATACACTTGTGTGGAAATATCCTCTATTCCACTGAACAAATTTAGTAAATATTGGTGCGGTGTAAGTGACAAGGACCTACACCTATAAGTGGAGCGCTCAAACACATATATAGCTTACCAAAACGTAGTCTCATTCAATGGTACAATATGGGGTACATGTCAAAGTAAAATACAAAAAAATACAATATAGTGCAGATGGTACTTTAAATGGCTTTGCAGTGATTATAGTAGTATCATGATGAATAATACACTCACATTTCAGGGAGCCTGTATATAGGAAACACTGGCTCCGTATTAAGGCTTGTGTGCTGTTATGGTAGCACCACCCTCCTACTTCGACTTGCAGAATTTCTCGGAAATACAAAAGGAAAGCAGACCAATGTGTGGATTTATAGCGATAAAAAACACAAAAATGTGTTCAATAAATGTGGTGCTCACCTGGTCCTGAGCCTATGGATCCCAGCTCTAGGTTTGTAAGTAGTGTGCCAATTTGGATTGGGATGGCACTACCTCTATGAGGATTCCTTGGAGGCTCCAAAAAAGGACTTGAATGGGGTCTTAAATGAAAATGGTAAATTTATTGGTATAAAATCAATATAAAAACAAATATGATAAAAGTCCTCAAATAAAAGTCCTTCCTGTAATACGGTAGTGTATTATACAGTTACCCCTAACTAAAGCATAATGTATTTACATATCAAAAAGACTATAGAAATTCTCAACATGAACCAAAAAGAGGTATTTTAAAGGAGTTTTAGGATGCATGTGGTGTTAATAAGATGACTCCTGCAAGTATATTTATCTTTAATGCCCCAGTTTGGCAATACCTACATAATCAAATGGTAATGATCGGTAGTTTATAGTCAATAGATAAAGTACATTTAAAAAAAAAAAAATTATATACAAGATATACAACAAAAACTTTTATTTTTAATGTTACACTAATTCATTTGTTTTATTTTTTTATTACCTGTAAATTGCGTAATCCATTTTACACTATTGATTTTTATTGCTGTACAGCCTTAATTCAGCATCTGGTGTGCCACAGCAAGTATCCCACCATTATATCTCAGTTCCATTAGTAACCAGCATATGTTTACATTCAACATGTAAATCAAACAAACAGATAATACATCTTTTATGAACACCAAGGATCTAAGGATCTGTGGATAAGTTTCCTGCTTCATAAAAACGAGTGCTGAACCTCTGGCTCTTTGTTCAAATAAAATGTGTGCTGAGCTTCTGACTCTCCATTGACAGCATTGGAAGTGGTAAGAGATGTCTGATGAACATCAGGTAAGAAGTCAAACCGTTTTCAGATGCTTTGACTACTTGCAATAGGGGGAGTACCAGAGTACACTTGGTACCATAACCACTACAGTGCTCTTTAGCAATTATGGTGCTTAGAATGTTCCTTTAACTCATCCAGATAAAATTCTGTGTTAAAATGAATGGCTTGTTTTTGTCTTTAAAATTAATTAAACACAATTTCAAACCTTGCAAACACAATACCATCTAGCATCCCACACGATGTTCTCATATCTCCAGTTACAATCATTCTTAATGAGTAGAAAATTGAAATCTAGCAACGCAGAACTGACCCAAATGCTTTCCGAATTTGAACAAATATGTATTCACCAAAAATAATATCAGTGTGCTACCGTCTGCTTATAAACAGTCACGACAAAACCAGGGCCACGGATCCGAAGAAAAAGGTCTTAAGGCGTACTCATCATTAAAAGAAGTAATCTCATGTTTCAACCACCTAGAACTACTGAGGGAGCTGCTGTACCGCTGGTACTTGGTACCTGACAAGATACACAGGATCTGGCCTTAATCCTCATCCAACTTGTATTGGAGGTGTAGGGTACAAGTGGGGACACATTTGGTGGGCGTGCGCAACCTTACAACCATTCTGACAAAAAGTAAAAAAGTATTCAGAAGCCATTCTGACAAAAAGGTAACCCGTACCTCAGTAAACCTCAGGGTGGACATGTGCATACTATTCATACCACCGGAAGAGATGACAAAAACCCACTGGGCAGCCACATACCAAATTCTCATGTCAGCAGCCTTAGTGATCTCCAGACTGTGGAAATCCCCCACACGACCCAGTGATAAAAACCTCATCAAACAAACTAATCTTAACTGGACATATGAATCAATGTTCACTTCTCAGTTTGGAGCTAGGAGAGTCATATACAAGGCAAACTTGATGTGGAAAGAATACTGGTCCAATTACCAATCATAACATATGAAAGCATCCAGTCCTAGAATAGTCATATGATTCAGAGCCTCTAGGACGAGAGGCTAAGCAAACATCTAGGAACAATGAAATACTGCAACATTCATGTCACGTCCCCGGCCGGTGCCTCACCCCTTGCGTCAACATCTCTTTTCCCCTCGCCACGGGCAGTAGCTTCCGGAACTTGCTCGCCGCCCGCGGCTTTGTTGAATCCCGCTGGCAGTGTGTTGTGGTCCTTATTAGCCCAATAGTGCATCATACTCTGTCTGGATATTTTGTTACCGAACTTTGACTTATCTTACGTATACTCTGTCGTCTCTTACCCCTGACCTCGGCTTGTCTTTCCGTATTCCGTCTCTGTTACCCTTTGACCTTGCTTGTATTTTAAGGACCGGTACAGCAATTCTCTCTGTTGTGTCTTGTCTGTACATTCAGGTTCCCAGACCAACGTGACATTACAACAGGGCCATATGAAACCAGCAGACATCTCACATCAGCTAGCGGATACTCAAGACCATCGCATGAATCAGATTGCCCAGACTCTACAGACTGCTCTGCAGCATGCTGCTCTCAACAGTCTGTTGCTGCTCCTCAGGTTCCTGCACATGAGCCTTTGCCTGCTGTTCTAGCCCATACCGTGCTCATGACACCACCTCAGCGCTATAGCGGTGATCCTACTCTATGTCGTGGGTTCCTGAACCAGATCGACATACATCTGGTTATGAATGTTCCTTTCTGAGCAACAGATCTAAAATAGCCTTTCTTATAAATCACCTCTCTCGTAGGGCTTTGGCCTGGGCCAATCCTATATGGGAATCAAGTCCTACCATGTCGTTCGTCAATTTCCTGTCTGCATTTAAAAGAACGTTTGATATGCCAGGCAGGGTTACATCCGCTGGGAAAGCCTTACTGAGAATTAACAGGGATCTAGATTCGTAGCGGATTATGCTATTGAGTTCTGTACACTGATGACGCCCTAGTAACTGCCTTTTGTGAGAAAACCCAGCATTTCCTAACTTTGTTCGAACAATATTTTGCCCATTTTTCCAGTTTTTCGTTTATTTGTTCAGTAGTTTCAAAACTACCGAACCACCGACCACCCCTCTGGTTCATTATCACCAAAGGAAATCAGCAATTAAGAGCTCTCCCTGTGTGGCCGTCGTTCGTATAACTGAACGCCACGTGTAAGAGAAAACGGGGGCTATCTTGTTTGCACGAAAGGAGGCAGCGGGACTTGGTCGTTGAGTGTCTGGAACTAAAATCAGACACTCGGCTTCCCAAACACCGGTCCAACTAGATGAACGCCTGCTTCCTTTTCCCAAACAGCTAGGGAGTTGGTCCCTACAAACCAGGGGAACAATCGCTACTATGAGCCAGAGGGTTCCGTTCGTGCATTCGTTCGGTTTTGTGATTTGTCGAAATAGACCAACCACACAGCCTAAACACATAGAACTGTTTCTGGGCAGGAGCCTCGTGTGCGGATGGTCAAAATGGGACTTCCATGAAATTCGAAAACCCCTGAACTGATCTGGGTGATTTTTGGATATGTTGGTCACCCAGATCAGGGCTATCAGGAGATGTGACATTTCTAGGGATCCTGCATGTTTTGGGGTACTTTCTAAGTTTTGGGAAAATTATGTTTTTTCTGCCTGGTGATAATTAAGTTATTACTTTATCTGACCCAATTATCTCCAGGTAGAGAGGGGGGAATTACTTGTTTGTATTAGGAGTGTCACTGTTTGTCACTACACTGTTATTGGCTATAATAAGTTGAGTCCCTGTCCTCCACAAGGTCAACGTGGGAGTGCCCCTTGCATGGGGAATTGTATAAAAGCCAGTGTGGCACCAATAAAGCTTCAGACGTATTATACCCTTCATCAAGTTACGGCTGATGTTTGGGTACCTGTTCATTACCTTGGGAGAATCTGCTAGGAGAGCTGTATCTGATCTGGAGAAAGAGACAAATGTAAACCCGAGCTTTAATCACTCATGCTCTTAGCAGTTCGGGAGGAAACAGACGAACCGATAGCTACCACATCAGGGTTCGTTACACCTTTTAAGAGGATTTAGCTGGTTATCTGTTAGATGAGACAGCCTCTAGAGAGATACCCATGTTATTGGACGATCTCATCGACTACTGTATAGTAATAGATAACCGCATCAGAGAAAGGCCTATAGCAGGGTGTACACTCACTCCTTACCCACCTTACCCTCCACACCTTTGCTTGCTTTGCCTCCACCCAGCACTCCACCAGAACGAATGCAACTGTCCCGATCTTCAGGGAAACGCTAGCACCTAAGACTCAGTGAGAGAAACCAATAATCTGAAATGTGTATTCAGATTGAAAGGAGCAGAACATATTAAATCATGTTGTAATTGACTGTAATTAAATATTTTTTTCTGTTATATAATATCTTTAACAGCTAAATAATTTTCAAACTCTATACATGTAGAAAGCCAAAACATATTACAGACTTTATACAGACCAAAACGAATTATGATCTATATATTATCTATAAATTGATTATACTCCTTATTGAACAATGATACTGCAGGAGCATGATCTATACACCAAAACCATTCACTGCGTTATGTTTTGGTGCTTAGATTGTCCCTTTGATGTTGATGAAGATGTTAAATTTATCATAAATATATATGCTTATATTTTGGAGTTATTCAAAATAATATATGCCTGGAGTCATATATTAAGCTCCCCAAAGAGTCTGCAGAAAGTTCCACACAATTCAGCACAAATTACTCATGTATCGGGTTTCCAAAATGTCCCTAGTAAAAGCAAAGAGGTACTCACCTCATCTTTAAAGCAGTACCATGGAGAAAACACAGGCCTCTGACCTGTCTCAACCAGACAAGGAAGACTTGGTGACCTTGGCCCCAGAACCCACTACAGGAGCTCCAGACTAGGCTGCCCTTCTCCAAAACCTTTCAACTAAGGCTGACTTGAAGGTAGTCAACACGAAATTTTGCACAACAATCACATGGAGCTACACGTTATAAATGCAAACATACAAGGCCTCCACTCAAAGGTGGAGCAGCTAGAGGCATACTGTGACCACATGCTAGCAGCACAGACCACCACGACAGACACTCTCTCCCACCAGACATTGCAGCTGCAGAACATGGCCCACCATACTGAACACTTAGATAACACAGGCAAACGTCATAATATTATTGTAACAGGATTACCAGAGATAGAGGAAACGACGCCCCAAAATTGAGCCACACTCACAGCCATCTTTCATGGTATTCTAGGTCAAGCAAAGTTCCATTTGAAGGCCCACCAAGAGATATAATGTTGCTTAGTAATATTCACCCTCAAAGAGGACATATTATGTCAAGCCCACAATGTTCCACAAATTACATACCAGGAGAACCCTGTCCAATTATTCCCAGATCTATCTCCGGCCACACTGGCTTACAGGAGAACACTACGCCCACTCACCCAAATAGTGCAGACGCAGAAATATCACTACAAGGGACACTTCCCATCTGGTCTAATGGTCATAACTCCTAAATAACCTTTTCTAGTTCTTGAACAAACTGACATAGACATCTTAATCCACAAACGCCAACTTCCGTTTGTGCCTCTTGAAGGGCCAGACCCTTGGCTTTCATTGCATGGGACCAAGAGCACGCTCCATTGCCCCTCTGCCGCCACGCATCCTTCTGAATCATATTCAAGCAGACACTTGATCCAAGGCCTCTAAATAGAACAGGATGCCCACACATTGTGGAAATATGTAGAGGAGGAGATGGTGGACCATTGCATGGTTTGGGTCAGCACAAAGCCAGATGTTTGGGGGAGGGTCCCCTTTTGTAAAAGCAATTCTACAGATATGTCATCCATCACTTCAGAAGAATGGGATTTAATCCTTCCCTTCCCACTGCTTCCTTTGGTACACAACCCCGAATTCCCAGCGGAATTAGACTGTAATGGCTTCTTTAACTTGTTACCATACCCTCTACCTAGAATAAACCACATGAAACCTCCCTCAGGATTCAGACAACTTTCCCTGGTCGAGGAAAGAAATGAATCTTTTATGCAATTCTTTCGATACAATCAGATCCAATGCAATGTAAACATCATCCCACAGAAACTCTTTATATTTAGTGACCTAAACTCCTTCAAGTCTACCTGCATGGCACCAGATGGATTGGCACATGTCTTATTGATACTCCCTGGTCCAAATCCAGCTCCCCACAGCCTTCCCACCATTCAAGGGCTAATGGGAAACACTTACAGGGCAGCTGTACTTTGAGTCCCATATGCAAAAATTGTGACATAATACACAATTGCTCGCTTTCCAGTAAAGCCCAAGAGACAGCATACAAACGTATGTCTTGCTGGTCCCACACTCTGTTCATTCAGAAAATAAACCCCTCACATACAGAGTTATCCTGGCATTTTACACAGGAACCCTGGAACACTGTTGCACTTATGGTGGGACTATAAAATGATTCAGCCCTTCTGGAACAGAATACATTCTATGTTAAAGAAATTTTCTTTAAACCCACCCCCATGCTACTGCATCACACTGAGACACCTAGGGCAAAATAGAAGAAATCTATCACAATTGGCCTTTTACATATTGCTAAGCAGATTATCCCTAAGTTCTGCAAACAACAAGTTGGTCCTCCACCTCAAACCTGGTTCGCTCAAGTGGAGGAGTTACACACACTAGAGGAATTATACTTTGGGCCTTCCGATAAAATGAACTTATACATATCAGGTTGGGCACACTGGATACTTACTACTTCTAAGGAACATTTTTCACATTTTTCAGCTTTTGGGCTAAACCCTTTTAAGTGGTGCGCTGTTGGTGTAGTACATTGGTGCCTGGAAGATCCCCCCTTCCTACTCCCCTCCCATTCATACTACCCCATCTCATCCACTTTTATGTTTGTTAACTTACATCCTCTAGACTGCAAGCTCGCTTGAGCAGGGTCGCTCATTTACCTATTGTTCTTGTGTCACTGTGTAATTGTCTCATTTATTGCAAATTTCCTCCCCTTTCATAATATTGTAAAGCGCTGCGGAATTAGTTGGCGCTATATAAATACCAATAATAATAATAATAATAATAATAATAATAACTTATATTTAGACACATATAGCAGACATATTTTCTGGTTAAAACTTTGTCAGCTTGTATGAAAATTGTTGTCTAAACTTAAGTGAACAAGGGGACAGTACTATCGGATAACTATAACTGAACAACTGTTAGCATTGGCAATGTATAGCTTGGTAGCTAAGACCTGAGGGTCCTACAAGACCCACCATACAAGAATACTGTGCAAAGATATGTGATGATGTACTTTGTTTATGTTTATGACAAACATGGAAATAAAAACTATATTTATAAAAAAAATAATAATAATATATGCACTTTCAATGTAATATTCACAATTTAACATGACAGTAATTTGTTCCACAAAGTTACATACACCGTCTTTCTGGATCTTTTTTATGTTTACTGCAAAGTAGGAAAACTCGTAAATAACTACATATTGCCATGAGAAGAACATTTTTAATAAATATTAATAAAGTGCTATTAATATATTACATATTATATTATATATTAATAAATTACTTTTATTTTTACAATACTGCCTCTTTCAAATGTAATGCGATCTCAATAAATAATAACTATTTGGCCTTAAGGACTAGGTCTTAGTAATAAATTTCACAAAAGAGTGTGGTGGATTTAGATATTCCTAACATTTCTATTATTTTTAATGAGCTGTCATGTTATTACTTTGGTTTACATTACTGATTTATTGAAAAACATATTGACATTATTAAAGGGAAATTCTAGGCACCATGACCACTTCTTCCTCATCTCATTCATTCAACAATGGTTCGGTATTAAACAGTTTTCGATCTGTGGTTCGTTCCCCACTAGAGCATATTGATAGTATACAGAGGACATATTTAAATGAGTCATACCAACTCATACCAGCAATGAGCATCAGTAATAGTAAGAGTGCTCTGCTGATTCTCTCAGACTCTCAATGCTGCCCGTTGTTGGTCTAGTTAATACAAAAGCATTCAACCAAAAAGCAGAGAGGGTGAGGCCAGGGTTCAAAATAATTTAACAATGAACAGTGAGACAGTGCGGGTTGACTCCAGCTAAGATAACGTCAATGAGATTAGGTGGTTATGATGTCTCAAGCTTCCCTTTAAGACTATTATCATGCATAATATTTATTTAATTAGCAAGCTTTTTATATACCTGTCAAATCATTTAATGTCTTTTAATTTAATTTTTATTCAATTAAAATTAATGTTTTTAAAGGTCCTCTATAGGCACCAGAACCAAAACAGCGTAGTGCAGTGGTTCTGGGCCATAAAGACTGTCCCTGGAGGCTGAACAGTGTAAATGCTGCCTTTTTTACTCTGACAGCAACTAGACTATAGGGACTTCCTGGGGTCCTGGGATGCAAGGAATTGGCTTTATCTATGGAGGATCCCGCGGTGATGTCTGCTCCTGGTGCTGAAATGCCAGGAGCAGAAGAGGTTCCGCCGGGAGAAGATGGTGTTGCCCGTGACGGACAGGTTAGTAGAACTCACCTTTGCCTGTCCACCCCCATCAACTGTACCCCAAGCAGCAATGTCACCGTCGGGTCTTTGCAAATTCTGCATAGTCTACAGATGATGACAGTGCCACTTTACATATTGAGTCTATTATATTTACTGATATGTTCAAGTATCTTCATCAGGTATGTCCTTGATCTATTCCATATTGGACATGTGTTGATAGTTGACCAATAGTTGCTCTGTCATAAAAATTCCTAGCCTACTGGCACTTGCTCAAATGATTGATAATGGTTAATTTAATAAATTGATGGATGTTGAACTTAATTAATGGATTGATGGGCAAGGATTTAATTGCCATAGCCAGGTTTGGGGAGGGATTAGTTAAATGTGACATTTATAACTAATCCTGAATATCCTCTTCTGTATATATTATAGTTATTATTTTTTATTCTACTCGTTTATTTCCTCTACTTTAGACACTACCGGGATAACATAAATCCATTCTTTATGGATTCACAACATGTTATTGCATTATTATCTACAGGTATTTTCATCTTTCAAGATGACTGATAGTAAAGACTGTAAACACCATAAACATTGATTGATACATGGGTGGGTTTAATACAATTCGTATGTGTGTTACTCTTTCACCTTTCAGATCAGTTCCTCTCTATTATACTATATTTTCTTTAATTTGCTGCAACCATCATTCATGATAACGTAAAACTATATTTTATGGATTTGTAGGATATTATGGTAAAACTTTTTCTAAATAGCAGAATATAAGTTAGTCTATAAATCAGCGGACTATTTTCTACAATTCATATGGTAACAGTCTCTTTGATTCCTATAATATAATGTGTATATCCATTATACATAATGGACAACATATTGGTCAATGGGAAATAAATTATTAACCACAGGTTTATGGCTGCGTTTCCTGAACAATTACACCAGCTGCATTCTACATAGAACGAAAATGTACATGTAACATTAGTGAAACGTGGTTTATATGGGGGGATTATTACATAATTTGGAACCCTTCAACAAAAGCCTCACTGCTTTACTTTTAAACTACTGAAAATCCAAGAAAATCAGAAAGGATTAAGCAGAATTTAGTTAGGAGAGAAAACATTTTAGCTGTAAAGCCAGGAATGCTTTGGAGTTTGGTGCAGACCCATAATTCTCAATGGCTTCACAAATCTCAGCAAGCGGCATTCCCTGCATCCCACAAAGCACATGGTTTAAATTAGGTGGTAGAGGGATCAGGCTTCATCGTTTCACCAGATTACTGGGATACATTCATTTGTTCATTTTATTTGGTCTTATGCAAAGGTATAGATCTAATATCGGTTTCATCTTGACAGGGCCAGAGTGCAGTTTTATTTTTAACAATTTGCTTTCAAAAGACATGTCAGCATTAAGAAAATTATTATATAACAAAATATATAATCAAATCTTGTAAGAATGTAATGCGTAAGATTCCATGTTAAGGCTGAGAATAATATAGTCTATAAAAGTATCACTGCACCCCTCTCTCCAGAAAAGAGTATTTCATAAAGATATAACCTTTCTGAAATACTCATTTTGACTGTGTTGAAATTTAGGGACTACTTTGTCTCTGTGTATTTTCTTTGCCTGACATCAGTGACAGCTGCAGGGAATTGGTTGTGTCTATGAAAGATCCTGTATTCTCTCAGAATCCTCTGTAGACTTCAGTGCTGAACTCATGCACATGCGCGAGAGTACATCATTGATGTTGGTTCCTGGAGCTGAAGGACATGGGGCTGAAGAGGACCCGTCAGAAGAAGTTGGCCACAACTGCTAGGGACAGGATCAAATAAGGAGTGCTCACCTCTTCCTGCCTCCCCTGGCCACTGGACCCTCGGCAGCGACATCACAGTCGGAAGTCTTTGCAAATTCAGGGGTCTTTGCACAACATTGGTGATTGATACTATTTAAGTGCAGCTCTAACTTTTTTTTTATTTTGCATTATTGTGTAAGGAAAAGAGGAATATGTACTATTGGCATGCATCTAAATTATCTGAATGATTTCATATCTCTGTTTGAGTCTATTAATATTCTAACTTAAAATAGTGTTACTATACTCAGATAATAGTCATGCCTGAAGCTTTGTTGCTGTAATCCTTTCAAGCAAAATACACTCACAATACGCTGTAGCGTGGTTTAACTGTTGATAATATAACTTAGTTTCGCCTTCATTATATACTGACTTGTGAGTGTCAATTAAAGTGCACTTAACACAGAAATTAAATGCACTGTCAAGCTAGACAAAATGCAGACTAATGCATAAGTCAATCTTTATATATTTGTAAGAATTCAAAGGGACACTCTAAACACCATAACCACTACAGTTTAAAGTAGTAGTTCTGATGTAAAGACACGATCCCCACAGTTTCAGCATTGCCAAATAATTTTTAAAGTGGAACCGTTATTTCTCTGGTATTTTCACCACTGAATAAAACATAAAAAAAAAAAAAAACTATAACTAGTGTTACTTTTTCATGAGATGTTCTGTTTACTTTTAAAGTTCTATTACATTTTTAGGAAATGGCATCAGAATCTGGTTCAGATAAGGCAAAGCCAGGGCAGATATTGCAAATGAAGGAGAATTAGAAAAAATATTTTATTTCTTATCTTCTTTCAACACTCTCTCAGGTGCAAAGAGAAAAGTTTATAACAATGATTGACAGGGAGCACAAATGGAGACACTCCAGTTGCAGGATAAAGAGCAGACATGGATTACCCATTAGGCAACAAAGGCTTGGGGCCTGGTGGACCCATGTCTGGGCCTGAGAGTGTTGTAATCTGTACCAATATCAGGTACAGGCCATGTTATGAGTGCCCTCGCAGTCCTCCAGTCCTTCTGCAGCTGGCATCTGTGTCATTGACTGAGCACTACTGCAATCGGGGGAGCTCTTAAAGTGGTTTATATCTGAAATCTTTGTAGCTGATCCAGGGATCAATCTCATCCTCACATACTCACACAACATTCAGACTTCCCTAGACACAAACAATTCAACCACACACGCACAACACTCAACCAGCACACATTGACACATTAAGCCCCCTACAGCTCTCACCCTCCCACTACACACACACACACACAACAGTCAACACACACCACTCACAGAAACAGAGCCCAGATCTCTAGGAGGGGGGGAAGAAAACTGGCACCCTGCTTAGGATTTCTGAGCCACATTAGTGCAACTCTGATAAACAGGTGTGGATTTCTACATTTAATTAGATTTTCCATACTTCACAAGTACATGAATATGTTGAATATATTGATAAGTAAACATAATATTACTGGAGCTGGAAGTGCGTGTAAGTATCACTTCCATTTTATACAAAGATGGCAGAGACCTACAGTGTGTTTTTACGTCAGTGGCATAACTACAGTGGGGGTGACAGTGCGGCTGCCTTGGGTTCAAATATGGGAGGGGCGCCGAGAGGAGGCCAGTCCCAGGCGGCCCAGGAGGAGGCCGAATAGCCACCTTAAGGTACCCCTCAGGCAGAGTAGGCACCTGTTTACCTGGATGAAAGGTGCCTCCCCTTCCAAAACATACCAGGGGGGAGGGCGGGATGCGGAGGCAGCAAAGGCAGCAAGAAGCACTGCTCTTACAGGTCCTCTCACTGTTTCCTCGCGAGCATTCTGTGGTGATGCCGGGAGCCGGAATATGACATCACTCCGGCCCCGGCATCACTAACCAGTGCGAGTGAGCAGAGAGAGGACCTGAGAGATTGCAGGACCCCCCCTGAACCCCAGGGGAGTTGACCCACACCAGCTCTCCTAATGGTCGGGAGGCTGGATGAGCCTAAAAAAAAAAAAACACAATAATTAAAATTAATTTGTCAGTGTAGGTTTAAGAATGTGTGAGTGTGTCTGTCAGTGTATGTGTGTGTGTCTGTTGGTGTATGTGTACCTCTCAGTTGATGTGTGTGTCTGTCTGTGTACGAGTGTATGTCAGTGGGTGTGACTTTCAGTGAGTGTGTTTAAAAAAAATATTGTTTTGCCCTTGGCGACCGTTACTTTGGTTACACCACTGTTTGACGTAGAATAGAAGAAATGTCCAGACAATCTTACTGTAATTCCATCTCTTACTTTGCTGAGAGAATATTGCTTGCGTAAGACTGTAAATATATTATACAACTTCAATGTTATGTGACAGTAATAGGCTGAAACAGTAATCAGTGCATAAAAAAACACAGGGTCAATTATTAAACAAAAGAAATGGGATCTGGCAGATATGTGCAAGTATATATATGAAAAAATGCACATATTGTTGCAGCTTAGCTATTTCAGCCTAAATTATGAAAACCTGTTTTTCAATATTTGCAAATTCCAGTTTAGTGTAGATGAGTTTTGTTTTTGTCTAGCGCCATTTTTTTTTAGATACAAAATATCACCCACGTTCCATTTCTGCTGCATAACCGCAGAGTAACTCTGCAATATTGTAACCTCAATTGCTTTTTAGTGGCGCCGAACCATTTACATTTTAATTTTAGACAATGATAAACGTGGAGAATGATAATTAACTCATATCATGTACTCTTTTGGGGACAAAAAAAAAGATGAAAATTTATTTTAAAGAGGAAGCTGTTGGGGGGGCGGAGCCTGACTGCCAAACTGATCAGAGGCGTACAGCTTGAGCTCCTGCATTAATTGTAGAAAATAAACTTATTGAGACTGATTTGGGGGCTTATTTGCTCAAATTTCACTAACTCACAAGCAGGGGAACCCGGGCAAGCAGTATCATACCTTTCTTGACCATTTCCACTGACGAATGCACGAAGATCTTATTGCGACCTGCTGGGGCCTGGACAGAGGAGCAGCGGCCATACTCCTTGCGATCTAACCCTCCACGTTGACCAGCTACACTCCTACCCCCACCCCCCGGACCGGAGGGGGTCATCCCAGTCCATTCAGTGCTGACAGACCTGGCTTGCAAACACTTACCACACCATGCGAGCAGAGGACAACTGCGAACACAGCCTCATCATGGCGGGAGTTCCACTCAAGGATTCATGTGGCATGAGTCCCCTCCAGAAGGCTCCCAGTGACGCCGTTGCGGAGTTCCAACTGCGGCTCGACCGCCATTTCTGATGCTTCTGGCTCAAGCTCCTTTACCATATGGCAACTACCACAGCTGGACAAGGGAGCATAACATGGGGAGGCAGGTGGTCAGAGACAAAGAGCCCTACTCACAGTGCAAAGCTCTAGAGTACACCAGTGCATCCAGTTCTTCACTCTCCTAGGCTGAGGTCCACAGGGGGCTTGAAAGCCCAGCATCGTCCACCAAGGTGGAGGATTGTCCGCGCTAAGCAGCGCCTGTCATCCAGATCCTCCGACCACCTTCAACAGGGGATAGTCTCGGACTGTCTCAGAAACCAAACCTGTGGCACGCATATGCCGGCCCTCCTCAAGGCCTGGGGCTGGAGAGGCACCCGATCCTTGTACCAAATCCCTCGGAGAGATACCACCACCCTGCTACCTGCGGGAATCAGCTGAGCCTGGCGGTTTGGTGATGGACACCCCCTCTGTTCAGCAACACCTTACATAGCACGCACGACACAACACCACTGTACATTTATTTCTATTGACTCATTTTGTTACATAACTGCATAAGCACAAACAGGTGTAATGTCAAACGGTTGCACTGTCAGCCTGAGGTTTCCTTTCTTGAAACCAGCTTGTTATGTCCTGATTCTCCACAGGTCTGTCTAACATGATTGCTATTGCTTTATAAGCATATAATGAGTATAGCAGACCTTGTATATTCTTCGTAGTAAACTGCATGTGTCCGGGTATTACTCACGTTATTATTCTTTGGCACGCTTGTGCTATACCATGCTATACAATCTCACTCTCAACATTTTATATGCATGTTATACTTTAATCAATTTACTATTGTACCGTAAACTTGTCTCCCTAATATTGATTGCCTAGCTACTCACTTCTGAGACATTTCGGATATGTTAAGCCTGTTTATAAACACAAAACATTTGTACGATTTTCCATTCCACTGTTTAAGTCAGTATGTAAACATGTACGCTGTTGTGGCCCTTGTCGTTGTTCTGTACTCACCTGCACAACAACAAAAAAAAGAAGGAGCTAGAAGTTGTTATAAATTGCATTTTCAGTTGAATTTGGGCAAACCCCTTGAAGCATTTATTGTGTTCAGCTATTTTAATTGCTTTTGTTTGATTTGTTCTTTGCAAACATCTAAAGGTCTGTAAATTTTGACAATAAACCTGATTTTTAATGGTGTTTGAATAATTTTTATTACAACTGTATATATTAACTGGCAATTGTTTAATAGAATTTCCATTCAAATGTAAAAATTTTTTTTTTTTTTGGAACATATATATTATAAAAAAAAACATTATGAGAATACAATCAAACTAAGAAAAGGGGGAAAGAAAGAAAGAAAGAAAGAAAGAAAGAACGAAAGAAAGAAAGAAAATAAAAATACAAACCATTTCTAGTATTTGTTTTTAAAAAAAATTTAGTAAATCATTTTACTTTTACTCCTTTCCTCTCAACAACATGTATATATGGGCAAACGTTAATATTTGCATAGCATCTGTTACACTTGATAGACAAAAAAACGTATCTGTATTAGCAAGATGGGAGATGTGTCATATTCTAATAGAGAAGAAATTGTCATGTATTGGCACCAGTACTGGTAAAGAGAACAAATGGAGTCATTCAGATGAAGGTAATTCTCAACCAGAAAGTCGATGTTGACCTTCTAAAAAACAAGAAGGAATAATTGAGAAAGTCACATCTACAATCTGAAGATTTATTTCTCTCCATCTGTGAATTTCCCCCAGGGAGCATTGAATTCCAAATTGTGCTTACTTTTCCCATTGAACACTGCAACTATGATAATCTGACATACCTGAAACGACAATATATTTATCTCCCACTATTCTTTTATAGATAATGATTTCCACAGACTGACTATACTATTCCTATGACAATATACTATTAAACTTCATCTAAGTCCCTCTTTTAAATATTCGCATAGGTGAAACCAGATAAATGAAAAAGTGTGGGTTGGATTACAGTTCAGTTTGCATAATTATAAAACAATAGAAAACAGAAATAACAACAACAAAAAACAACACAGAAAACAGTGTTATATGTTGAGCAGACAACGGGACTATAGATCCAAGAAAACTTTATTCCATGTCATTTAGATCATATGTATAAGTGTATGGTTCTATATAAACCTGGGTGAAGGGACATCCCTTCAGGTCTTCTTCAACTTAGCTATTTTATACACATAAAGTGACTTTTAGATCCAATTCAGGTATTTATCAACAACCTTGATAATGACTCAAGATTGGTTGAAATTTAGATTTAAAGGTTGTTACCTTCACCTATGTATGTATGTATGTATGTATGTATGTATGTATGTATGGATGGATGGATGTAAACAGTGTGGGTCTGTAGAAATGAGTTTACAAATAATATCAGGAAGTATTACTTTACTGAGAGGGTAGTAAATGCATAAAATAGCATTTTGGCTGAAGTGGTAGAGGTTAACACAGTGAGGGAGTTAAAGCATGCATGGGATATGCATTAGGCTATCCTAGGTATAAGATAAGGCCAAGGACTAATAAAAGTATTTTTAAAAAATTGGGCAGACTAGATGGACCGAATGGTTCTTATCTGCCGTCACATTCTGTTTCTATTTTAGAGCTTATTCACATAGATGGATTCCAATGGGATTTGATATAAGTGAAAAGAAAATAGTTCCAGCCAAAAGCAGAGTGTACCGACTTTCTTGTAATCTTTTTACGTCAGTAGGTATTGTGTATTTTTTTTTAAATGTGTACCTTTGAGTTTTGAACCAATTAAAATCGTAGTTCAAATTAGTTATATCATTTATAATAACATGTATTCTTCTACACACCCTTCATTACAGTCTTCCAGCAGCCAGACAGGACTGCTACATTAACCACTTTCTTGTAGGCAGTTGCCGGACCCTGATGCATTTGATATAGCTGGTCCAACCATTGTGGACCTAGTGAAAAGCATATAAACCAAATTTGGGGTCCAGGCCCAGTGGGTAAAAGCTATTTGGACATGCACATGTGTGTTTGTAACCAGAGGGGGAGATATAGCATGTACGCTCATTCCTCTAGCATGTAAGCTCATTGAGCAGGGCCCTCAACCCCTCTGTTCCTGTGGGTCCATTTGTCTGGTTACAATTACGTGTCTGTTAGTCCATCCATTGTACAGCACTATGGAATTTGCTGGCGCTATATAAATATAATAATAATCATATATATGGTTTTCCTCAGTCATTCTAATGTACGATGCTGTTCCACCTGCTTGCTTATAAAAACATGCTTAGAACATATTATTGCACTGCGGAATTAATTATCATGCCTTTTTAAAGCTACTACATAGCCAATAATTCATTTCTTACAAGCAGTGAATTTTTCTTGTGATGTATTTTCCGTGGGACCAATTTATTCTCCTCTTCTCTGCGTGCTATACCTCCTGCTGTGCCACATGCATGAACTGCAATAAAGGATGATATTAGCAGTTATTTGCAGCAATATTTTTACAATAGTAAAGGTAATGCCAATTGTTAGAGCTCTATTTTCAGAGAAGTGAAACCTTTTTTTTAAAAAAAATCCTTATAGGAAACTTAGAAAAAGTCTTGTTTTAATTTCTGTGACACAGGGAAGCATTTACTTAATATTATATACAGGGGGAATGTAATTTTAACAAAAACATTTTATTGTTATGTGAGGTAGTTATTCACTAAAGAACTGTCAGGAATTCAAATAAAAGTATCAGGGAATGGAAAAGTATCAGCCAAATTAGCCAAACTGGAAAACATTGCAAGTCGGGAAAATTCAATGTTTTCAGTTTTTCAAAAAAATTCACTTTATATTAAATTTGAGATCCTATCAATTCACACTTTGGAGTACATGTTCTAATGGTAGTATAAGAACTAAAAAAACAAAACAAAAAAAAAATACAAAACCGAAAGCATTAGAGCTTTAATCCCAAATCAGTCCTCATGCTACCCCCCTCCTACCCCAACCCCTACCAGTCAAGGGTTAAGGACTAAGGTGTTGTTGTTTTTAAAACCACCCTAGGCACAATTGGGTAATCCCTCAATCCTGGACTGGGGGAGGGAGGGGGAGTGAGGGGTTGTGAGGACTGGTTTGGGAATCACTGCAATAGAGGGAAAGTGCATGGTTATTTTGTTGTAAAGGTCAACTTTTGACATCTGCAACGTTAAGATATCATTTATGAATATTTTGAATAGTGGCTTTCAAGGCTTTGCCAATATTTCCATTGGTATGAGATATTCCACTCAAGAGATCATCCAGGACCAGTTGTTTTAAGTTTTAGCCCTGGATGTTGTTTTCTATACAGCAGCAGAGTTTCAATGTAGATTTCTGTGATGTTTAAAGATGGTGGAGACTGGGAGTAGCTCCCCTAACTTGTTAGTATCTACTCATTTAATCCAATGTACTCAACCCTTGACCAGTCAGACAAACGGCCCTGATTAAAACCATAAAACTATAGATACACATCCGTTGATACGAACACTTTAACGTTGTCCAACTGCACCTACTAATGATGTTACCCCATGACAGCAGCAAAAACCGGGGGGATGCCACCCCACCAGCCACTATGGACCAGCTTCCAATGCGGGATACAGCACTGAATATTCTTCTACTCAAAATTCTACTTAAATTTTATGAAAAAGTTAGCAGATTTGTCCTTTGAACGTTCTTACTGCTGCACTGATTCACGTACTTTAATATATCTTTAGTCCTATTGCGGTAATGATCCACCCATCTTTCCTGAAGGAGTCCTAAAATCAAAATCTATGAAAATTTAAAATTTTAGTTTATTGAATTTTTTTTTTATTTCAAATGTACTTTAATGCACCACCATTTTAATTGTATATATCATAAAAAAATTGGTTAAAAACTATTACTGGTAGTTTGAGTTTGAAATGAATTGCTCATCAGTTGTACAACATACACATTTCTCAGCATTTTCTAAAAAAAAAAAAAAAAATTCAAACAATAAAAATAAAAAGCTATTTTTGCTTTTGTGACATCAAAATACATTAAGAAGACATGATGCAAAATAATACTTAATATCAAGAGATCACCAGGGAGGTATATTTAACTGCAACTGAGTTCTGTCGTTTACTTTTATTGCTATGCATTAAAATTTACTTCTATAGATAATTGTACGTCTCTCCTCAATAAAGAGAGACAAAAATGGGGTTTTAATAAAGAAGGCCACATGGGGAAGGTAATAAAGGTTTGTGTTTCATTGTCAAATTGCATTTTCCTTTTTTTTTTTTAAATGAAATAAATAAATAAGAGGGACAATTAATTATTATTAACATTCACAGTTGAAACAATATAGTTTAATGAGCTCCTGTGAGTTTATTGCAATGCACTGTATCTTGCATTCAGATATATTAAATCTAGAAGATTATTACAGTAGCTGCGATATTGTAACGTAATTAGTAGTATTTTGCTTTAGAACTTTTTTTAGAATTCATTTAGAGATTCACATTACTAGTGCTCGATTTGCGTGCCAATGCAAATTCTGCATCAACAACATGGATGTGAAGGTACTGATAAATTTGCAATTATTTGGACTATTTATATTCAGTTATTTCATTTTGTTGGCCAGTGTACACATGCATGTCCATAAACTCATAGAATGCAGGGAAGGGACCAATAAGAAAAGGTTACAGCAGATACATATATTATACGTATGAATTAAACCCTGATGGTTACCACCAACCGTGCAGTCTATGTTCTTCTGTAGATAACATCGGAAACTGAGATATCTGTAAAATCCTCTTGCCCTGGTACTTTATTTACCTTGATTTTATTTAATAGTCAATGGCATATTTTGCTCACTGAAGATACAGAGACCCCAGAAATCAACATGGTCCCTATTCAGGGCAACGAATTTCGCAGACCATGTTGAAAAGGTGGTCTAAGGGTGCGGGGCCTGACTGCCATGGTAGACAGTTGTGTCTGGCTTGAGCTCCTTGCTTATATTGACAATACACACAGTATCCAGCTTCCTTACGCTCAGTTTAACTCCCAGTCCACCTTTGGGAGGCTATCCTGACCTACTGGGAGCTGGGGGAGAAGCCACTGAGGTACAAGGGACATCAAGTCACCCATCAAGCATGGAGGACGCCACACGGTGCCCCTGACATCATTGTGGAACAGCCAAAGTTTATGTCTAACCTGAACAGAACTTTTGACAACTTAAGGCAGGACCTAGAGGAGAGGATGCATCAGCCTGCCCCATAGCAGTCGACTAGCCACTCACCTCTACAGTCAATTCTGAACACGCAGCAGACATCTGCAGTTTGGACAAAGTTAAGGGCCCCAAGATGGCGGCAAAGCAGGAAGCTCCCATCTCTCCAACTAAGCGCAGTATGCAGACGGAAACCGATCCAAGGCAGTGCTGGGACTCTTAAGTTGCCTGAGGTGCATCTGTTATGACCCAAAGCTGAATCATATGATAAGCCTGGGAAGCGCAGAATATCTTGATCTTGTCTATCGATTTGGCCAGCCTCTCCACATCTGGGCTCGGGGCCCTATGGTGTTATCCTGTTGGGGGGAAGTACTTTGCCCATGGTATGTATTGGATGAGTCGGACTCACAGACTGGGCACTGACAATCTTCAGGCAACTCACCTCTTTCCTCTTCATGGAATCTGATGGGGGACTTGTATGTACTACCGGCTAACCTTATGGGTTAATATTTTATTTCTGTATGCTTTAACCTCACATTTCTTATTATACCACCATTCTGGTGGCATCCTAGGGGACTCAATCCACCTAGTTACGTGTTGTTACATTTTTTTTACTTAATATTCTCTACCCTTTTGGGTTTCATCATATGCACACAACCTGCCAACCCAATGCCATAACATTTTTCTTAATATGCACTATGTTCATCTTACCTTTTCATTTTCATAAAAATGTGCTGCAGTATGTAAACATCTATGCTGACCTGGCACAATAATTCATTGCGATTTCTTTACTGTATACTGTCTTATCTTTGTTATTGTCAAGAAAACAAAAAATAAAGAATAACATTTTTTAAAAAGGCGTGTCTGGCAAGACAGGATAGATAGAGGGAAAACTGTTTTTTACTTGTTATATGATAAATTAGTTTCTCAATTAGTAAAATCAACTATTAAAATAGATACTGGATCATTTTGTCAAAGATTCAACTTAAAGAGCACTTGAGAAAGAGTGACCATGTTTACAAAATAAAAATCATATAGGATTCCCAAAAATATTTTGGGGTTGTGTATAAAAAGTCATATTCCCTTTTTTGACTGCTTTTATGGTGTGTTTTTCTTTTTGCACCTATATAACACCTTATTTACACCAAAATATTAGGATGATAACAATATATAAAAATATACAGCGTCAGTATAAATAGCTTTCCAGTAACCTATTTATTAATAGGACTCGACAAAAGAGGAGAGATCCCCCATTTAGATTTGAAGAAATAAGATTTCACCTGCTTTAATTGGTTTTCATTTTCTAGTTAGCTTATCTTAATGACATGTTGGCATTTAAACATTTTGTAAATTGTGCCCCTTGAACTGTTGGCATACAGTTTATATGTAATTTCTTTATTTTATAACAGACTATTTTGTTAACTTTCGCCAGTAAAAGTGGTTATTTAGCCAGGAAACCAATTGGCAAACTGCAGGCCATATTTATAGTAAACATGTCTAGCATAAGTCTAGCATTTTCTACAAAAAATAAAAACTTAAATCTTGTAATTTACTTAACCAAAACGTTTTTACCTTCACTCGTGTCACGAAAACACGAATACAAGTAGTCAAGTTAATATAAATGTTTAGATTTTTCCAGATATCCCATTATACCCATTATAATGAAAAGTGTTTATCTTAAAATACATTGAGGTGTCACGTTAGAAGAATACACAGTGTATTAACTGATCAACATTTTTTCAGGTAAGCCATGTTTCTTTAATGCAAATCTTTTTCAGCATTTACATGCAATATTGCCCAAATCACTGGCAACCAAATATTTCACTTTCTATATTCCACAACGTTTGCCCATTGGAAAAACAAAAGTATCTGTAACAGGACAAATGTTTTTCGCCAACGAATGAGCAAGCCCTGTAAAAGGTTAACAGAAGAGTAAAAAAAATTCTGAGAATATTGCTTGCCTATTCGAGAGAGCACGGTAAATTCTGCTCTGCTACAAGTATCAAGCCTCCTACACACAAAACATCTTTTACATTACCAAATTTGTTTTTAATTACCCTGCAAGCCCTCAAATCCTCCCACTATTTGCAAGATCTCCCGAAGGCCAAAGGTAGACATTTAACAAACTTTGAAGAAATGTTTTAAAAAAACATTTTTTAGCTGGTCATGATTTAATAGCAGACAATTGTAGCTCTGAGTGGGATTTGTAGATGCCTTGTGCCAGTGGATAAATTGGAGACTACAGATATTAATTGCAGGTCATAAAAGGGGCTCAAGTGTGGATTCACAAAAAAATGGAAGCAATATTTTGCCTTTATTTTTTAAGCTAAATTCTGAATTATTTTGACATATTAACTTTACAGCATTGTGTTTCAACTAATATTAGCTTGTGCTCTGAAGGTAATAGTATATTTTTAGTATGCCCATAAATTCTTTAAATTGACATATCCTTATATCCTGTTTCCTGAACTTAACGAGAGCTTCTACATCATTAGAAGACACATCATCTGCGGTAGGATCAGAACAAACCAGGCTAACATTATTTCATTTTGATTTGAAGTAATCCAGATGCGATTTCCGTTGGGTATTCCTGCAAATGTAACTGCCACTAGGACTTAGTTGTCTTAAGTTGACAATGTTCCAAGTATTTTTTTCTGTAGAACTTTTTTTTTTAACTTTTTTTTAATTTTGCGGATCAGGTCTTGGGCTTAGCAAAATCAAGAAATGACCTTCTTGATTTTGCTAATTGGTCGTCTGCATATATATTAAATGTGTGGTGGTCTCTGCTGCAAATAAACAGGTGTCCATCTTGAAACACATCACATTTGACATTAGCAGCAAGTTTAACTTCCTTTATGGAATTAAAACACAGAGTCAAAACAGTTCCTGCATGGGGTGGTCTAACGAGCAATAGAATTACTTGGATAATTACAAATAAATTAAAAACAGGGACTTTGTGTACGGTTTAAGCCTAAGGTCTTGTGCTGAGCTAAAAAAAAAAAAAAAAAAAACATGTTATATTTAAATTTTTTGTTTTTGGTTTTTTTAATTCTCTCTACAAAATATGACATTATTGAAGATATTCAACTAAAGTAAAAATAATGTTACGGTGACATGATGGACAGAGGGATTATTATAATGCTAACATTCTATGTCATGCTCCATATAAAATAAATACAATGCAACTACATGCATGCAACTATACAATACATTTTTAAGTTTTCCATAGAGAGTGCAAACTCAAAAAGAACATACATTTGAATTTGTAACTTAGCAATTTGCACAACTCTTTTATATACTGCAACACACTATAACTTTGAAACACTGTCTACTTGGTAAAGATCTTGCCATAACCTGTCACCTATAAGATAATTCATGATGCTTTCCAGTTGGGTTACATGTAAGACTTTCCTCAAGCATTGCTACTTGCAATATTTTACCTGAAAATGGTGCCTGTAAGAGTTTTCCTTGAGCATGTTGCTTCTAAGACTTTAGCTACACATACTACCTGCAAGACTTTACCTGGACATGTTTCCTGTAACACTTTACCTTAACAAGTTATCTGTAAGAATTTTCTCCAGGTATGTTATCTGTATGACTTTACTTGCAAGATATTTTTAGAGCTGCCCCATGCTTCAATGCCACATAAATTCTTGTCCCAACCAACTCCAATTTCCAAAACGTCCTCCAAATTCACTAGTTCAAAGATATCTATCCACATAATTTATACTTAGAGGGTTATTCCGCGCACCATAACCACTTAAATGTTTTTAAGTGGTCATGGTGCTTGGAGTCTGTATGTGCAGTGTTTCAAAACACTGCACAGACAGAGATACAGGACTTTGATACTGGAGGTGTAACTCCACTTCCAACAACATCTTTAACAGCCCGGAACTGGTAATGTGAATTCTGTGCATAGTTTACATCCATTATCCCCACCCCCATCACCCATCCCCTCCCAAGCCATCCAAGTCCTCCCTCAGCATGGCCTCTGGGACATACCTTCCCCAGCAGTGAGGACGAGTGAAAGCAATAAAAATTCACATACCATTTTACTGCCGGTAAAGTCAGAAAATATTATTAATGTAAACCAGACCTATTTCTGATTCACTTGTATAGCTTAATAAGCCAATATAGAGACGCTAATTTAAAACAAAACAAACAAACAAAAAAAAAACTTATGTCTATTTAACCTATAATTTTCCAGGCAGGCACTGCAGAATATATGTTCTTTTAATGTAGTAAAAAGGCTCCTCCCCTGCTGACATCAGCCGGCTGGGTAGACCTAATGCGCATGCGTAGCAATGGTCACGCTTGCATTAGAACAGCCTCTTAGGAAACCATTATACACTGCTTTCCTGTAGGGTTTTCGGGTGACACTGGGTATCCTCATGCATAGCGTGAGGACGTCCACTGTCAGTTAGGTGACCAGAAGTCATCTAATGACCCGGAAGTCCCTCTAGTGGCTGTCTGGTAGTCAGCCACTAGAGGTGGACTTAACCCATAAAGGTAATTATTGCAGTTAATTAAAAACTGCAATTATTACATTTTCAGGGTGAGGGGACCTGGGAATATGCAGCCAAACCACTTTAATGAGGAAGTGATCTGAGTGCCTATAGTGACCTTTTAATTCGTATGATTGATTAACAAGGAATCGTTAGTTAATGTTGATTGCACACATCTTTAAATGTGTTTGTGGTGTGCATTCTGTTCATGCGCAAACGCTTCACATTGACACAAATTTAAGATATTGGTGAATCATTAAATAAATGTTTTCAGTGACTTTTCAGTCCTGTTGGGTGTCCATTGGTTCCATTAATGCGTTGATAACTCTTCTTTGGAAAGATTGTGATTACTGAAACTTGAGAGTTTAAAGGGAAATCTTTATTCCTAACATTATAGTATCACTGTCCCTAACACTACATACTGTCCCTAGCTAATTGCATCCTCTCCCCCTCCAGACATTTGCATTGAAGATCCCATTTACGCTTCATTAAAATATGCATCTACGGTAGTTTTTATGGTGCCAGGAGTGTCCTATCACCATCCAGTGTAATTTGTCATTTTATCACAGCTTGCCACTTACCAAGGGGCCACTCGGCATCTGCAGTGCTTTCCGTCTTCTTGAGCAGACGTCAGATATCTGTTTGTTCAAGGCAGAAACTCATTCATTGACTGAGAGCGCTCAGCTGATGGACTTGGCCAGCTAATAAATGTCTGCATCAGCATCTTGACTCTTCAATTGGCAGTAGTGGTTATGGTGCTTGGATTATTGCTTTAACGTATATAGGATGAAGTGCTGGTTACATGGAGAGGTGTAACTATATGCAGACAGTATTTTGTGGATCCATGGATAAACCAATATTTGGAGCTAAGGACCATGGACTGGATATATCCACATTTAATTTTATTTGGGCAAATGGGAACCTCTGTATCCCCCTTGTTTGTTATTTCCCTCCAAGTTTATAGAATCAGTGGATACTAACTTTTTACTCTTCCAAAACTTGAGTTATCAGAGTGGGGCAACAGTCACGTCAACATCTGGTTAATAGGCATCCTGGGAATTTAATTTAAAAGAAGGTCATCTTGGTGGACCACCAGGTACAACAGGTTCTGGAGACCCTTGTGTAATAATTTTAGCATGTTCTTAGACCACACACTGGGATGTGGGAACTCCGTTGTTTGTTAGTGATCACAGAGTGATGTTGTGGTTCTAGCTGCTCTAGCACTTGAGGGGTTAATAGTCTCAACACCCACTGTACAAAGACCTTTAATTATAAATGAAAGTGTCTATGATGTGCTCTCAGCTGAGGAATCAGAGTCGCAAAACACTAACTGGCCTAGCTAAAGCCATAAACTGAATACATATTGCTCATTTCTAAATGCTATTCACTGCACTGCAAATTATCCCACTACCAATATAAATACGGCACCATTATACAGAGGAATAAAAACAGAAGAACCATATTTATGTAGATTATTCTCTGCAAATGGTGAACATTTGTTTACATAGAAATGGTGCCATCAGAGCTTCTTTTGCGTACATATAATTATGCATGTATATCTGTAACAGTGTGTTAGCATTAAGAACGTACACAGTATCTTATAAGATTATACTACCGGTGAAATAAAAGCAAAAATATAATAAAGCCACAATTAGGTACTAAAAGATCCTGACCAAAAGAGATTACGTGAATAAATATGTGTAATTGAATTCCTGGTTACGATGAACTCCTACCTGAATTAGCAATTAATTAGGTGGGGGAAAAAATCTAATTACAAATCAAAGGCAAATCATGAGTCTCTCTGTAACACATTGCATTTAAATCAGAGTTAAACTATTGCATTTAAAGGGTTAACAGGGTTTGCTCGGGTGCTACTAGGTCACAAGCAATATTTTAATTTAATAAATATGCCGTCATATAAAGAAACAGACACTTTATTTTTTTTCCTAAGCAGGGGTTTACTACCAATTGTGGACAGTTTTTCTCTATGGGCCTGGAGCAAGGTCACAGCTACACGGAAAAAAAAAAATCATTCAAATATTGCACCAAGGAGCCTGTTTTATTGTAGCCTGGGAGCACAGGCTGGTTCACATGAAAATCATTAAGGAAATAAATTAAAGATCAACTGCTCTTGTCCTGTGGCTCTACCCCGCAGCCCTCTGGAGTAGATTGTATGGCTGCACTCTGCAGACCTATAGCTCTACTGGCCTGCTTTTACGAGCTAGGAAGGATTGGCCTATAGTAAATTACCGTATATTACCTGAGCATTAAAGGTGTAGTGACTCACAATCTTCAAAATATAATACAGCTAGGGGTTAATAAGGTTATAATGTATTACAATGTAATAGGACAGTCTAAATTGGTCTTAAGATGCTAGAGAAGTTCTACTAGTGTGTTCTACTCAAGTGTTCTAGAAGTGTTCTATTTAAGCGTTCTATTTCATGAAAAAAAAACTACGAAATGATAGGCAATCAACTTGTTTTTCTCGTCAACCCATCCGGAGTGTTGAACAATTGTAATAAATGTAAGTAAACCTTTCTGTCCACTTCAAAACCATTTGTCCGGTTCAGAGTACTCAAAACCCACTAGTTCCCATCTCAGTGTTTAATTCCTTTAGAACAGGCCTGTCCAACCTGCGGCCCCCCCAGATGTTGCTGAACTACAACTCCCATGATTCTTTTAATGAAACAGATAGCCAGGGAATCATGGGAGTTGTAGTTCAGCAACATCTGGGGGGCCACAGGTTGGACAGCCCTGCTTTAGAAAAAGGTTAAGAACCACTGTTCTAGACCACTTTGCCTATTTCAGAATATATAATTTGTTTCTACCCATTTCCAACCGCTTAGTCCACGTCATTGAAAATTTGCATACTGTATTGTGATTGGCCGCAATGTTGTTGGCAGGGGAGTAGCATTACACATTGAGATTCTGTATTCCAGGTACGTTGCACATGAGCCTTAGTTGGTATTAAACTGCTCAAAAACAGTTTTGTGCAGAACTGGATGATGGCATCGGAGGTATACTGGCAAGATTATTATTAGTATTAGTATTTATATAGCGCCAGCGTATTCCGCAGCGCTTTACAATAAAGTGGAAGTTTACCAAATGAGACAATAACAAAATGTAACAGGAACAATAGGTAGTTGAGGACCCTGCTCAAACGAGCTTACAGTCTGGAGGAGGTGGGTTATAAAAACACAATAGGATGGGTAACATAACACTACAGTGGGATGCAGTAGTCATTAGTCATGGTGCTTATAATACTCATTTAAAGGGATTTTATTGTTTTAGGAATACAAACCTGTATACCTAACACTATAGTGTTCTCTGGTCCTTTCCCCCACCCCCTTCCTTGTGGCCCCCATGGCATATAAAGGATTAAAAAAACGTTTTAGTCTCTTACCAGATTCCAGTGGTGATGTCCCTCAGTGCTGGCTTTGCGCTCTAGACCCCCCCCCCCCATGAGTCATCACTAGACTAGCCTCAATGCTTTCCTATTGGTTTTTCACTGATGCAGCATGTCCTCTTACAGAGTGTGAGGAGGTCCAGCGTCATTTAAGAGACTCAGAATCCTTTAAAATCCCTGAAACATCTCTAGTGGCTGTAACGAACCCTGATGTGGTAGCAATTGGTTCGTCTGTTTCTACCCAAACTGCTATGAGCATGAGTGATTATAGCTTGCAGTTCGGGTTTCCATTCGTCTCCTTCTTCAGAACAGATACAGCTTTCACAGCAACGTCTCCCAATGTAGTGAACAGGTACCCAGACATCAGCCGAAACATGATGAAGGGTGTAACAAGACTGAAGCTTTATTGGTGCCCCACTGGCTTTTATACAATTCCCCATGCAAGGGGCACTCCCCCGTGGACCTTGTGAGGGACAGGGACACAAAACGTACAGCCAATAATAATGCAGTGACAAACTATGACACTCCCAATACAAACAAGTAATTCCCTCCTCTCTACCTGGAGATAATTGAGTCAGATTAAGTAATAACTTAATTATCTCCAGGCAAAAGAAACATTATTTCCCCAAAACTTGGAAAGCACCCCAAAACATACCAGATCCCCATAAATGTCATATCCCTGATAGCCCTGATCTGGGTGACCAACATATCCAAAAATCACCCAGATCAGTTCAGGGGTTTTCGAATTTTATGGAAGTTCAATTTGGACCGACCGCACACAATGCTCCTGTCCGGAAACAGTTTAATGAGTTTAGGCTGTGCGGTTGGTCTACTTCAACAAATTACAAAACCGAAATAATGCACAAACGGAGGCCTCTGGCTCATAGTAGCGATTGTTCCCCTGGTTCGTGGGAACCAAACTACCGAACAGCGACCTCCTAGCTGTTCAGGAAAAGGAAGCAGGCGTTCGTATAGTTTGACCGTTGTTCGGGAAGACAAGTGTCCGATTTTAGTTCCAGACACTCAACGACAACGTCCAGCTGCCTCCTTTCGTGCAAACAAGATGGCCGCCGTTTTCTCCTGCACATGGTGTTCAGCTATACAAACGGCGGCCACACAGGGAGAGCGCTTAATTGATTAATTCCTTTCGTGATAATGAGCCATAGGGGTGGTCAGTGGTTCGGTAGTTTTGAAACTACTGAACAAATAAACAAAACTGGGGAAATAATCGAAATATTGTTCAAATAAAGTCAAGAAATGCTGTTTTTTTTTACAGTGGCTATCTGATAGACTGCCACTGGAGGCAGTGTTAGTACTGCAAAGTGATCATTGCAGCGTCTCAAAAACCTCAGTGATTTAAATTGTCGGACTAAATGGGACAGGGACACTGTACCCAGGCCCCTTCAATGAGTTGAAGTGGTCTGGGTGCCTTTAGTGGCCCTTTAAGCATATACTTTACAAAATGTTTTAATGACAGATTCTCATTGAGAGGCATGTTTCTCTTTGTTTTTAGAACACAGGAAGAATAGCTAGTCACTAACATAAAAACTGTAATATGCTTTATGTACAGGAAACACATAACTAAGTTTTATATTAGTTCCTAATAAGTTTATGTGCTCTTGTTAATTTGGAAGGAAATAGGAGATCCTCTACGACTCCGTAGCTTTCAATAGGTTAATAAAATGATTGTCCCTGTAGCTGCATCTTTCAATTCAGACAACTATACAATGAAAGTATGTTTGCAGATCAGTAGCAAAGCCCTCTTTTTATCTTGCGGTTGCTTGGAAATTTAAAACAGCTCTATACAGCAATCATTTAAACGTAGATACCCTGTTTATCTGCAGTTTCAATTCATTGAAAACATCCACAGTTGCATTAATGACAGCTCTCCTAGGTTGCTATAGGGTGACTCAACTCCCAGATGCAATTGGAGCCAGGACAGACTAGTAATGGAATACGGAAATAATCACAGCAGTGATCCGCACATCAAACAACTACAAAGTAACTAGTGCAGTGAGCTGACCTAAATGTGTTTGATTTGCTGTTAGTGTGTGTTCTTGTTTCTACTTTATTGGTAGTTTTTCCTAGTGCTGGAGGAATGGTTACAAGCCCAATGTGGTTAATATCTTCCTGGAATTAAAATGCAAGGCATATGAAGCATAAGGATGTGGTCTGAGAGAGGAGGACTAAGCCCAAATATACTGGAACCATAAATCTACAAATCATATACACTAATTGCAGCTGTACTATCCATCACCCAGACTGTGCTGTCTCTCACTCTCAGTTTGTCTTCAACTTGTTGACATTTCTCACCTCTGTTTGGGGCCTATTTGGCAAAGCAAAAGAGTCACCCTTCATGCTTGGCTGCTTGTTCACTCTTTGGCCATATGTTCTGTATATCATTAGCTCAGAGACCAATTCTCCATACAATGACTACTTGATCTTGCTTTTAGCTACAACTCTACTACTCAACTATTCAACAACTGAATGTTTTCCCTTTGTCAAACATTAAACTGAAGGTTTTCCCTTTGTCAATCATTGCATGTCTCAAGTCAAATGTAGACTTATTTAATGTTCCTACCATCTTTCTAGCATATACATTTCTAACAATCTTAGTTTAACGTCCCCAAAGGCAGTAATCAAGACTCTGTACTAAAATGTTTATTCAAAATTCACCAGTTAAAATTTTAGGAAACAGGGGTGATCCAAGTAGCAACTCTCTGCTTGGGACAGAGCGGATACAGTCTACCCCAGCACCACAGTAGGCCAAATTGACCCTGCTGAGCTTAGAGGACTTCTTATCGTCTCTCCTCCAGGATATTCTCCATAGATTAGGATGATGACGATCTGCAACAGAAGTTTTCATGGGTGTGTCGGACATTTCCAGGGACATTATGCAGTACGAGGGTGCATCGTCAATTAATAGAACATTACAGTAAGTATTAGACTTCTGCATTCACTTTCAAATGGAGTGTAATCAGTTCGAATTTTAACTGGCTGGCGGGCTGCCTACATTTATTGACTCCAAAGTGCCATATCGACGTATGATGAAAAAATTACCAGCTCAATGGGTTACAGTTTTATTTGTGGTGCCAGAAGGGAAAGAAATGAAGAAGAAGCTGTTATTTTCGGTGGGGGCAAATAGGCAGCTGCAGCAATAAGAAGAAAAGAAAAGCCAGAAAAAGGGAAAACATTTAAAGGGATACTATAGTCACTGGAACAACTACAGCTTATTGTAGTTATCTAATGTCTTTACAATGTCCATGCAGGCTTTTTGTTTTAAAGACACTGTTACTAGAGGTGCTTCACAGTGTGCAGCACTGATGTTCAGTGTCTCCACACACTGCATGGAAACGTTGAACTTTCCTCATAGTGATGCATTGATTTGGGAGATGTTGATTGGCCAGGGAGGTGTTTGACTCCACCCCTGGCCCTCCTCCTTGGCTGAGATCATCAGAATTGACGATCTCAGCCAATCCGATGCTTTCCTATGATGATGACAGCCAAGAAGGCAGATCGGGGACAAAGCCAGTGCCTACAGACGAATGTGACGCTGGAAATCAGGTAAGATTTTACTATGTTTAGGGGAGCAAGGGAGACATGTTTATGTTCCTGAGCCTATAGTGTTTCTTTAAAGTGAGTAATGGGAAGGTGAAAAGCAAATGTCTCTTACGCATCCACTCCTGAGAGAAATAGGTAAGCCATCACTGTTCAAATGTATTATAGTATTCAAGTTCCTATTCACATATAACATTTTAATCTTCCAAGCAACTGCTGGATAATCCCCTTAGCTCCAGCAGTTATTTAGAGGGAACTTTCATTTGTTTCTATGAAAAGGCCAAACCATGAAGATAAAGCTTGTCGGTATATCAAAGTGGGTGCAGGAGAGAGGCAGGTCAGAAGGAGCAAATACAAAGTGAAAACGTGCTCTAAACAGAGTCATGGAGACATAATATAAAACAACAAATAGCACATCCTCTGCATATATCCTACACAAAAACTGCACTCTACTAAAAGAATTTTGCTATTCGGGCCTACTTGAATATTTGCTTTTATCACTTTGATTATTCTCAAATAAACAGTGAGTGCGGAATTGGCGTATTTCTGTCACTATCTGTACTGTAGGGAACCAATGTGATTACTGTTTAAAGGGGACTGTGCAAGATTGTCATTAGTCTTTTTGCCATCCCTTGGCTCCATCTTGTTTGCAACAGCCTAAATAAATAAAATAAATGAAAATAAATAAATAAACTATCTTTGAAAAATAGTATGCACTGTTCACAGTAAGACATTTTCTTTTTATAGAGTCGGAGAGTGTGATGACCTTCTTAAAGCATCTGGTTTCCAGCTTTTACCTGGCAGGGGGTTTGAATGGAGCCTCGCTCAGGCACTTTCACAAAATAATTAATTTATAGTTTTCTTTCTTTTATATCTGCTTACTAAGGCAGCCTGTACCCTTGATAATCCAAAACGTTGAATGGAACTCTGGATATCAAGTAGGAATGTTTGATTAATAAAAGATGTTTACGAAGATTCCTATTATAATTATATAATATATATGTATTTTTAATTAAAATGAAAAAACAAAAGTTGATTACTATAAATGTGCTTTAATGCTCTAATGTACCCTTTCTTCTGAAACTAGATTTCTTTATAGTCCTGGTGAAAGATGTGAGCTGTTGGTATTAATTGGTCAACAAGACTACATGGTTTACCTTTATGTATTAGATATATTTATTTATTTTTCTCCTGAGAATCTGCTCTCCAGAGCTCCTAAGCAAAATAGCAAAAAGTGATAGCACTCCAAAGACTTAATTTAAAGTAGGAATAAAACATAGCTTTTATTTAACTCAGTAAAAAATGTTGACGTTTCAATTTTGAGAAATAACTATTACAGGGCTGTGACGGATAAGGCAAATTCTGAACATGGTTCGAATTACGTGACCTGTTTCCACCACTATCACTCTAAGTATGGTGCTGTAGCAAAAAAACAAACCTTGGTCATTATAATAAACAGTAGGGCGGATATATAAATCTGGGGAAAGGACTTACATAATTAAGAAAAACATCATGTCATGAAGTGTGGGTCAACATAACTGAGAAGAGAATATCGGGCCTCAAATGTGAGTGCGGAATTGAAAATGGAACCTGATATAAGGTATGAACATACAGAAACACCATGATACAATATTCTTCACTCCAGGACAATCAACCTCAGAATAAGATTCTCCATATACAGCTAAAGTATTTAAACCACCTGAATTTTCAGGTGGTTTGACAGGCCAAGCTTCACCACAAAGAGCCTTTACAGAATCAGACAAATGGCAGAACTAGGAGACACATCACAAGAAGAGGGCAGAACCAATTGGGACAAAAGACAAGCACCCAACCACACATCTTTGGAAATTATGCCTACTTTAAATCTGTCATCAAGAACCCTGGGTAAAGAAGAATAATAAATGCTTCTAAAGTGACTCTCAATTGTTCCAACACTACAACCTAGTTAACTTCAATGGCAACAAGAGTTGTACCAGTTCGACGGAACCCTGCAACGTAAAGACTTCTTTAAAGACAGACCACAGGACCCCAACTGATGTACAGCAGTTAAAACCAAAAAGTATGTTCGATCCACTGCCTAACCAGTCCTCCATTAAGGCATTCCTATGTTCTGTCCACCAGGAGTCTGCTTCAATTATGAGAGAGAAACAAAATCTCAATTGCAATACCTCCAAAATAGAATGGGATATCATACATTTATTGGCAAGAGATAAAAAATCTTATCATCAGAACCGCGGACAAAGGTAGTGGGATTGTATTACAAAACTACTTTGACTACCGAATGGAACTGCTATCGCAACTAAATGATACAATCACCTACAAGGAACTAAAGCAAGACCCTACTGCATTCATTATGAAGACAATTCACCAAACATTACAAAGAGGACTGGAAGCTAATTTCCTCATGACTGAAGTACCTTAAACAACTTACACCTAGGACCCCAATAAGCTACACACTTCCCAAGATTCACAAAGATGCCACCCACCCCCCCAGGGAGACCGCTTGTTTCAGTGATGGGGGGCCCAATTCAATTGAACCAATAGATAAATAACCCAAAACTCCAAAACCTTAAAAGTCTACACCAACTCTAAAACCCCTATTTGTAGCCATAATTGGCAGACTTTTTAATGTAGAAGAAGAAGAAGAAGAGGGAGCAGTGCCTTGATATGTTTCTGTGGTAAATGCGTTCTCAGAGGTAGTATGATACGTGGAGACAGAAAGATACAGCAGAATAAAGTGAATAAATAAGAAGTGAAAATACACTTATGCATTTAAGAGCTAGGGTAACTCAATTTAGATGTGCACGGGCAGTACAATCCCCTCTTAGGGATATTTTGTGTCTTCTGTTAGTTAAAGTGCTTCTGTGCAGGGGACCTCTGTGACCGTAGTCACCATCTCCATGAGATGGAAATGGACAATTCAATTCGGTATCAGGGTGATTGCTATGTTTAAGTCACCCTGTGTCCATTGTGGGTGCAGGGGGTGGGTGTAATGTTATTGTTTATAATGTGTGTGTGTGTGTATACTGTGTAAATGTTTTGCCTTCTCTCTTGTACTGCTGAGGATTGCTACCAACCTGGTAGATTTGGCTATGGAGCCTGTGTAGTGCCCTCTGTTGGTAGCAACAGCAATATGCACTACCTGCATAGCAAGGCTGGTTAATTTGCATATTCCAGTAGATTTGCAAATTGCTAATTCTGCAGGCAGGAGGAATATTTTCTGTTAATTATTGTCTTCCTCGCCCTCTTATAAAAATGTAATTGTGTTATAATAAGTTGCTGTATGTTGGTTGCTATGATTTGACTATTTGTATTTTTATTGAGTTGTTACCGCAATTTTTATGTAATAATCATATGGGCTACTACCAAGAAAAATAAAGTTTTGTATGTTAGTTCCTTTAGAAACTTGAGTCTTGTGTGGATTTGTAGGGATCCCAGTGACAGAGTCTTCAGACCTGTCTGCTGGTTGCAGGATCCCTCTAGCTCTGGGAGAAAGCTTAGGCCTGAGAGCCTCAAGTGCCTTTGTAAAGGCAATAACTATAATCACTATAAGCAGAGCTCCAGAAGAATAGGCAGAGGGGATGATACCTACCTGGAAGGAAAAGCTGCAGAGGAATAGACAGAAGGGGCGATCCCTGCCTGGAAGGAGGGCTGCAGCGGAATAGGCAGAGGGGATGATACCGGCCTGGTAGAAGAACTGCAGCCTGTTCGGGAAGAAGAGCTCTGGAGAGACTCCAGTCAAGCTTTGGCGACTGGGATTGAATTGTTCCAGGGTCCGTGCAAGCAGCTAGGAAGTGAACTGGGTGGAGGTACTCAGTCGGAGTACAGGAGCTCTGTCACAACCTCCATCCAGGTAACGTGGCTGAAGATGAGTAACACCCGACCCCGGGGTCTCACAGGCTTGTAGATGAATTGGTAGAATATATATATATTTGTTGAGGGTAACATTGATTATGATATTGTTGTTAGCAAATCTGTGATAGGAAAAAGTTTGTTGAGGTGTGCCAAAACCGACGTATGCTGTAGGCCAGTAAATAAAGTGAGCCTACACTAGAAGAGTATGGTGAATAAAGGGAGCGAAGAGTGGGGCAGCAGCTCGTCAGACCAATCACGGTAGGGAAGGGGGGAGTCCATGGAGTTTGCTTGAAATTAGGCTATTTAAATTAGTCTCTTTTAAGTAGGAGTTGAAACAACAGGAGTTTCTTGGAGAACTGGTGGTATTAGTTAACACCAAGTGGCTCTGCTAAAAGTGAAAAAGCAAGTTTAAATTTTATTTATTTTTTTAATTTTAAAACTTTTTTCCATTTTTTTTATAGATATTTTTTAATCTTTGCTGATTTTATTTAAAACTTTGCCCATTTTTTATTAACATTTTTCTTTTTGCTGTTTTAATTTAAAAACCTTTTCCCCTTTTTCTTATCTATTTTTAATCTTTGCTGTTTTTATTTAAAACTTTTCCCTTTTATTGTTTACAGTTTTCTCCTTGCTGTTTTAATTTAAAAACCTTTTTCTCTCTTTTTTTTTTCTCTTGCGATTTTTATTCCCCTCCTTGTGTGTGCTGCGCTGCTGAGCTAATTAGGGGGAGTGCCCCTTAATTTCCACCTGTGTGGGATTTGTATTGCCAATATAAACTCACTACTGACTCTTGCAAAGTAGGTTATCTAAAGTAGTCTCTTTTAAGTAACAGGTTTGAAATAACAGGAGTTTCAACTATAAGCGAGTTTAAACCAAGAGGGTAAATATTATTTTGCTCAGTTGTGTTTTTGGTAACTGGGGATGAGTGCTAGCAAGATTGGGGGTTTTACTCAGTGCACACCCTGCTGCATGTATGCATGCCTGGATGAATATGTCCAGGGTCCATACCTCTGTGGTGGGTGTGAGTGAGTGGTTTTTCTGGAAGCTCAGATTGGAGATCTGGAGAAGCAAATTGCAAATTGCAACACTGATGGAGATTGACAATCTTGAAAGGAGTCTGCTTAGTTTAGTGGGGACCAGGTAGTGGGGTGGGAGGAGATAAGACAGTTGGTGAGCAGGCACAAAGCTGGGTAACAGTGGGGCAGGAAGAGGGGGGGAGGAAAGGTTTAGCTAGTCCTGATCTTGTGCAGCCTAACAGATTTGCCAGTTTGAGTGAAGATGTTGGGAGCATCAGCTCAGGATTAGCTGTACTGCAGGAAGCTGTTCCTTCTAACAGCCGTGGGAACGGCCCCTCTAGTACGGGTGGGGTTGAGAGTGTAAGGAAGGCTAGACAGGTTGTGGTGGTAAGGGACTCTATTATTAAGAGAGTAGATAGGGTAATCTGCCACTCTGATCGCCTCAACCGGACAGTTTGCTGTCTCCCGGGTGCTCGGGTCAGGCATGTTGCTGACAGAGTGGAGGGATTATTGGGAGGGGCTGGGGATGACCCAGCTGTCATGGTCCATATTGGTACCAATGACAAAGTCAGTGGAAAATGGAAGGTCCTAAAGAATGAGTTCAGGGAACTAGGAAGTAAGCTAAAGAAAAGGACCTCCAATGTAATATTTTCAGAAATATTACCTGTGCCGCGCGCTACAGCAGAAAGGCAGCGGGAGATTAGAGAGGTCAATGCATGGCTGAAGTCTTGGTGCAGGATAGAGGGTTTGGGGTTTTTAGAGCACTGGGACGATTGTGTGCTTGGGTACAACCTGTATAGCAGTGATGGATTGCACCTAAACGGAAGAGGGTCTGCTGTGCTGGGGGATCGGATGGCTAGAAGGTTGAAGGAGCTTTTAAACTAGTAGTAGAGGGGGAGGGTCATAGAAATCTAGAAAATGGAGATAGGATAGAAAGGAGATGGGCTTTTGCTCAGTGTAACGGGGGAGGAGATGGGGGAGGGGCAAACTCAGAACAAAGGAGGTATGTAATATTGATAAAAATTCACAAAACGTGCTCATGGTAATATCAAATGTATGGTTACTAATGCAAGGAGCCTATATAACAAAATAGGGGAACTAGAGGCAATAGCATACACTAAACAATATGATATAATAGGCATAACAGAAACATGGTGGGATGAGACACATGACTGGGCAGTTAACTTAAATGGGTACATGTTATTTAGGAAGGATATGAAAAATAAGAAGGGTGGTGGGGTATGTTTGTATTTCAACCATGAGTTAAAGTCAAATCTTAGGCATATGGAGTGTGACGAGGAAAATGTGGAAGCTTTATGGGTAGATATCTGCTTGGGGCAAAAAAAGGGAAATCAATTATTGGTTGGGATATGTTATAAACCACCAAATGTAAATATTAATGAGAAAGAACAGCTGTTAGAGCAAATTGGGAAAGCTGCAAATCTGGGTAACTCGTTAATTATTGGAGATTTTAATAAATTGGGATAGAGGGACTAGTATTTCAGCAAGGAGAATCAGGTTTTTTAACTTGATAAATGACACCTTCATGTCAAAACTGGTACAAGCACCTACTAGAAAGGATGCTTGTCTGCTTGTCCTTTGGCATGAGATATACAAATGATTGCTGCAAAAAACTTGCTCCGAGACAAGGTGCTACAGCAATTAAAGAAAATTAATGTAAATAAAGCTTCGGGGCCTGACGGTATTCACCCACGAGTACTTAAGGCGCTAAGTGAGGAAGTAAGTGAACCTCTGTATTTAATTTTTCAAGATTCTTTTGTTTCAGGTATTGTACCGGAGGATTGGAGGAAGGCAGATGTTGTTCCTATATTTAAAAAGGGTTCAAAATCCTTGCCTGGAAATTATAGACCTGTGAGCCTAACTTCTGTGACTGGGAAAATATTTGAAGGGCTATTACGGGATAATATTCAGGAATTCATTGGAAAGAACTTTGTTATTAGCAATAATCAGCATGCTTTTATGAAACATAGAGAAAATTAGAAAGGAGAGTCAGCGCTTAGCTGCCACAGAGGAATATTCAGTAAACGGCTGCACACCTTAACATAAAAGGGGAGTTCCCTCTAATCCCCTTGTAGTAAATAAAATGCAAAAGTGACAACAAAACAGAAAAAGGATGCGCCTAGATAAATAAAAAATATATAAATATAAGTCCAGAAAACGTAAGTCCAGAATGATACAATCCTCGTGAATATGGAAGGCACTTGAAAATGGAGTCAGTCTTTGCGGATATGTGCTTGTAGTTCAGTAGAACATATAAAGGAAAAACACAAAAACAGGACTCCAATGGTACAGTATGTAAGCACAATAAAATAATAAAATGGTAGTAATTGTTTACTCACACTTTACAGAGCTAAAATCCAGCTCTGATATTGACTGCTTGAAGTGGAATAATCCCCACTCAAGGATGTGTGAAGTGGCGCTGGTAGGCAGGTACGTCGAATGAATCAGAGGTCTAACGTTGGTACAATCCAGCCGAAAAGTAGAAAGGAATAAAATATAGTGCTCTCTGTTTTATAAATAAAACAATATTAAGAGATAAAAACGTACTCACGATATATAGAGCAGGCTATACTGCTCAATGTAAGCGTATGGGTGGTATAATCCCCACCTATGGATTCTTTATGCTTCAATGTAGCCAGGTACAAATAAAAATAAATAATATAAATAAAGATAAAACTGTGTATAAAATAATAAAAATTATAAAAAGGAATATGGCAATCAGAATATATAGTGCCAAAATGGTTCCTTTATTACAAAATATATGTTTAACAAAACAATATCTAAACGCGTTTAACCGCGACACATGTCATGTGTCCTTAAGGGATTAAGGGGTTAAAGAGCAATTGGATAAATACTTCCAAAAACATAACATGCAGGGATATAATTTCTAATTAGTGGGTAATAGCTGCTTCAGCCAAGGAGATATCAGACTGCCATTTTGGGGTCAAGAAGGAAATTTTTCCTACGTTGTTGCAAAATTGGAAGCGCTTCATACTGGGTTTTTTGTCTTCTTTTGGATCAACAGCAAACACATATGTGAAGAAGGTGGACTTGATGGACGCAAGTCTCTTTTCAGCTATGTACCTATGTAACTATGTCCATAAGGTCCAAAAGCCCCTACCACAACTTCAGGCCAAGCCTTCTAATTTGTGTTTGGGGCAACATTGATTATGATATGAAGTAAGATTGTTGTTAGCAAACCTGGGATAGGAAAAAGTCGGTTGAGGTGTGCCGAAACCGACGTATGCTATAGGCCAGCATAAAGTGGGCAAATAGGAATAGATATCATGCTCAAAATTCATTTATTGAGTAAATAACATAATACAATGTAAGTACATTAAGATGACACTTTAACAAATGCCCTTTGTATTTTCTGTGCCGGTTGGGGTATGTATATTGTATATGCTGATGACTTCCAGCGACTTAGAGTTTTAATGATATGGACTGGAACGTCTTGGCTTGATGCCGTAGATGTGACCCCTATCCTGAATAATGGCTAGCGTTCATACCGAGCCTTGTGAACAATAACCATACATTTAACATGAACTTAGAAGTTTTGAGGATAGCCCCGTGAAGTGACAGTAGCGGAAGAGATGCGATATTCAGTACGATGAGGAGGTAGGAATCGAAAACCTTCACAGGGTACCATATATTATTTGTGGCATAGTATGGAATGTGGACGGGTTGACCCAGTTGACTCGTTTTGGTCACGGGTAGAGTCAGTATGTAATGGTCTTGATGTTTAATTAGGTAGGAGCTTCGAAAGGCATCCTTGTGCATTGTGTTGGCCACTGATGGAGAATTCTCGTGGCCTCAGGAAGCCGTAAAAGACCAGGTACATAGCGGTTTTAATGATTGAGTTAGTGAAGGGTTTGAAAGTGGCTGAATCTAGCAAATCAGACATATTTTGGATACCCTTACTTATAGTCTGATTGGATAGGATGAAAGGAAACTGGCATTGTTAGAAAGTAGAGAAACGTGATGTTGGATGCCAGTCAGGCATTACTTTATGGTATAGTGAGAGCCTAAATTGAAGGTGGCAAAAAAAGTAGTGAACACAACCAGAGATCTAATAACCAACATTATGTAATGAAGGACCACTTACCTGTGACGTGAATAGTAATGGAAAGACTGGGTGACAGCAATTGCTGGGAGACCACTAAGGGCACAACTTGAAATACCTTAGAACCTGGAGGAGTAATGCCGTGTACATTGAAATAGCGGAATCTGCCAGACATGGGAGCCCTACGAGGGCTAAGGAAATTGTTGTATACATGTAAGTCACAACCAATGCAAACAATTGTGGGGTAACACGAGTGACCTAGACTAAACCAGGTGGCATGAATATGAAAATACCCGCATATGACTTCAACCATAACCTTATGGCATTGAAGCATATAGCAAAATGCTAATAATGCAGAAACTCTGGAAAGGAAGTGAATCGTGAACCTGTCACATATATAAGCCCCTGTTGCCTAAAAATAATGGAATAGCCCGGAGACAGATAAGTGATGAACGTAGATAAGTGATTAATATATCGGGGGCCAAATTGATAAAACAAACTTATATAGGGGAAATAATAGAGTAGAAAGGGTTGAGAACCAGAAAAGTATCAATACTGAAGAAAACAAAAATAGCATAGGTAACTAGTATCAGTATCAACAAGAATATACAATGAAAAGTATCTACAAGGACCATAATGGTGGACAAGTCAAGCTAACAAGTGTATGAGAAGCAAAACAACCCCTAATTAGTATAACTAAACCAAAGTAAACCTTTGTTAGCCGATGAGTCGTTAATGGGTTGTAGTTAATGCAAGTGAATACAGTGAATGTATATACAAGTTCGATTTTACTTATGTGTAGGCCCAAGTTAGGCTTGACATGATTGATCCAGTCAATAACGACACTTAGCCATGTAGGGAGCCAAGACATATAATAGAAGTCGATGTTCCAGTAAGGGGCCTAATACCGGAAGCTGAAGAAGGCATCGCTGTGAAGCTACGTATTAATGAAATGCTGATATTCGCCCTGAAAGAACAAACATTCAGTTAGTAGAAACCAATTAAATCAACCGAGGCAGGCCCGCCATGGTGACTTCTATGAGTACGAAGTAGGGCCGGCTCAACCTAAAGATGACATGTTTTAGTATAATAATGATGTTGTCACAATATGTCTGATAGGTGTGGCATTGCAACTTATCTACATCCTAATTCACCTATTAGTGTAAAAACTTTCAGACAGAAAGATCGGATAGCATGACAGAAAGTCAATATCCCATTTGATATCTGAACCTACAGGCGCACATGCTCAATATTGAATTGTGTTATCATCGTATGCGGATGGAGGACCCTGCGAGGGTCAGTGTCCTGTTGATGGCATGGTTCGACAACGTGTTTCTAGTCTTTCCAGTCTCTCATTTATTTCCCCTTAGAGGACACAAGTGCTGAGAACGTTGCGTGGAGGTTTGTGTCGTTTGAGCAACTCGTGCCTATTCCAGCATCAGCATTGTCCGTGTTGGTGCACATGAGCCTGAACAGTTCCGCTTTCCCAGCCGTTGCTGGGAAAGGAACGTTGCGTCTGCGTAGCTCAGTCGTAATACGAGGAATGGTCCATGACCTGATAGAACCTGATATGTGTCACCTTTTTGTGTAGGTGTAGTGGACCAGACTGGAGTACTGGGGATTGACATGTCATCACCTTCTTACAAGGATCTGAGACATACTGCAATATATTAATAATTAGCTTGGATCAGGATCATTTTACTGGCTGGCTAGCAAGTGCCAGGTGGTGAAGCAATTCACTAGGTTGGTTACAGATGTGGCCCTGCTAGTTGTCAAGTGGCTTGAGAGGTTCTATCTATGTTTTGGCATGAGGGGATTCGTGGCCAACGAATGTTGTGGCGGGTTGTTGGCCTCTCTGGGGTGGCTAAAAACGTACCTGAATTTGTATAAGAGTCTGTGTAGTTCTGTATGGTATGGTTGTAACCTGTAACTGACATCCGCAGTGTCCCCTGAAGGAGGCAGAGAGGGGAAGGAGAGGTCTACAACTTACGGAAAGAACCATAACTGACAAATAGGTGCGAGGTCTGAAGAGCAAATGATGCTCTGAATTGATAACCTGTAAAAGAATATGATTTGATAAGACATAAGGAAATGGATGTTAGCAAGACCTCGTGAGTACCACCGTACCACCATGTACAGGCACAATGACGTTCCGGAAAGCCACAGGACCAAATATCCACAGACAGGAACTGTAGTGTTTAACCATGCAATCATATTTAGGGAAATCTCAAAACTACAAAACCGCAAACTGTTCAGAAATGCATATGTGAATATAGACAGTGTGGAATTATGATAATCAGATTGAGGAAATATTACTGCTACATAACTGTAAAATAATGAGATCCGTATACTGGGTGCATATAAATGTAGTACCCAGAACCTAAAACAAGACATTATATTCTTAAACCAAAATGTATAAAAATAATTAAATGAAATGCCCAAATGAGGTGTTGAATTAGCCTGTGGCAGGTTGCCCATTACAGGGCATATGAAAGGTCCATAAGCCTCTCCCACAAATTCAGGCCAAGCCTTCCAATATAATAAATATATTTATAGTATATTATATAGTCTGTACACTTTTTTTGTAGTTTTTTCACTCGTGTGTCACCATCACACATAATTTTCATATAACAGCGCTGGTTTTTGTCTACTTTATCTTAGTCTTTTATTTGGCATCATTTGTAATTCTATTACGCTGATAGTTTACACTATCAACCCTCCTTCACAGCGGTTTTCACTTTCTGCGCTCGGTATGTGATTCATTTTTGTGTATCATCACTATGGCAATCACTTTCCTCCGTCGGACGTCCCGATCACGTGACGTTCTGTGCGGCTTCCATTCACTTCCGGGTTCTAACGGGAAGACACACTCCACTTCACTTCTCTATTGGGTAAGTGCACATTTACATATTTTTATATTTAATATATATACACTTGATTGTTATGTATCCAATGATCTTGAAAAAGACCTGGCAGGGTCGAAACGTCGATTGATTTTTTTGTATACTACATATGGATTAATAAAGCACCATTTTTTCCACATATTTGAAGACCTGTGAGTGCATCTTGATTCCTTCATTTTGTTTACATACATATATATATATATATATATATATATATGTAGTGATCACTGATATAACTGTACACTAATAAAAAAAATTGGAGAGGTACTCATAAGTAAGGAGCAAAAGTGAGGGTTTACTCAATCCACAGAGCTTAGGTGTTATTGTCCCCACTAAAGGAATTGTGCCCAGACTCCAATGGAAAGATCAGGATGAAGTCCAAGGGTGTAACAAAATGAACTACTTTATTAGATAAACTAGTATATAAGGTAAATAAAATAATAAAAGTGGTATCAAGCAGTAATAAAAGACTTAGAGGGAGTCATTTTTAACACTGTCTTCATGACAACACTTTAATGATGATGCAGTCATACAACTTCAATGCTATAATTGTGTTTTCCAAACCATGGGGACCATTAAAAAGTCGCATTTTAAATGTAAACACAGTTCCCATCAGTTCACCTAGCACTGTTCTTGTGCAACATTACTCCCACACTGGACACAAAATAATTGTGTTGTGTCAAATTAAGCCAGCTATTTGGGCAAATGCGTGTGTAAGGTGGATGATGTTGAATTAATTAGTGCTACGGGGACATTCAGGAAATAAAACACAGTGCTTCACGATTCGCTTGAGATGTCCTACACCATAGAGTAAAAACGCTTTCTGCTCTAGTGAGTTTTAACTTTTTGGGGGGGCTTTTCACTATTTAGCCAGTGCCTTTTACCCTACTTGGCCACTTCTTGTTTTAAAGTTGTCAGATAGATTTATTTTTTATTTGTCGTTTTCTTGTGTGTGTGTAAATTCCAATGAGAACATTTAGCATTTTTGCAGTGATAGCTTGTCGCTAATTTTAACATATACCTTTTTGCTCGGTTTTCGATTGTGAACACAGAAAGGAGTTTTAGTTTGTCTTCAGTGGTTGCAAGAATTACCATGCAAGCAAACACAATCAACAGTAATTTTTTTCAGTATAATTATATGTCACTTAATTTAAGCAGCCCTGCTCTACTCCAGAAATCTAGTTTAATTTAACGCACTCACTGCCTTGCCTTTTGTTTCATGCGCAGTCTAAAAAATATAATTTTATATTGTGAAAGTAGCACACATGAAATCAAAATGCCAAATTGTATTTTTCACTTTTTCGTGGGTTCCTTGCTGATTTTTTAATATAATTTTTTTAACTAAACTTAAATAATAAATAAATTATAGTTATTGGTGTTTTTTTTATCTGTTTTTTTTTTTTTTTTAAAACATTCAAACATTTTAGCAGTTGACTCTATATCAATACATATTGCCTAATGATCTTCTTTTTTTTTCTTTTTCTTTTTTTTAGAACAGTCTGTTAAAGCACCGACTTAATGTTATTAAATTGTACACATTCTGTTTATAAAATGACTTAGCATCCAGTCTCACGCGTAGAAAATAATTACTGGAGTCCTTTATAGTCCCTAAGTACTTGCCCTGGGTCTGACATTGCTTATTTTTATAGTACTGTAAATGTTATGACCGTTTGTTTTTTATGGCTTCCTCTTATAGAGTGATATAAATCCCCTATTAATTACAGTGTTAGGCAGAATCCCGTCAAATAAAACTTTATCAAAACCATTTTATCCCTAAGTAAACTGTACTGTGTCTTCGGATATAATCAGAATTGTTAGTATCATCCATAAAACAACCAGGTTCATCTAATAAAGTGTGCTTCTGTTCAGGTTTATTCAGTGGGTTAATAGTGATTCAATATATTTTGTGCTGGGAGCATCACTTGGAGAGCAAGAGTATTTGAATGAAAAATGGCCACTCAAGTAACATATCCCTTGGCAAAATGATCCATTTAATCAGTGTTGTTGTTGATATCCAGACAGTGGGCTTTAATCTGTACACTATGATAATTTTAAGTAGAGGGAGGGGAATGGACCAATACAATGAATATCTTGCTGAGTCGGTTCATCCTTTAACTATCTATCATCAGCGTAGTAACAGCAAGCAGGTGCAAGCTTCACTTAATAGCCACTGCCTCATCCTTTGGGGATACCGATAAGGATCTAGAAAACATCTGTCCGTTACTCTAGATGTCCTTATTAGTCCATCATTAAATGAATTGGATTTTTATCAGTGATTAGTTTAAAAAAAACAATAAAACATGAATACATTAATATAACAGTATAAGGTGAACTTCTAGAAGGACATATCAAGACTATTTCAAAAATGATGCACAGAATTTTTGCATGGAACATGAACTTATCTGGCCACAGGGTTCCAGTCACACATCATATAGTAATAGGAGTATCTCCTCAAGTTCTGCACAAGTAGGTGACAATAATGCCCTAGCATTCTATGCTCCAACTGAGGCTAATGACATCCAACCAGTCTCTTTGTATAGGGTTGTCATCGGTGTGCATTGATAGACGAACACATAAGCTCTCGTAAAAGAGGAGACTTGCTTATTCCAAAATAGTTATTTTTATGGTTAATTATGGTCTTCTAGCCAAAAAAAATATAATCCAACACAGTGTTAGGTTCTGAAGGCAATTACTTTACTGAAGGCTGATTTCAAAGACCTATGTCTTTGCCATTTCTACTTAGCAAATATACTTTCGTAAATGCTGTTCAGAGGCATATGTGTCAGTAAACCTCTACACACTCCAAGTTATTAATTACTATTTACTACGTTACTGGTTTCTCTAAAGTAGCTGCATGACTCTGTTGTGACAGGGCCCAATAAATGATCTCCTAGTAATTGCTTGATATAGATGGAGTCAACAGGGAAGAATCAAGCTAAGCACAAGAAGGACAATCCACTGGCTGGGACCACAAGCTGCATATATTCCGATCATACTGCTGGCTAAATCAAAGGGCATGCTTCAAGCAGATACATGTTCATAACACATACTGGTGTTTATAAAGCAGGAGATGGGAAAAATCTAAAGCCCATTAGCAGTAGAGTGTTTAAAATAGGTTAATCCTATAAATATATCCTGAAAGAAACTGCTATGAATGTCTATTAAAATTGTTTTGGAAAGAAGAATCTTACTCAATGATTTTCTTTCATATAGGTTGATATTGCAAGCACCATTTCAGCAAATCAGATGGTCATCTCTGAGCACATGTGGCAAATAAATATTTAAGCTTTATGATTAAAGGGACACTTCACTGCCCAAGTAAAAAAAAAAAAAAAAAATACTGATTAGTATATATACCCTGCTGAACTACAACTCCAATGATTCTATGAATGGAATAGATCGTCTGAGAATCATGGGAGTTGTAGTTCAGCAACATCTGCAGGGCCAGAGTTTGGGGAAGCCTGATCTATGCAGTCTTTTTCCACAAATGAGGGAGCATCAGGATTTTTAACAGATTCACTGGGGTTTCCTTTACATTCACCCAAAATAATGTAGAATAAATGTTGGAACATTTGTCAAACATTTACATAAAAACAGAAAAGTACAAAATGTTGTACAAATGAACTCAAAATTTACCCTCGTTATAAAATATTTTGAAATAAGATTAATCTAGAACCTCTAATAGCTTGTGATACGTGGGAGTATAAATATGGGCGGTTCTAATCGAGACTTGTTTTTTTTACATTGCACAGTAAAAGATTATTGATAAAATAATTTAGATGGATCTTATACATTTCACTATTATCGAAGAACATTAGTTCATTCCACTGTTGAGAATGCTATCATTATTTTATGGAATATTGGGATAGTTTCATCCATGTTTTCTTTTATGAGCACCGAGATGTTTAACAGCATGTAAGTGTCTCTTTTTTTTTTCTTATTTATATATTAATATTTTGTTTGTGCTATTGATATGTTTCTCTATTTGCAGATTACAAAGTAATGCTTTGATTTGAAACAAGTCTGCCATCATATATCCTAAAGCAAGGGTTGTACTGCTAAGGTGTCCAAAATAACAAACTAATTAGGTGAGATACAGTGTGCATATACTGTATAGTATATTGTGCTATGTACTGTAAATTCTATATACTGCACTGTGAAAGAATTAACCTTGATTCCAAGGTTCAAGCTTATAGGCGACATATTAGATAGCCTATATTAAAATTGGCTAACTTGGACTCAGGAAATGCTTAATTCTTAAAATGACACTTAAGACCATATATGTCTAGTTCCGGGAGCAGATAGCCCCCACCTGAGCTGTCTCTTCTAAATCAGTCTGTTCCTTCTCTTTCCTGGAACCTATTTGTTATACAGTTGCAAGAAAAAGTATGTGAACCCTTTGGAATGATATGGATTTCTGCACAAATTGGTCATAAAATGTGATCTGATCATCATCTAAGTCACAACAATAGACAATCACAGTCTGCTTAAACTAATAACACACAAAGAATGAAATGTTGATATGTTTTTATTGAACACACCATGTAAACATGATCTTGCAACTGTATGTACATGATGTTCATCCCTATATCTTATCTGTACTCCCTTCACCCTTCCACTCCCTTCCTACTACTGATCTATGAGTATTTGCACGTAAGCACTTACTTTTTTCCCATTTTCCAGCTGTTTAGAATTTATATAAATCCATCTTCTATTCTCTATTTTTTAATGTTACTGAAAATTACTTAGAGATTTCCTGCAATATAGCATTGCATACATATAAATTCATTTTTAGCCCTTTCTACTCATAAGCAACAGTATATATAATGCAAAGGTATACAAACACCCCATAGAACAGTTTTGAAAAGCCCAGCACTTGGGCATGGTGCCTGAATTAAAGAACACACACTAACCAGTGCTGCTGGTCAAACAGAACATAAGGGAAACATCCCATAGAGCCAAGCTAAGATCGAAAAATGCACCAAAAAGAGGTAATTACCAAATATATATACATTGGAATAATACACACACACACACACACAGGCTATAACACATACAACTTTTTCTTTTAAAATATAAATTATTTCAGAATTCATAATATTAGCATAATAACAGCTACATCTCCTGAATACACACCTTCCCCCCTCATTCTCCCCAATAGAGCTAACTTTGACAGATTGATATTCTGGGCCTTTAGCATCTCAAAAGTTCTAAAGTGCATTCAAGGTCATCTTTAATATGAATGGGGCCCTGGGCAATCTTCTTCATACGGGCCCCCACAAAATGTCATTATATATGAATTATGTAGCTATCAAAACATCTATATATAGAATTCTGCAGTTACCACAATTAGTATCTTCCATTATCTCATATTAGCTCCCATTATCTCACCTTAGCACCTATTATTTTCCTCCAATAATCTCTCCTTAGTCCTAAATATCTCTCTGCAATCACCAATTATTTCTCCCCAGTGATTCTTTTCCCCAATTTACATAGTTACTTAGGCTGAAAAAAAGACATGCGTCCATCAAGTTCAGCGTTTCTCACATTTTGCTGTTAATCCAAAAGAAGGCAAAAAACAAAAAACACAAAACAGTTTGAAGCACTTACAATTTTGTAACAAAACAGAAAAGAAATTCCTTTTTGACCGCAAAATGAAAGTCAAATTTATCTTTGGATCAAGAATCAATTCCTTTTTTTTAGAGCCTCTATGCCAGAAATAGGCAACATTGGGCACCCCAGATGTTGTGGACTACATCCCCCATAATGCTCTTACACACATAATGCTGGCAAAGCATCATGGGAGGTGTAGTCCAAACCATCTGCAGTGCCGAAGGTTGCCTATGCCTGCTTCTATGCCCTAATCCATAAGAAGAAGTTATGGTGAACTTTTAAAATATTTCCAAAGTAGTTTAATGAGCAAACACAGGCACAAAATGTTAAGTTTAGACTTTTTCTATGATTTTACAAACACCATGATTTTACCTTAGGAAACATGTATCTAGACTGTTTCATTCATTTTATTTATCACATTATACAGAGTTTTATTATGCCATCAGTACATATCATTTTAAATGTAATTCTATGATCTTGTAATTTTGACGCAGTTATTGTTTACACATCACAGACTCTGCCAAATACTAAATCTATTCAATGACTGGGCCATTATTTTAATAAACATGTTTGCCATTACTATTAATTGGCTAATCTTAAGTGTGTTTATAAAATCTCTTCCTGGCATCTCCCATCTTATGACAATGATGCAAACATCTAAGTAATTTACAAATGTAAATGAGAAAACGTTAAGGGATAGGTAAATCACTGCAGACACTTGGTTTCCAAAGCGAAAGGTTAGGCAGATGAATTATTACCATTCTGAACAGCCTATAATGGCCAGTCTGCATTGTGATGACATCATAGTGAATTAAAGCTTTGACATTACCTTCAAGAGTCAGTCGTATTACAAGGGGATGAAGCAGGGTTCTCTCAACATATTAGAAGGATGTTAAATCTTAGAATTGTCCTGGAACTGAAGCGTTGATACATTATCATAGATAAACAATAAAAAGAGTTGTAAAGGGAACAATTCTTTTTATAGGCTCATTATGACCCGTGTGGTTTACGTCTAACACTAAATCACACTTATGATTATAAGTAGCTACCTTTGTAGCTATTATTTAATGTTAATATTTTTCTTCCAACATACCAGCGATGGCGAACCTATGGCACGCATGCCACAGCTGGCACGCCGAGCCCTCTCTGTGGGCGCACAGCCATAGGTCACCGGATTGCTACTCGGGGCCGGCGCAGCTTATTGGGGCACCGCTGGCGCCGGTCGGCAGCCCTAGGCCCCACAGGCAGCAATGCAGAGTAGGGACCTGCCTGCCCAAAACGGCAGGCGGCTACTCTGCTTTCGTATCGTTGGTGGGTGAGTGCTGGGAGACAGTATTTTACATAAATCAGGCACCGCCGCCTGATTGACGTCACTTCCTGTCTCCCGGCAGCATCAACAGAGGAAGCAGTGCTGGAACAGCAGGTAAGTCAGTTCTCCCCCGCGCCCACACCCCCTCACATCAGCAGGAAGAAATTGGATCCACCAGGTATGGAGCCTGGGTGGACTTCAAGACGCACCAAAAAAAGAAAAATAAACATTATTTATGTGCTGGGAGGGAGAGGGGAATATACAGGGGGAGGGGGTATATGCTGGGGGGGGAGAAGAGGAGAATCTGGGGGAGAGGAGATGCTGGGGGGAGAGAAGAGGAGAATCTGGGGGAGAGGAGGAGGAGATGCTGGGGGAGAGGAGGAGATGCTGGGGGGAGAAGGGGAGAGGAAGAGGAGAATCTAGGGCAGAGAAGAGGAGAATCTGGGGGAGAGTAGGAGGAGATGCTGGCGTGAAAGGAGGAGGAGATTCTGGGGGAGAGGAGGAGATGCTGGGGGGAGAAGGGGAGAGGAAGAGGAGAATCTGGGGCAGAGAAGAGGAGAATCTGGGGGAGAGGACGAGCAGAATCTGGGGGATAGTAGGAGGAGATGCTGGGGGGGAGAGGTGGAGGAGGAAATGCTGGGAGGGAGAAGGGGAGAGGAGGAGGAGATGCTGGGGGAGAAGAGGAGGAGGAGATGCTGGGGCAGAAGGGGAGAGGAGGAGGAGATGCTGGGGAGAGGAGGAGATGCTGGGAGAGAGAAGGGGAGAGGAGGAGATGCTGGGAGGGAGAAGGGGAGAGGAGGAGGAGAATATGCTGGGGGAGAAGGGGAGAGAAGGAGGAGAAGCTGGGGGGGAAGGGGAGAGGAGGAGAAGGATATGCTGGGGGAGAAGGGGAGAGGAGGAGGAGGAGATGCTGGGGGAGAGAAGAGGAGAATTAGTTCGGACAACTGTATGTTGCCTTTTTCTAAACGTAAACCTCAGTATTCAGGTTTAATTGCCGTGTTGGCACTTTGAGGAAAAAAATTGGCATATATTGCGGTTTGGGCACTCGGGCTCAAAAAAGTTTGCCATCACAATATACCATTACAGAATTCCTATCATACTTTACCCAAGTAATTCTCCTTTTACCTTTATTCTAATGTAATCATATACATTTTTTCATGTAATTATCTTTTCACCCACCTACTCATCATCATTCGCAGTTTATTTATATTCCACTTTATGTCCTTATCTATACCTTTTCTTCATCAACACGTTGGCCAATTTATTGCAATCAATCCCATCTTCCAATGTCATAACGTCACAATTATACCTTTCATCTTTCACATTTCCTGGGAGCCGACTGCTGTCAAGTACAACATCTTCCAAAATTGATACTTTGGTCTCAATGAACATCATTACAAGTGATAAGAATATCCTGGAGTTGTGTTGTGGCATACAGCAGATATAACACATGATTGATGCCCTACAATATTGACAATATCGATGAGGTACCATACAATGACCAGAAACCTTTTCTGTCTATATAACAGAGCACTAGACATTTTCTTCTTCATTATACAAGTAACACTTTGTACACTCACCAACATTTATAGTGAAACCAATTAACATAATCCTGCTGTACATATTCAAATTGCTGCTAAATTCTACATGTTGCTACATTAATTCTTTCATTGATCTTAACAGCCTGAATTCCCAAATATAAAAAGGATCCCTTTCTGCTTTTGATTTCACTAACTAGATGTTCATGGGGTTTTCAACTCAAAGCAATCAGGTCACTATTAGAATTTTTATGTTGTCAGAGAACCACGGTCAATAAGAGAGAAATGACATTAGGGTTTCTCAATGTATTTCATAAGGATTAGATATTTGTTTCCTTGTCTTAAAATCAATGGTGTGATCAAGGTGAATATTCTGTAATGAAAACATATTTTGAACTGATTGTTTGGCAAAGGGTAAAGGTGAAAGAAAATCTTGTTTCAACTTTAAACGATTTCTTCTTCTTGACCTCGTCTAGACTTTAACGTAGCTGTATTTCAGGACAATCTTTGTTTCGATATTGCTTATGTCAGCAGTAAAAGTAAAAATAAAACTCTAAAAAGAAAAATACAAATAAAAGTTATGGAGTACATACAGAAAGCTTACACAAATTAATTAAAACAACCTGTTTAAAGTGTTTCAGAGGGTGAGAAAGCTTATGCATGGACACCCCATGAACCCTTTTGCAAGTGTAGCCTCTTAACTTATAGAGCAAGCACAGACAACCTTTGGCACTCCAGATATTTTGGACTACACCTCCCATGATGCTTTGCCTGCATTATGGGTGTAAGAGCTTGATGGGGGATGTGGTCCACAACATCTGAAGTGCCGAAGGTTGTCTACCCCTGTTATAGAGGATAGTGGCAAGGCAACATTTTTCAGGTTACGGCTCAGGCCATGGGTCAAAATATCCACTCGCCCACAAGCCATTGGCCAGCCCTGATGAATTTGGACTTTCAGTGGCAAGTAACTCCAAGGCCTGTTTAGTAGCGTAGGTATTACTAACATGATAGCATACACAAGGCTCTGCCTCAGATTATATGCTCCTTTTGTATGTAACCCATTCCTAATTAGTGGTTCATAGAGCCAAAACACTAGAAGACAATGTTGCACAAGCCTTTTTCCTTTTTTTTTGTGCATGAAGTACAGAGACCCCTTTGATGCCTTGATAGGCAAATTGATAGGCACAATGATATAGAAACATTGGTATGGCATGAGAAATAGTAGCATATGTTTGTTGTAATCTTATCAAGCTAGTCAGTCATGTCTACAACCAGGATCTGGTCAAGGGCTGTGTCAGAGCTAGAAAATGGAACAAACATGAAGAGTGTGCTATATATAAACAAGAATTATAGTCAAAAGAACAAAATATAAGTGGAGCTCTGAAGTACCTGTACAAACGAATGCGTAGTATATGTTGATAGAATTGCTATTACAATAATCTGTAAATGATAGACAACCAAAACATTTATTGAGTAAGGTATAAAAATTCAATATAAAATAACATAAAAGATTTCAATGAATCAAAGTTACATAAAATATGTCATAAAATTAGTCCAAAACGAGTTTCGCCAATGATTGGCTTCCTCAGTTGGTGCATATGCCCTGCTGTATCCTTCTCCTCTTTTATATGGCCTTGATTTGTAAATTGCCGGCATCTGCGAGGTCGGAAGTTCGTCCCGTGGAACGCACATGTTGCTGGTCTGAACGCACGTACGTGCGTCGGTCATGTGACTCGGCTTCTTACTTCCTGCTTCCTTTCTCATCGTGGAACGCAATGTATGTGTTCCACTTCGTTCTAATAAGTTCTATCGTCCATTGAGTCTCTGACATTAATAGTAAAGCAGTCCTCACATTAAAGGACGAAGAAAGGAACAATAAATAGAGACATAATTAGGCACAATACTAAATATATAATAACTTGCTTTGTACTATATAATAAACATCATGTTGTAAAATTTACTTATTGTTTAGGAAAACCTAAAGGTGCAAAATAGCAGCATGAAGTGGAACTTAACCCATTCACATGTGGTTTCACTCTAATACATTGTAAGAAGATGGTGGAAAATAGTATAAAAAGGTGGAGAGGGTGGTGTGAAGCAAATACAATTATTAGTAAGATACTTTATAGAAATCTAAAATTTTTTTTTATATAAAACCTGTATATAAAATTTCTATAAAAAATGACATAACTCAAAATCTACATTTAATCCATGAGGAACTAGAGTGTTAAAATTATATATCAATGTAATTTCCTCAATCCCAATTTGTTTTAGGAAATCTCCACCTCTCCATTTTCTCTTAACTAGTTTAAGTGCACAAAATGTGAGACCCTGTGGATTTTGGTTATGATACTGTTTGAAGTGCTGAGGAACACTATGTGTTTCTACTACCTTTTTAATATTTCTTTCATGTTCAGAAATTCTGACATGCAGACATCTGATCGTCCTCCCTATATACATCTTGTTCCATGGGCATATTAGGAGGTAGATGATGTTTTTAGAAAAGCATGTCAGTTGGTCTCTTATAGCGAAGTCTTTATTGGTAATTTCCTTGGTGTTTTTAATATTTATTTTCTGCTATTTGTTTCCCTACATGCCAAACATGTTCCACACCGTAGAAGCCTTTACTTCTTATAAAGAGATTTTCATTACTATTAGAGGGGTTTTTTAGACTACTATTTGCTAAAAAAATTTTTTATATTTTTACACCCCCTATGTACTATTTTAGGTCTTGATGGTAGAACTTCTTTAAGGATTGGGTCATCTTGTAACAGGTGCCAATATTTGTTGATGGCATACCGTACTTTTTTATTCTTAGCAAAGAAATTGCAAATAAAAGGGATGTTAAACTTATTATTTTCTATATCCTGTGTTTTCTTTTTTTTATAGGTAAGTAAATCGCTTCTTTCAAGTCATTTTATTTCTTCTATACTTGCTTGAAGGTCCTTCTTCTCATATCCTTTTTCAAAAAAATGGCCTTTAATCACTTGTGTTTGTTTTAAAAAATCTTTTTCCTGTGTACAGTTTCTTTTCAGCCTCATAAATTGGCTCTTGGGTGCATTTGTGAGCCACGGGGTATAGTGACAACTTGTTTAGTCTATATACCCGCTACAATCTACCTCTTTAAAGTAATTTCTAGTATGAATCTTCCCATCTTCTATAAAAATGTTTACATCTAAAAAATTAATGCCTGTTTTGCTTTGAGTGGAGGTGAGGTTAATCCCCCAGTCGTTACAATTAAGAAAACTTAAAAAGTCCTTAAGACTTGTTCTGTCTCCTTTCCAAATAAAAAATATATCGTCAATGTAGCGGCGATAGGTGACCAAGTTCAGAACAAAATGGCTATGTAAAATAAACATCTCTTCCCAGTACGCCATAAATAAATTAGTGTAACTTATTAGAATGAAGTGGAACGCATACATTGCGTTCCACGAAGAGAAAGGAAGCAGAAAGTAAGAAGCCGAGTCACATGACCGACGCACGTACGTGCGTTCCAACCAGCTACATGTGCGTTCCACGGACTTCCAACCTCACAGATGCCGGCAATTTACAAATCAAGGCCATATAAAAGAGGAGAAGGATACAGCAGGACATATACACCAACTGAGGAAGCCAATCATTGGCGAAACGCATTTTGAACTCATTTTATGACATATTTTATGTTACTTTGATTCATTGAAATCTTTTATGTTATTTTATATTGAATTTTTATACCTTACTCAATAAATTTTGTCTCAACTACTTTTGGAGCTTCCCTATCCATACTTCAACTCTATTATTGGGAGTAGAGGAGACCAGGAGGAGACAAAGAAAGGGTAGTGGATCCCCCTCAAAAGATCCCAAGGCATTTACCACTAGAGCCAGGTGACCTCTTGGCTCTATATTTGTGAGTTGCCAATTTACATTGTTTTATTATTCATATTCTGCAACAAATATCTGCACTATGATTTGGTTGTCTATCATTTACAGATTATTGTAATAGCAATTCTATCAACATATACTATGCATTCGTTTGTACAGGTACTTCAGAGCTCCACTTATATTTTGTTCTTTTGCCTGTGTTATATTGTGAAGGTTAAGGGAATCCTCCACTTAAGTGTAGAGCCTGATCTCACCTTACTGCATTAGTGTGCACTTTCCTTTTTTTATATACAAAGAATTATAGTCAAGCTAGAATTACAGGCGGTAGCCACTGGGACCAAACTCATCACAAAGTAATATAACAGACAGCATGATACAAGATAGCATCTACCAAACTGTAGGGGCGAAGGGTCTAGTCATTAGGTTGTCATGCTGGGGGGAGCAGGAAGTCAGTCAATCCCTCTAGTCGGTAAGCATAAAAACATAATTAAAATATAATAAATCAAATTGCGATGGAACAAAAGGAGGTAAGTAAGTGAAACAGCGTCCGCTTCAATCAGGAATGATTCAGATCTAGAGTAGTAGACCTGATGGGAAAGTCAACCGACTCCCAGTGTTGGGAAGCTCAGAGTAGCCACGGTAAAGTCCTGTATAGAGCTTATGCAGTCTGGGAGGTGCAGGTGATGATCGGCATATCCACACCAGAACACTCTTCCGGCCCAGGCCTGTGTGAGGACCTACATCAAGAGTCCATGGACTCTGGACTCCTGGGGACCAATTCCTTTCCACATCCAGGGTAAGTGAAGTATTTAGTTGGTGTAATCTGCCGGCGGCGTGGGATCCTCCACATACCTGGGCGATGCAGTGAGGCAGTGCCTTGGGTGGGTCCGGCCTAGGAAGGTGAGTGACAGTGTTGGGAGACATGATGGTGACAGGAACACCTTGAGGGATCTTAATTTTCTCCTGCAGCTCACTTTCCACTCCTCCTGGTGCTGTGGCAGTCCCACTCGGTGATGTGCCTGGATTGTCTCCCAGAAGATCAGAATATTTCATCTAGGTGAAGCAGAATGCTTGCCGCTTGGTTATGGGGAGGCTCGCGAGGTGGGCTCAGGCCTTGTCCGGCTGATAGAAGAGAGGCCGTCATCTTATGCGCAGATCCCTGCTGTGTGCTGCAAGGGAGTGCAGGATTAGGGAAAAAAATTGTCCCGGGAATTTTTTATTACAGCAGCCCACTAAGATGGAGGCAGGGCAGAGAGGGTGTGTTTTGTCATCACCAATGACAAGCACACCTCCTCTCAAAGTGAGCATGTTGGTTCAATGCTCTTCTAGGGCAGACCTTGCGCAGAGCTCTACTGAAGAGCTCTGGCATGAAAAAAAAGCCCTGTATTTGTTCTTCATAGTGCAAGCAAATTTAATAACATGCTTGCGCTGTGTTTTCTTGCAACTTTTCTCTGGTGTCTCTATAAATGGGATACTAGGAGACAAAAGGTCAGGGAAAGAGTATTGTGCATGTGTTTGGAGCCTGCTTGTGGCATTGTGTGTGTATAGAGTGGGCTGTTTGTGGTGTGCTATTGTGTAACAAGGTCAGTTTTAGTTGTGTTTGTGGTGTAATGTAATGCATGTGTGGCAAGGGGCTGTAGAGAGTGTGTGTATAGTGTGTTTGTGAGGGGTGCAGTATGTGTGTGTTAGGGATGCAGTGTGTGTGTGTGAGGGGTAAAGTGTGTGTGTGAGAGGGGTGCAGTGTGTGTGATGGATGCTGTGAGTGTGAGGGGTGAAATGTGTGTGTGGAGGGGTAATGTGTGTATGTGAGGATAATGTGTGTGTGAGGATAATGTGTGTATGTGAGGATAATGTGTGTGTGTGTGAGGGTAATGTGTGTGTGAGAGGGAGCTGTGTGTGTGTGAATGAGGGTGATGTGTGTGAGAGTGTTGTGTGTGTGTGAGGGTAATGTGTGTGTGAGAGTGTTGTGTGTGACGGTGATGTGTATGAGAGTGATGTGTGTGAGGGTGATGTGTGTGAGAGTGTTGTGTGTGAGGGTAATGTGTGTGTGTGTGAGAGTGCTGTGTGAGTGTGAGGGTAATGTGTGTGAGAGAGTGTTGTGTGTGAGGCTTATGTGTGTGAGGCTTATGTGTGTGAGAGTGATGTGTGTGAGAGTGATGTGTGTGAGGTTGCTGTGTGTGGGGCTGATGTGTGTGAGGCTGATGTGTGTGAGGCTGATGTGTGTGAGGCTGATGTGTGTGAAAGTGATGTGTGTGAGAGCGCTGTGTGTGAGAATGTTGTGTGTGATGGTGATGTGTGTGAGAGTGTTGTGTGTGAGAGTGATATGTGTGACGGTGATGTGTGTGAGAGTGTTGTGTGTGAGAGTGCTGTGTGTGAGGATGATGTGTGTAAGAGTGATGTGTGTGACGGTGATGTGTGTGAGAGTGTTGTGTGTGAGAGTGTTGTGTGTGAGAGTGCTGTGTGTGAGGGTGATGTGTGTAAGAGTGCTGTGTGTAAGAGTGCTGTGTGTGAGAGTGCTGTGTGTGAGAGTGCTGTGTGTGAGGATGATGTGTGTAAGAGTGATGTGTGTGATAGTGATGTGTGTGAGGCAATATATCCCCCCTCCCTTTTTACCTTTAGCCTGGAAGGGGGTGGACCATGCTGCCATCCCTGGTGGCGCTAGTGGTGAGTGAACTTCAGCCTGTGGGGATAGAGTTTACTCTCGCGAGATCGGGGGTGTTGCCATGGCAGAGCTCCTCTCCCTCCCCAGCTGCATGTCTGTGCAAGTGGGCCGGTGAGGGGGATCTTTGATCTCCCCACCGGCCCATCATAGAATACTGCAGGCCCGGTGCTCGGGTAGGGCGGGCCCTGCATGGACCGGCCGGCTGGGTCCTGTGACCTGCCCTGCCGGCCTCGGCCCACCGAGCATTTGGATGGTGTGCCCGATGGCCAGTTCAGGCCTGTGCACAGGTTACAGAGCAGGAGTCCAGGAAGATCCACCACCTCTCCCCAGTTCTGTCTATAGTAGGCCGCAGCTGGGCGCCTTGGGTCTCCAGCTAAATGCCGCTTCAAATGGGATGTCGATGTGCACAGAAGTGTTCCCCCAGTTTGTGAGGTAGCTGGGGTGAGATGTAGCTGCTTAATAACTGGGGTAAATAGCCCAAAATTAGCCCAGGATTTGGGAGCTCAGGCACCACACGTCTGCTTTGCTCTGTGGCTAGACTCCGTCCCCCACAAGCCTAACATTTTTATTATCACACCAGCAGAGCATGTCATTCAAAAAATATTTAGAAATACAAAAAATGGGATTATCCTTATAGAACTAAAATTTTTAACTAAAATTTTAAACCTACTGGATGTAACTTTTTGTGTATTTTCCCCTAATACATGATTTACTGCTGTGTATGTTTTATATTTCATGTTGGTGTTTGGGTCTCATTCTATATAACTTTTACAAATTGGGAAGCACTTACAAACACTGGTTGGTATTTGCTGTTGCTGACATTTATTATGATGCAGTTACATATAGAACTGCTGTCAAGTAACAAGTGACCGTCAAACCATGCATTATGATACTACAGCAGTGAGGATATCATGCAACACTGTTACGTCTTGTTTGGGCTATGCCTTTGTATTGTTACTCCAATATCTTTCAATCACTTCTGTAAATCTGGCAACTGAACTGAATGCCACTCGTGAAATCATTTTCCTGTTTGCTAATTTTCAAAGAGAGATGGTTCCTGAATGTGTGGTATATAATTTTTTTTTTCAAATGTAAAAGCCCTTGTAGGTTTCCCAGGGGTGATATAATATTTCAATAGAGCAATGTTGCTTTTCCTCAAATTGTAACTTTAAAACAATTTGGTTTAGTTTGCCTTTTCCCTTTTTGCAGTTAAAAATAAATATGTATTTTGTATTTGTACACAAAGCTTGACTTACGGTAAAGGGAAACCACACTCTCACGAAACCCTATGCACTGGAAGACTTAAATATACAAAACAATTATTAAATGAGCCTGACGTAATCTGTTTGATTTCTTGTTTAAAGGAACACTCCAGGCACCATTAAAATAACTACTGCAGGTCACTGGAGTAATTGTGGTGCCAGGACAGCTCAAACAGTTTGGCTTCTTACTTGGGGTCCACCAGATCCTGCGCCATGTCTCCACTTCCATCCCCTTAGAGCTGAAAGATTCTTAGGAGGAATTTCCGATAACTCTAATCAGATAAGCCCTTAATGGAGGAGAAAAAAAAAATATCAGAATGATAGCTGCACGTTGCCCAATAAATAGAAATGCACTAATTCACAAGTCAACAGCTGAAAAGAATACTGCTATGCCTATTACAACTTCAGATCGTTCAAGTTGTTATGTGAGCAGGAGTACAAGGTTCTGTCTTACCTAAACCAGTTTCCAATGATCTCCTGTCAGGAGAGATAATGGAAGCTCGTAGCAGAAGCTTATGATTCTCACATCTGCCTGAGATTAGGCAGATCTCACGAAAGTAGTCAAAATGTACCTAACCAGTTTAACTACTTACCTTGGGGAGAGAGGAGAACCAGGACCAGGTAGTATGGTGCTTGAAGTGTTCCTTCAAGTAGGTTTAGAGGGGAAAAAAAACATTTGGACCACAATGTTAGCAGAGAAGTAGTATGAAGTCAAACATGATGAACTGTAATATGTAATAGGGAGAAAAGCTAACAATGATATTTACTAAAGTGAGAATCCAAAATGGAAACATTCTCTAAGCCCTGTATGCTTCCAGTTTGGCTAATTTAGCTTTAAATCTTAAATTCACTTTGAATTCTCACTATAATGAATAATTCAGTAAATGGTTAGCTGACAGCCTCTCCTAAAGAAATTAATTTAAAGTAATTTTTTAGGTCTACAAACCAACAGAGATGTTGGTCAAAGGACAAAAGAACCGTGGAATGAAGGTCATTGGCAGAACAGATGGTTCGTAACTGAGCATATTTGCTGAATATTAAATGTAGATAGAGTACAGTTGTAGAGGACTTTGTAGATGAATGCATGGGTTTTAATTTCATCCATAATTATACAGGATGTCACTTAAAAGAATGATAATGGAAATAAATGTGAGAAGAGAGATAGGCAAGAGTCTTCTGCTCTAGATTGAAAGAGTAAATGGCTAGCCAAGGTTTTAAAATAGAAGATGCAAGATTGAGAACCAATAGATGTGAGGTGTGAAAGAGAGGGTACAGTACAAAATAACACCATGACAGTCAGCATGAGAGGCTGAGTTGAGTAAAAGGAAATTTGGGTTTGAAAAGTTTGAGTCCAAAAATACAGCCATGCCTCTGTTACTAACCACAAAGATGCAGTTGTAGATGTAATGCAAAAGGGAAGTAAAGTAGAAGACTAGTGTATTTAAGTGTCACCAGCATATATGTGGCTCCAGAATTTTGAGGAATGTATTATATATCCAAGAGAGCTAGCCTGACAAATGGGACAACAAGCAAAGCCCAGAACAGAGCCTGGCTGTGCTTTACAAGGTAGCAGCAAGGAGGAGGTGGCAGAAAAGGTAAGAAATAGAGGACTATCAGAAGACCAATGTTCAAAGGGGAAGTGGATGTTCCACCATAACAGGAGAATGATAAGTACAAATTAAAAAGGAGCAGTGGAGTTAGCAGTGTTTAAGCCATTGACTTAAAGCAGGTTCAAATGACTGCCTGTTGTAGAGACCAAATGGAATGGGGGCCAAGTAGAGAGTCGGAATTGTAAAAACTTAATTAGTTGAGTATCAATAATTTATTCAAGAAGCTTGGTGTAGCAGAAGTTTGGATGGACATTAAAGAAAGATGTTGGGTTGAAAGAGAGTTAATTGTATGTTTGAAGGTAGATCTGAAGATAATGCAATAATGTGTGACATTAATCAAAGGGGTGTAATGTGAAAGTTGTTGCAAAGGTCTAAAAAGTGGGGTGATAAAAACAGAAACCAAAGAAATCCACAGGTATATTTCATTGGTGATTACTCCACTTTTAGAACTTTGCATCACTTTTCAGTTCTTGGCTCTGAGAAATATCCTCTGTTGACTTTATCTCTAGTTAGATTGTTATCAGGTTTCTTCCACTGCTTGCTCTAGAGCAGAGATGGAACATGTATCTTGTCAATTTAATGTAATCAGTATTGTCCCTGATAACAGCAAAGTAGTAAAGGAATCATGTCTTTATACACTATATACAGAACAAGGTTGTCTGTATTGAGCTGTAGACCTTGCACAGCAGGTACGAAGTAAGCTCGTCAACTGACTAACAGACGATCTTGTTACACAGTAGGTGTTATCAGCATGAAATTAGAGTTTGTGAAAGTTTCTACAATTTCCCTTGCAAAACAGTTTTGCCTTGTTGTTGGTGTGGTGTCTATTAGTTTCCTGTTGTATTTATAAGATCAGCAATAAGACATCGACTGCAAAGCCAGCTTTTATTCCAGAAGATTCATTGTAACTTTGATGTTTCATGGATTTTCTACCAGTAACACAATTTCCACACCTGGTAAGGAAACACTGGATCAGCTCTTTAGTAGTTGCAAAGTCTATACAATATAGACTTTATGTAGAAAACTCATCATTCCATGGTTTATTTATACTTCCGTCATTTTGTAGTGGAAACACAGTAAAGATAAGATCACTAAAAGATGATCACTGCATTCTCACTATAAAATATATTGCTTAGCAACTCAAAAACTTGCCATGCAGGTGAAATTTCCATTTTACTATAATTATGTCTGTTAACGGTTTGCTAACTTTAAAAAATGTTTGGTGCTCTTGGATTTTTTGCAAGTTTTTCACTTTTCCAGATTTCATATGTTTTATATCCTGTCCACAAGGCTCCAAAATGATCAAGCCTCTCCAAATTACTTTGCTCCTTGTACAAGTTCAGCAGAATTTTTCATTTGTAAAAAATGTGCCTAAACTTACTGGCGTAAGCGGCTTTTGTTTTACGTTCTTTATGTCGAATATTGAATTAGTTATGTAGATAACATTATGCATCATTATAATACTTAGCTTGTCGGTTAATTAAGGAAGTACTGGAGGCTCAAGACGGCAAATAGGTTTTCTACCAACATATTTGATGATGACTTGGTAAGACTAAAAGGTGATGGTGAACCACCAGCAAAAGTAGCTATAGTTACCTAGTTATCTAGGTTGAACAAAGACAAAAATCCATCAAGTTTAACCTTGAAATCCATTCTTTTATACAGTTGATCCAAAAGAAGACAAAAAAAAACAATTGTAGCCTTTCCAATTATGCCACAAAACAGAGGAAAAATAATTATCGACTCCATAATGGCAGTCAGATATCTCCTTGATTATTATTTTAAAATAGCTATAGAATCTGATGAGGCTCTTTCAGCAGATAATTCAACATCTTTATTGTTCTTACTGTAAAGAACCATTACCTCTGCTGTAAGGAAAATCATCTTTCTTCCAGTCACTATTAAAGTTGGTGCCACAAGCTATTCACAAATAGACAAGGTGGCAACAGAGATGTAATTTATTTGAACAAATAGCTTGGAGTCCATTTCAGGAGAACCCACTAATATGCCCAATCGGAAAATATGAAAAGTAATTTCTGCTCATGGACTGATTTAGTGAGATATTATGTCAGTTATTATGTCAGTTTTAACCATCCCATTCTCTGAAATAGGGTTTTATTAATCAATGCAGTGATTCACTAGAATTTTCAGTGACCAATAGACCTCTCCAGGCTCCTTTCCATTTGCTCACCTAATGACTAGTAGGTAAGTTGCATAATAAAGAGCTGGATAAGTTGAATAGTAGGTGAGTTGCATAATAAGGAGCAGGATGTTTTTTTTGTTTTTTTTGGGGGGGGTGTTTTTTTTTTTAAATGGGGATGACCTATAGAAATTGCATTTTAAAGCAAGAAAAAGTTTTAGTTTATTTGAGTTTTAGTTAAAAAGTTTCCTTATGATACAAATAGATATAATTCCTTTTAGAAAGTCGCAGGAGTACTAGGAGGGGCTAGTGCAATCAGAGATAACAGACTCTTTTGAGGTGTGCTTTTCACTGATTGTGGACTGTGATTTCTTGTTGTTTGTTGCTATTTCCTATATTTTCACTTGATTTTATTTTTTGAGTAAATTGGATCTATTATTATTATTCAAGTCTCCTTATTGATTCTGTAGAGGAAGGAGTTTCAGAATTGGAAATTACATGAGAGCAGTTTTACTATTGACAGGCCAACATAGCCAGAGTGTGAGTGACCCATTACCTCTGTCATTCATTTCCTGTGTGATAAAACAGTATTATGCTATGTGAGCTTTTCTGCCATCAGAAATTTCCTGTAAATAAGTATATCTCACTGTGTTGGTGGTTATTACTGCGCACCCTGATTTTTGTATTGTTTGTTCAATCAGAGAAAAAGCTATATAGCAAAAAAAGATTCAAAGTGAAATGGACAGAGTGGCAACCTGTATAATGTATAAAGGTTCTATGGAAAGACAATACAATGCCAACTAAATGTGAAGTCTCTAAAAAGAAATTAATATTTCCCCGAACATAGACAAGTAATTTCCCCGAACATTGACAAGTGCTCCAAAGCAGGGAATCCGTTAACTCCTCACTTACCAGCCAATTCGTTCTACGACCGGGATGTAGGAACGGAACCCGGTCGGTAAGTGAGGAGTGTCTGTAAATAATTATACTCCTGAGTGCAAGTAACAAATGCTGGTACAGAAATAAATTGCCGTCAAATAATATTTTTGGGAGGTCAAAAAAAGGACAGAGAAAATGTAAGAACTGGCAAAAAAGTTAGCATTTTGTTGCTATTTCCTATGAACACACTTTCATCTACTGGAGGCACCAGTTTGACCCAAGTCAATGATGTTATCCTTGATTTGTTTAAATCATAGCACGTACCATAGTCCTTCCTTGTCCTTTGTAGCTCCAAAGTCACCAAATTTAAGTGAGTTAAATACAAAAGGCCACAGGCAAAAATATCCAAGCTGTGACTGTACCTGAGTTGCATATTTTATCCAAATAAACAATTTAAACTTCAGTTTTGCATTCATATTTAATTTTCCAAAATTTCTGAGTTTTGTAAATAGGCCTGAATGGGCTGTGTGTGATCTTGGTATTAACCTGGCCTGTTCTATATTCATCTAGTCCTCTGGTTCCCTGAGTTGACATATTTATCCAATATCTAGTTTTTCTGATGTTCCTGACCTCAGCTACCATTGTCACTATGAATACCTGTTTATAGCTTATTTTATTTTACCTAATCAGACATAGTCCATCTAGACCACCCAGCCCCCTTCCTCCCTTACTCCTACATTTTATTTTCTCATCTGTGGCATCTGATCCTCATCTGCTCTGACAATAAACCACATCTACCCCTTACATGTGTCATTGTGTGGAATTTCCAATACGCACATCATGTTTCCCATATCTGCATAAATAAATTAAGGTAAATTCAAGTTATATAAAGTTCTGACATTTTAATAAAAATTATTCTCTGTTACGGTTTTCCAGAAACAAAAAGCAAAGCATCATGGGACAATCACATCACGAGAGACTGGTCTTCCATTGTAAAGTCAATTCACATAATATTCAGCTACATCATGTCCATTAGCAGAATATATATGAGTTAAGCTGACTCAACTCATCAAAGCGTAACACACCAGGGTACCTCAGATCAGGCACTTTGATTTAAGGATCAAAGAAATGTGTAACTTTTCATAGTCAGAATCAATCATTTCCAGATATACAGCAGCAGACTCGATATACCATCTCATATGGTCATAGTAATAACACACGCACTGCTCGATCTATAACATTTATATAGACGTATACTTATACCACTATCTTCAATCATATAACAGATCAACAGGTGAACAATGAAAGCTCATATGTTATTCTACAGAACATATTTATGAGCTTGAAAAGAACCCACAGCTATCTACAATATCTAGCCATCTACCATCCATTCACGCATCCCTCGTCCATCCGTCCATTTATCCATCCTTCGGTATAACTCCTATAATGCTTTGCAAGCCAATGACAACGCATCATGGAAGCTGTAGTTTTAAAACATCTGGGGATCTACCTTTGGGCACCCCTGATCTACACAATCTACACTCAATGTGGCCCTTGTGCACATCATCTATAACTCATTCTGGGATTCTAGCTGAATTATTAAGGTTTGAAACAGAGCATTCGTAGGATAAAACTAAGCAATAATTCTAGATTGCATGAAAACAGCCACGCGAGCAAGCTGCACATTGTTTAACATTTCATATTATATCATGACAACAAATGAATTATTAACTTTAAAGAGAGGCTTGTATGTTAAAAAGAGAATAAAACTTTAACGTGTAACACATTGTGCAGGGAAAATTAGACATATTTAAGAATTTAACAAGGCTCACAGAAAATTGATGCAAGATTCTAAAGGAGAAGCGATCACCATGGAAACAACAGATATAAACAGGAACATTCATTTGGTATTAATTTTGATGGCTTGAATGCTAGAACAGTGCACTACGTTTCTGTTAGCGATATTCTTATAAATTCATTCTCCCTCTAACTGCTGGGTTACACAACCAAATATTTCAGGGATTTTGTTTCTGGTATAGTTTAACTCTAAATTAGGTTATTAATTATTAACTTAAAATAGTTTATATCACTAAAAGTGTAATTTGCCTGGGGCCACAAAGATATATAATTAAGTAGCTGAACATGGTTCAGTTATTGTTGTTTTGCAGATTCAGGGAGATACACTGTCAGGGTTATTTTAAAAAAACACCTGAAATTTGGCCAAATGGACAAAGTCCGTTGAAAATGACCAAATTCTGACCGTAATAGCAATTCTCATACTTACTAAAGCAAAAACGGTAGGAATTTGGTCGGCCCGATCAAATCAGCAGAAATCGCTCCTATGCATCCAGTGTCCATAGTAAAATCAGTGCTTTCGCATCCAAATCAAAGAATAGGACTTGAAAGATTCACAAAGCACTTGCCACATTAAAAAAGTTGAATAAATAAATGAAAATCCTATGACGGTAATAAGACCCCTATATTACTATAAGGGGGTATTAAAACTTCCCTTCGCCCCCTTCTGTCATAATGCAGCTGGGGGCATATCTACTAAACTTTTAAAACTGGCTATTGCTGCCCCACCACGAGAAAGGCCCCTATTCAGACGAGGCCTCTTAAATAATAGGGGGTCGTGGGGGGTTGAGGGCATAGTCCACGATTGGGTATTATGTGGGGGACTTTAAAACAAATAATGGGTGTGGACAGATCATCCGCGTCCAGCGGTTCGGGGCTATTTTATAGAAGAAAAGAGGGGGACATCCCAATGTCCCCTCCTATCACCAACTGTGATCAGAGGGTGGGGAATATTATAATATAAGGGGGGAATCTCTTTTGCCCTTCGGCCCCAACCCAGTGTAACATGTGGTGGCGCTAATTATAATATTCTTGGGGGAGGACCTAATGTCACTTCTCTCGAGACTTATCTGTCAGAGCGCTCTGATTGGTTGGCTCACAAACTAACTGATCATAGCCTTCTCACAGCTGTTGCATAGCGTGATACATTTTTCCACGTGTTGCAATAGCTGGCATAGGGTGGGAAAGTATTTTTAAGGGATTTCTCTGCTATGAAAGCTCAGTTTGCAGCGATATAACAAGCAGCATTTCCTGTACACAACCACAGTCCATTCTGGATTACACATTACGCAGTTACTGCCAGGGGGACACATTTTTTTAATTTTAGCAACAGGAGCCCCGTGAGCGTGAGTGTCTAGGACCCTTAATGCTAATAGACCAGATGGGTGGTTCTTAAAACTACCAGCCTCTTCATGACTGCTGAACAAGAAGCATCACGGGCAGCAGGGAGATACTGGGTAATTGCTCACCTAAAGGACTGATGTCTCTGAGTGCTGGCGCCCTCCCTTGGTACCTCTAAGTACTGCTACCTGGTACCTTATTTTCCACTCTATGCAGCAATAGGTGGTGGCAAAGGAAACAGACTGCCGTTACTGTTTATATTGAAAGATACATCTTATCAGAGAAAAAGCTGTATTGTGTTAAAAAAAGAATAACCTTTTAAAAATTAACAGGGTTATCCTCTAAAGTGAGAATTCATAGTGAATTCAAAGTGACTTTCACATTTAAGGTCAGAAGAGAAAAACCATAAACATTCTCTAAGTTAGCACTGCTTCTAGCTACTCTGGCCTTAAATTTGAAATCCACTTTGAATTCTCATGTTAGTAAATAACCTTGTAAAGAGACAGGATTCTGACAGCCAGTCCTGGATAGTCAGTTTAGGCTTAAAAACATCCATGTGTTTTTGTTTCATGTTTAGATATGTATCAACCAAGTTGCCCTAAGACCTGATCATTCTTAGGATATCAATCATCTTATTCAAAGATTTCAGTTCGTATGCGTTTTCACTTGCAGGTGAAATACATGTTAAAGGCTACATTTTCCAACTGGCAGCCGAAGAAGCTAAAAGGTTAAAATAGATTAAAAGGACACTATAAAAACCCAAACCACTTCAGCTCATTGAAGTGGTTTGGGTGCAGTGACCCTGTCCCCCTTAACCCTGCAATGGTAATTATTGCAATGTCTGATAATCTGCAATAATTACATTGCAGGAGTAAGACTGTCCCTAGAGACGTCCCTGGTCGCCTGAGGCTGGACGTCCTCACCCTGTGAATAAGGACAAGCAACATCAGTAAAATCCCCATAGGAAGCATTGCAGCAATAATGAGGGACATCGGGTATTTTTTAACCCTTATAGTGCGGGGGTGAGGGGGGGGGGTATAATTCTAAAAACGCTTCCAGTTCAGCTACTTTGGACTTAAATCTGAAATTATTTTCCAATCTGACCATTCTTACTTTAGTGAATAACTCTTATAGTGTGATAAAGTAGAGCAAGAGTTAGGTCCTCAGCAAGTACAGCTTCCATTATGCTTTTTCTGTCAAATTTCATGGTTGTAACATCAGCTGATCTACATCTTGTCCACTCCTGGGGTTTTCATCTGTTTGCCAGGGGGTTCAGGAACCCCAAATTACCTCTCAGATGGCCTTGTGTAATTTGGATGAAGTACATTCTCTCTCAATTCATGTCCCGACATTTGTCAAATTAGACACTTTTTTATTTTGTTAAGAAACCAGTGTTTAACGAAATCAAATAAAATTGATTAAAACAAAAATCCTATCAGTTATGAATAGGGCTTTTATCCATTTGAAGACCCTGTAATTATGGTATAGGGGAGGGGGGTTACTTATTGAACAGTGACTTGCAGTGACTTGAACACCTAGTTCTTCACCTCAGTTTGGTTCCTATACCCTGAATTTTGAAAATCAGTTTTTAGTTCCCCAAATCACTGATTAGCAAATAAAACCTTACTGATTTTCATCTTTCACAGGTGAGAATAAACCATAGCTCTGATAAGCAATCATAAGCATGTGGCTAGCCAAGACTCAACTGAGAATTATGGGAATTGTAGTCCTGATAAGCAATCATAAGCATGTGGCTAGCCAAGACTCAACTGAGAATTATGGGAATTGTAGTTCTGATAAGCACTCATAAGCATGTGGCTAGCCAAGACCCAACTGAGAATTATGGGAATTGTAGTTCTGATAAGCACTCATAAGCATGTGGCTAGCCAAGACCGAAATGAGAATTATGGGAAATGTAGTTCTGATAAGCACTCATGAGCATGTGGCTAGCCAAGACCCTAACTGAGAATTATGGGAATTGTAGTTCAGTAAAAGACAGCATTTCTTCTGAAATAAATAAAATGGCTTTTTGTTTCTTAATAAGAATTTTTTGTAATGTCAAAATATTATATTTATAAGCTATACAAATAAAAGAAATTATAGAGCTGATGCTCCGGACTTCTTTTCAACCTCTGCCTCTAATTGCACTGGCTGTGATTTGTTTCGAATATCCTCTGGGTGATAGTTAAGGAAACAGATGCCGGGACTGGTTGTCCCATTTTCCTGGGAGGAGATGTGACTCACATGTTACTTTTGATTCTCTTTGTACATCCACATGCAAAGGGTGTTGATGTTGTTAGAATGAACTGGAATTGTTTCCTGGTTTCCCTTCTGGCTGCCTTTTTCCTCTTGGCTCTGCCGTCATCGAAGCTAGCTTGTTGTGATCCACTCACCGGCATTTTGTCACTGGAAAAAAGATACATATCTAGAATATTTTCCTCCGAAACTATTACAGTCCGTCGTTATTGAGGAAAGGTCCCCGCTGTTTAATTTTACTGCACAAATAAGTCAGGCATTTTGCCCGATCTATTTGGCTCAACATTTTAGAATAAAGGATTGCCTTTAAAAGCAATGTATGCTTTTTCCAGGAGGTCAATATATCTTTAGGAGAGTCTGTTTATGAAAAAAGTATTATAACATGTAAAATGCATAGCCTTGTTTTCTTCAGTAACAATAACAAGTTCTATTCATTAAACAATTTAAGCTGCGTGGGGTTCAGATATAATAGGATGCCCACATGTTAGAGGAGCTGAGAGGTCTGCACTCTTACAAACTCATTATTAATCGAGGAAGTAAGAATCACGTGCCCTCAGTATAACAAATCTCTCTATTCTTCTCCCTTTACAGGGAGGAGATTTATCAGTGTTATGTTCTGATAATTGGAGCAAAGATGCAGAGATGGGGCAATCACCATGGAAACCAGTGGAGCCAGTAGGCATATTCACTTTTGCACCAATTTTTGGAAAAGACTAATTTTTGCTAGATCTCCTCAATCGTATCATAGATTGACAGCACCAGCTTCACATGCTGTATGCGTATTCCTTCAAATAGTAGAAGCCCAGGGGAAACAGGGAAGAACAAACTGAGCAATTATGGTGCAGCCCCCACAAGGTCACAAGGCCTCCATTCACACCCTGAAATTAACTTAATATGGGTAATATGTCACCCTCAACAGGAAGAGCCTCAAAAAAATATTTCTGCATAGCGAGGAGACCCCTTCTGTCTCAGCTTATCAATATGTCCTTAGTCCACTCCAAACATTTTATTTAGTGTAAAGGTATGCAATAACAGACAGTAATTCATTACTTTTTTGTGTTTTTTTTTGTTTTCAGATAGTGTAAAAAAATGGACACACAAGCAACTTTATAGGTCCGCTAGTGCTTGTCAAAATTTTGACCTTCCGTATCATACCCACCACCAAGGAAAAAATAAAAATTAAGGGTATTTTCAAATCTAACCTATATCCTACTGTTTTACAGTAACCAGACAGAACTTGTGCAACAATAAAGATCAAGGGGTACAGGTGTGAAAATGGTGAGCAGTGAGTGTGAGCCTGCATGCCTTTGGAGGGCCAATAATGATTAGAAAATATACAAATATGACTTCTGGTTCCTCATCTGCAGCCAAACCTATGTTTATAATAAGCTGATTTACGCAGAAACCAATACTGTCACAGCATTGCCAAACACAACAATATTAACTGAATTAATGTATTGTTTTTTCAGATAATTTCCAGTTACCAAGCTCTGTAATTGTGACGGCTGAGATTTCGCTGTGAGCTTAGCTCTGACGGATGGGAAGGTTTGATTTCCCAAGGAAACGTGCTGCTCCTTTGAAGAAGGTGTTGGCAATGTGACTGTAATGTGATCAGGCTGTAAATACCCTTTAAAAGGCACTGTAAATTCTTCTCATAGAATAAAAATCGCCTACATAGTGAGAATAGCTCTTCAAAAAAATTCTTCAACTCGGTTATAGCCACGGCTTCGATTTTTTTGCCTGAATTTCGTAATCCTGCTTTTATTATCCCAGAATTCACTGTTTATTGAATAACTCATTTTATTTATTTTTTTTCCTATCTCCAGCTCCCTCTCACTTTTCTCTTTATCCTGTATGTTTGAGCAGATTCTAAATTCATGAAAGGCAATATAATCGCATGTGAAAAACCTGACTTTTTCCAGCAGAAATCGTGACGGAGACATGTATTCCCTTATGTTTCAGTCTTTTTTGGGGGGCTTTTTTTGCTTTGTGGAATCACATTGCAAGTCATAAGCCATACATTCCTGCACAGAATTTGCAGACGGCTGTCTGCTTGTGCAAGACCAGTTCGCTGCCACTCTGTGCGGTGTGCGAAGTGATCACAGAGCATGGGTTGCCATGGATACCAGTAAATGGAGCAGCTGTCCTTTACATCCCAGAGCCATGCGATGGAAAGTCTGCTCCTTTTAATTAACATAACTTGCAATAAAGTGAACGTCCTCCATTAGTAACTCTTAATTAACAGAACTTGTTTAAAAAGGGAATTGTTCACTAAACGGTGATCTGTGGTGAGTGGAAAAAAATGCGTAAATTACGTTTAAAAAAAACGTATTTGTGAAGCGTCAATCTAAAATATGAGCGTTGAAAGAAATTACAATTCACTATTTGGTGAATTAAAGTTTAAATAGCATATTCACTAAACATTGAACTGTAGTGAGTTAAACATTAAGTTCCAGAATATCATCCAGAATCGATGAGCTGAAAAAACTCAAATTCAACAAATTTTCCAGTCCTTTTTAGCTTAGATTTTACAATTCAATTTTCAATCCAACAAACATCACTATTTAGGAAATAAACCCTCTGGATTTTGTTTTCCCTTTATCTGAGAGTGTGAAACTGCCCCTTTCTGATGTTCTTTGAATACAACTCCCATAATTCTATATCAGGCATATGTTAGCGATGCATCATGAGCATGGAAGTCCAACAGCATCTGGAGGATGCCAGTGCTAGGCCAGGCACTGGAAGCATAGGAGTTTATTGCGGCAAATTAATAAAAAATGAGTGATTCTGTAAATGTGTGTAAATGACAGTTAAATGTCAGTAATCTTCATAAAATGCACGTGTGCGGGTTACGCCAGGTTGCTTTTAAAAGCATTGAAGAACTGCTTGTTGTTTTTTTTTTCCTGTTAACCCTTTAACTGGCTGGTGTGCTTCACAGAATGACATGCATTTTGACACTCAAAGGGTTAAATATAAATTATGTTTACGTATATAAATATATACGTATGTGTGTATGTATTTATACATGTAATGCATTCTGATATATTTTAGGTAATATTTATATTCAAAATACAGACATAGACATCCTCCTCTCTGTATCACCGATGACCTCTATAATAAAAGGCAACCCAACAAAAACATTATTATTTCCCAACAGCTGCATTCAGGACGTGTTCGGATGGAACGTCTGGATCTTTGAATAAATGGTTAAACAGCAGTTACATTGACCGAACAGGAAATCATGTCTTCTAAATGCATGATGTAGCATTAAAAACAGACAAACAGTGACACCTACAGGCAGGAAATATATCCCCTCTGCTTGTTTCCAGCCATTTTGAGGAATATAAAATCTCATTCACTGTGTGGCCACATGCATCTCATTATCTGGGTGGATCACAGATTGGCAGCTTCGGAAAGGCACAGATTGGCTGAGAACAACTGATTGTCTCCACACTGTTCCTATCCTATGGGTTTAGTCAGAGAATCGGGCAAAAATCACTAGGAAATTGCAAATTTAAGGCCACACTTGAGCTGGAATAGTTAGTGAAAATGTTCTAATTTACCTATTATGGCCTTCTATTTGCAATTTCTGTCCATTCTCCACAATTACTGATTTAGAGACAGAATCCCTTACAGCGTTTCTCTCTTTCCATTTAGAATTGCTAATTAATTTTTTTTAGCACTTGATAATTGATTAATAAAATAAAAGTCTACATTTTGCATTATCAATGGGTCTGAGGAAGGGGCAGTCACTGGGCCTTTGTCAATTTCCATTAAAATTGTTTAACAAAGAATTAAGGGCCGCACCAGAGAATCTTCCTCAAATAACCAGCACACTAACCTGCAGTGGTTTTTGTCCCTCACAGTGTTGCCTTAATAGCAGCAGTAGGCGAACCTTTGAACTAACAGGCTATTAAACGGTTACTTACTCCAACCATCCTAATCACTACTGCCGCTTTTCAAGGTGAATTTAAAATCTAAGGCCATGGTAGCCAAACTGAAGGCCTTTGAAATGTTTCCAGTTGGGTTATTTATTATTATTATTATTATTTTATTATTTAAATAGCGCCATCAGATTCTGTAGCGCTGTACAATGGGTGGACTAACAGACATGTAATTGTAACCAGACAACTGGACGTACAGGAACAGAGAGGTGGAGGGCCCTGCTCAATGAGCTTACATATTTTAACCTTAAATTTGACTTTCACTTTAAATTCACCTTGAATTGTCACTGTAGTAAATAACTCTGTGAATGTTTTACTTGTTTGTTTGTTTTTTACCCAAACATGCATCCTTAAATAGTCAGGTACGTCAATGATTTCTACCCTTTGTCCCTAAAATATTAATCAGTTTAATTTATTTTCCTATCTTCTTGTTTCCAGATACTTTTTTCATGGTAGGTTGAATGTAAATACCATTCAGGAACAATTACTGAAAGTATCTCCAAAGTGGAAGATGTTTGTAAGATAACTAAGCTTTCACCATTAAGATAACATTATTATGTCTGGTTCTTGTACATGTGGCTTCAGACGTAGGTGTAAATAACTCCTGTCTGGCTACCAGGACTTCAACGTCCATTGACTCTGTTCCACACACTTCACAGAGGATCCCCTCCGTATGGTTGAATGCATTAAGATAAACCCTTGAGATTTACTGCAGCTTTGACAAGTTTAGTCTAAATCCATTCCTTGAGAGGAAGGGGAGATGATAAGGCAGTGATGTGACTGCCTGACACCGCTGCAGCCTGCATCACAAAGAGATGATAATAAAGTTATGTGATGGCCTAAGCCCAATTAGTGTATCACAATAAAAAAAAAATATATACGTTTCAAACAATATGTGTACGGCAGTGAGTTGAAGATTGTTTCATATTTTGTTTGTTTGTGAGTTGAAGATTGTTTCCTATTTTGTTTTTTTTGTAAATATTTGTTTATTGCGGTATTTTACAAAGCCAAAGGATGTATAATGGTAAGAACAGAGCGCGCATGCTCCAAGAAAAATCTATGTACCTGTCACATAAACAGAAATTATGAGACTAACATGTCTTGATGATTTTAAAACAGACTTTAGTACTGTAACTCGAAATAGTAGGTGTATGAGGATTCAGCTATAGACTCCAGTTATCGTGATACTTAAGATAGGGGTCTGGATATGAGCATATCCCTTTCGGGGAATAGGCATCTAAGTGTGTCTTGAACAAAGAAGAGCAAATTCAAGGTACAGGTAAGACGCGGTCAGTAGGAGTAAAGAAAGTAGAAAGAAGGAGAGAAGAAAGGTGTCCCACAATCGCCCCTTCCATTCTGTAGATCACTCAATTCCTGCCCTCTGTCACAGAAGGCGACGATGGACCTCGAAGAAGTATCTGAAATTCAGCAGTTACTGGGCTTGTAATCCACTCTGTCCAAATAGTCATGTTTCATATTTTTGAAAGTCAATATCATATGGCCCATATGTGTGTTGTTTGTAAATCTGAAAAATGTGTTTTTTATATATAATTAGTGATGTCCCGAACTGTACGCCAGTTCGCCAAACATAGCTTGTTCGTGGTGAACGCGGCGGGCTAACATATGCGATGGTCGGTCCACCCCCTGTTCGTCATGGAGGTGGGAGGGTCTGGGAGGGAGGGTCTTCTGCTGATTGGCTGGAATGTGTCTGCTGACTGTGAGGTACAGGGTCAAAGTTTACTCAATGATGACGAATAGGGGGGCGGACCGACCATCGCATATGTTCGCCCGCCGCGTTCGCCACGAACAAGCTATGTTCGCCGGCGAACGGTTCCTGGCGAACAGTTCGGGACATCACTATATATAATGCCAAAAGATAGCTGCTCACCCGTCTTTTAAAATTAAAATACTTTATTTAAATCAGGATAAAATCAACGACCAACGTTTCAGTCCCAGCTCAGGACTTTCCTCAGGGTCAAAATGACAGTCATTTTGACCCTGAGGAAAGTCCCGAGCGGGGACTGAAAAGTTGGATTTTATCCTGATTTAAATAAAGTATTTGAATTTTAAAAGACCGGTGAGCAGCTATCTTTTGGCATTTTGTATCTTTGGAGTCTAGGCTTTGGCACCAGGCTAATGTGGATCTACTAAGCGTGAGTGCAGGGGATTTTTTCTGTTTTTATATATATATATATTGTATTTCCTTTTTTGCTATTATTTCTTTATTTTATGTTCAAGTTGTTAATTTGTTACGTATAATACTTAATTAGGTCTTGTTACAATTGAATAATTCTGTTAGCCTGGAGCAGCATTACAATGTAGAATTTGGATCTAGGGATGCACATAGATCCACATGTCTCGATACAGAGAGCTGCCCTGCTGCAAACCACTTTTGAAATAGTCAGCGTTCACTTTGCAAAATAAATTCCCTGCGGCCTTTGCAAAATCCAGGATGTTAATACATTTGATACCTGTCAAAATATATAGACAGCATAATAAAAGCAGACAGTGTTATTCTATGTGTACATGTTTTATGTTAAACCTTTAAATGTTTTGCAGTAAACAGTGTGTGTGTATGTGTGTGCATGTGTGAGTGTTTTTATAATTGGACAACCATTGGTCTCTGCTAACCTAAGAAGGAAGCTTTGTCTTTCCACGATGATGTCACTGGAAGCAGATGATCTCATAGTGACATAACTGCCTATGAACTGGTTTGCTGTAGCTCTCATCTCGTAGTGTAGTACACGTTTATTGACAGTAAATGTAACCTAACAGCTTCAATGCAATTTCTAACTCAAGGGCACAGTGTGCGGATGCTCAATAACCAGCATTAAGAAAGTGATATTAAGAGCAGTTTGACCCTATATGAGCAAGACAATCATAACCAACTCTAATAGAGTCTCCACAGGTTTGAATAGGACTGAGTCTACATGTAACCTGCTACAGTATTGCAGTCCATATCGTAGACAACATTCCAAAGCACTGCAGATTAAAAGCGCACCTTCACAACATTCTAAATCAACAAACATTTCTCTTAGATCTGGGCCATTAATAATATTTAATTCCTTCAATAAGAACTGACAGCTCTATAAAAAAAAAAATCTCTATATTGCATTTACGTAAAAAGAAAATAATTTTAAAAAAATACAGTTTAAATTGATTATTATGAACTGGACTGCTGTGGGGAACTTCAGTACACTCATGTATACTACGTGTTATACACATAACCCTAAAGGTACCCCTAAAGGTACAAAGAGGCTGCAGTACTAGTTCTGGCCAGCAGGTGCTGCCTGGTGCTGTAGAAAGTGTAGATTCATATATCACAATAAGACTTTAATTCTTTTGTGATAGGGTAGGTAAAGGTGTATAATTTATAGAGTAGGTGTGACTTTTATGGCTGTACAACATAGCGTCATCTGCTAAATTCACAGCATCAGCTAACCTGCACCCATAAAACTTCATTAATCTGATTCTTACTTGTCTATGACATGACTGTATATAGTTTATATGTTGGGGGACATAGAAATGCATTGATCATTATAATTCATTTTGATGTTTGCATGTAAGCATATTGGTGATCATTAGACCAAAAATTGGTGGAAGAATTAGTTTAGGTCGAGCCACTTCGACCAAAAATAAAAAAAATGACAAAATTAAAATTCGGTATAGCAGAAATTCGTTTATGTGTGAAAATTGTGTCTGTTGAAAAAGATCGAGAAAATTAATCACACAAAACAAAAGGGCACAAAAATGGGCCAATCATTGTACTGCACTGATATTATGTACATATTTGTGATGAGCGCATGTTCCACCCATTTGGTTCACAGATGAAGGAAGTGAGAAAAATGAACCAATATAGGGAAAAAGAAGAGGTGCAGTAATGCATCTTTATTTATATATCATTATTAAATATATTATTATTAGATATAAATAATTTTACTGCTTCTCCTTTTTTCCCTTTATCGGGTCACTTGATCCGTGAATAAAATCAACATTAAGTGTCAGTGCCCTAGCCATTAATAATCTATTTTCCCATCAATCATCTCTTCTTTGGGTTTTTTTTGGTGCCACAGGTAGATCTCTGAATCACAAATCAAATAAACAAAATAATCTATTATGCAAGTTATTTGTTTTGTGATTAGTCTATAGGGTGGTTCATACATTGGGCGCTCACTCAGTTCGCTCAAATTCAGACGAATTCCAGTTCATAACAAAATAAATCTCCATGTCTAATGTTCATGCATTGATGACTATTGTACATTTTGTGTTTGTGTGGATATACTATGTTACGTCATATGCTTGTATGTTTACTTACAGCGCAATCTTGAATCTACAGTGAAAGCAGATAATTGGAGTCTTCTGTGCTTTTTATTTAGTCCACATGAATGTAGCGGGATTTTTCTTGCAATTTAGAGTTGGTGCATAATTCAGATGGCTGAGAACGAACACGTGGTTGTGCATTTTATGACATGGTATATTTGTTGGGCAGAGTGGATTATCTGGCAAAAAAAAAGGAATCAAATGCAAGGCTACCTGATATTAGAGTTAGTTCCAGCTGCCGTAATTAAAATGGTGGCACATGGCCGTCGAGAGTGTAGCTTCTATTAAACTACAGGCAGACTGATATATGTATGCCCGAGTACTGCTAATGATTAGGTCCCTAAGAGAGCATGGCACTGTCATATAACACGTATATAAATGATATGGTGATTTTATCTTTATAGGAATAGTGTAACTGTGTTATATTAGCAGCAAACATGCCATTTCACTAATCAGAGAGGTAGAAAAATGTTGAAACGTGGTCCAGCTATTTCTACTTGCATCACTCTGCAAAGTGTTTGCCTGTCTGCCCTGGGATTGGCGTAGCCTAGCATTACACCTGCCAATCAAAACATTGCCTCCCCATCCCACGCAGATCTTGTACATATTGATAGATTCCTTTTCTTGTCATTTCTCCACCGAAGTGACTCAGAGAAAATCTCCCACTTATTACTTGTGATGAACTGATAAATAATGCACACTGGGAGAGATGCATAAATAATGGCCCTATTTCTAACACTACGAATGCTCCAGTTTGTCTGCTTTTGTATTTCAATGGTATGTATAAAGATGCCTGAACGGGCCTGACACAAAGTAAACCACACAGGCAACATTTTTGTTTTATGTTAAGAAACAATGTCATCATTTTTATAATATAATATTACATTATTTTTTTTTAATTAATACATATTGTAATTTTTGGGAAAAAAATCACTTGCCAATCCCACTCTCCCCAGTCATCTTTATGTGCATTTGATCGGATTGTCAGTTTTCTGACCAGATCATCATAATATTGCAACCGCCAGCTGCTTTTCAAAACTGTGTGCTCTTTCTCTCCGCAGCATTGTCTTTTTATTTGTAAGAAACGGCGAACAGATGCAAAATAGTGATCATTGGATCAAGATAGCTGTCAGAAAGGGGAGTGAAAAAGATAGGCAAGTGATTTCTTCAAAAAATTAAATATATGTGAATTAAAAATAATTAATGAGATGGTATAATATAACAAGATTATATTAAGATATTGAAAAACATGTATCGATAGTGTTCCTTTATTATCATAAGCCATGCTTCATTAAAGGAAGAAAATTTGAAAAAAAAAAACTCTTGGTCTGTCAGTCTCCTGTCCTTTGTTACTTACAAGTGCGGCCATACAGACTTGTCACAAGCAAATCCACTAAATTATCCCAACATCGAGAGGTATGGAATCGAAACAGGTTTGCGGGCCCATGAGGGGACGTTGTCACTGGCGAGCCAAGAGATGTACCATTGTATGTACAGTGAATGCTAAAACGCAAAAAATGAGGGCAGCAGCACCACCACCATACAGCGTTACCACTCATTTATTGAAAGAACAGAAAATATTGGCTAACGTTTCAGGCATATCTTGGACAAGATGCATTGAAGAAGGATTGCATCTAAAACGTTTGCCTGTATTTCTTGTTCCTTCAATAAATTTGGTATCACTGTGTGGTACACTGACCTCATTTTTAGCCCTCTCTCTGATTTTCACTGTTGGAGCTTCACTGGTGGGTTCTAGCAGCACTACAATAAATCTTCACTTGTGACTGAACGTTTGTTTGGGTTGTGTGGTAACCCACACCTCTCTCCTAGATTTGTAATACCATTGTATGTACCTGGACCACCAACTATGCTTTCTTGGAACATAATGTCTTCATGAAGATGAGCAGCATGGGAAAAAGTCCAGGCCTTTAATATGTACCATTAAATTGACAGTCTAGACAACATAATCACTACAGCATCCTGCATCCTTTTCTGAGATCACTATTGCGGAAGTTCCAACTTATAAATTAGTGACAGCAGCTTTGTTCATGTACACATGGAATTCATTGGTTGACACTCATAGCCAAAAACATTTGGTCCAAATAATGCCAAAATGTATATATTTATTGTGGAAGGAGAACTTTAGATACAAATGAGGCCAGACTGGAGGTACCTGCGAAACCCAGGTAAGTGTCAAACCATTCAAAAACAGTTTGACTACTTACCGTGAATTAATGGTAGAGCATAGTAACAGAAAACTGTAGTGGTTATGGTACCTAAACTGACCATTGAATATTTCGCAGGAGAGAAATCTACCCGTCAATCAAGGTAGTTCATTTGAGAAATGTTTCCTTTATTCAGGCATAAAATGTCTAACCTTGCTATCCCAGATGTGAACTACATTTACCTTGATTCTCAGTTGAGCTTTGTGCGAAAAGTAGTTCACAACATTTACAGCAACAACATAAGATATCTTTGTCCTAGATTCTAACATCTTGGGAAACACACCTTACCAGACAATACTTCCAGAGCAACACAATATCTGCAGTACATGTGGTTATATGGAATATAGGATGAGGGAGAATTCATAAGACATTAAAAACATATATCTTTTTTTTTCAGTTTTTTATTTTATTTTATTTAGAGTATTTATTTTATTTTGTTTTTATTGGATCATAAATCTTCCATTTCTTTGGGTGAATGGTAAAGCATCATAGAGAATTATATACAATGTGTATGTTTTAAATATGCCTTACGTTTTGGGAGTTCAGTGAATTTTAGTATTAAGGCCAAATAGTGCCCAATAGTTTCTACGAAAACACCAATGTAGAAAACTTGCTGACTGCTTAATCTTGGCTAGGAGGCAAACTGGGACAGGTACAATGCAAATCAATAACACAGACAGAGAAACGCATGTGTGCTTATGTCCTTAAGCAAGGCTTTGTCTCAGGAGACTGAACTTTATAGGTACAGACGTGTTTATTGAGTCAGCATCATCAAAAAAAACTGCAGATTCTTCATTTTCTGCTCGAACGCTGCATGGGAACAACATAAAAATTTAAAAAAAATTTAAAAAAAATTGTGGCTACTTATTTGTTTTTCATTCTTTATCCTCTCTGTTGTTGATCTAATGTACAAATCATTGATAATAATTTTATCTTACAAACAGATTAATACATAGGATAGATGATAATAATAATAATAATAATAATAATAATAATAAAATAGCATGTGTTAAAAAACAGAAATTAAGTCTTAGTGATTTAGAAAACCTATACATACAAAAGTATAATATAATTTATTAAAAGGTTCCCTCTTTTCCTTTATAGTCAGCAATATGTATGTATCATGCATAACTCAGGGTTCCGTCGGGGGAAATGGGTTGTTGGACAAAATGCATTTTTAATTATATGTATTTTTATATTATAGAAGGTAATCATGCAGGCTGCAGATGGTCTCCTGTATATTATATTAAAATACAGCCTCGATTCGTGCTTGAAAAAAAATGAAATCAGTGATATTGCAACCCTAATTTAATGCCATGATCGATCAGAACCGTCAGATTGCTGTGATGTAAGAGCCTATGCTTTAAATTTAACCCCTTAAGGGCCAAGGCGAGTACATTCCATCAAAACAATCTGTTCTATAAGGATCCTATTCCAAAATACAATGACCCACTCGATTAACGACTGCTGGGTTTTATAGAGCCACTGAAATTTCATAAACAGGGAATTCCACGGTGACATAATGCTATTTATATTCAAAATGTATTTTGTTTTAGATTCTCACAATGGCACGGTACAACGTTTAGTCCTTAACAGGTTAATGCCATGATGAAAAACTGATTGTCCTTATTTTAGGACCCTGCATTGCTCACCCGCAGGGCAGTCAATGGAATCGCAGGTTGAAAACAGCACAATGACATCCGCCAGATATTGAAAGGGTTAAGTAGACCTCCTTTTCACCTTTGCCCATCCCCCAATTCTTCCTCTACTTTTTTAATTTTTTTCCCCTTGTCAAATGAATGGCCGCATGATGTTTATAATAACCTCAGATTTACTAGGTTATGTGTTGGATACTATCCTGAACGAACACATCAATCACATGCTTCATTTATTTTAGCTCTTCTTTGTACTGCGGGTGGCATTTTTCTCTTTTCATTTTGCTTTCACCAATATCCGTCAGGTTACATTCGGCAGAATACTACAGAGCTTTAAATGTGGTTTGTAGCGCCACCTAATGGCTGTCGCACTGTTCCACTGTCCCTCTGCAATTTTTTGTATTCTTGTCTGCAAGTGCATTTTGGGGTCATATTTTGTGTGTATGTAAATCTTGTAAATTTAACCCATCAAAGGGAACGTTGCGACAGTCTTTTTTTTTTATATATATATATATATATATAGGCACCACATTTTAAAGAGTGATTAACAATAATGCATATGTTCAAAATGAGATATTTCCTGGAAATGCAGTAATTCTGTAATGTTGTGCACTTCCTTAGTTTTCTTGTAAACTCGTGATCTCGTTTTAGCATGTAATATAGGAATGCCAGTAGTTTTATCTCATTGGATTGTGATAATTAGGACACAATGTTTGTTTTTTCTTAAATAGATTTGCTATATCCAACAAGCTTTAACGACACATATAACATATTCCTATGCAGATCCCTCACCCCTTTATTCAGAAAGATTATATATGACCTCAGCACTATCCTGTAGTGTTCATCAATGGTATAGTTCTGCATTATGTAGCAGCCAAGATATGGTAAATAACAGGCATTATGGGTTAAAGAATTAAATGGGTTAAAGAAAGAAAAACCTGATTATCCTGTTATTTAAACAATATTTTAAACTATAATGCTAAACTATAGTGTGGACCTACTATAAAAAAAGAAACAAAAAACAATATTTAAAGGAACACTATAGTGACCGGAATACAAAGCTATATTCCTAACACTATTGAGTCCCTCTGCCCCTGTGGTTCCCCTCCCCCTGCAGTAATCAAAGGGTTAAAAACCCTTTAAACACTTGACTGATACCAGTGCCAAGGACCCTTTGTGATGGCTCCGTCTCCACTTTCTCTGACGTCATTGTGAGGGAGAATTTAATGCGCATGCGTGGCAAGTAACGTGCGCCTATTAGGCCTTGCACATAGGAAAGATAGGAATCACTGGCTTCCTAAGGGATTTGCAAGATGCTGGACATCCTCATGCAAAGCATTAGGAACTCCAGCGTTATTTCACAGAGTTAAACTCCGTGTAAATTCAGGAAGTGCCTCTAGTGGCTGTCTGGTATGCAATGGAAACATTGCAGTTTCTCTAAAACTGCAATGTCTTAAGCTTTAGGGTTAAGGGGACAGGGACACTGCACCCAGACCACTTTAATGAGATGAAGTGGTCTGGGTGCCTGTAGTATGCCTTTAATATGGATAGATGGAAGAATGAATGGATCGATGGTTGGTAGGAAGAGAGAAACATGTCCATAACATTATTAAAGAGTATAAAAACATATTGGGAATACACTGCTCACTTTGTAGGCATTTTGCCCACTTTTGCCTATTTATTTCCTTATTTACCGCGCCTCTTTCACCATTTTACTTTCCTCTTACATTTTGGTGAGCCTTTCTCTCCAACAAATGTTTCCATAACTGTCAGAGTGGTGGGGTTTTTGAAACGGGTTAGCATCTTTCACTATTTTCCTTTTTGTTTAACATATTAAAAATGCTTCAGATCGTGAATGCACGTTTTACCTAGTAATATTAATCATTTGTCTTATTTTGTAAATGTAATAAATGGTAAAATAATCAGAAGGAAAAAACTCTAAACGAGGAATAAAAAGCAGTCGACAAACTGATTATTTTTTGCACTACCTAAAAAAGTAAGAACAAAATGAACCCATGTAAGAAGAGAGTAACAGTTTTATACACAGTACAATGGTGTACAGCACAAAACTTTAAAAACACTTAACATGAACACAACCATTTTTAAACATTATTCTGAGGTTAGATAAAAAAAAAATTAAATCGAGGAAGGAAATGGTTTGAACAGCGATTTTCAAAGTATGCCATTTTTATTAATCACTTCCTACATTCCACCGAATTCTCTCTTTTTTTTTTCTCTTCTATTTTTGTATTTTCCCTTCATTTAAAAAAAAAGTATTCTCTCTGTAAAAAAAATATTATTTTTTTGCATCTTTTATACTGTTTTTCAGTTTGCTTATTTAAAAAAAAAAATGTTTTTACATATTACGTATGTTTATGCTTTCTAAGTTGGTACCAACATGGAATAAAAAATTGTATTGTGTGATATGGATGTCTGTTTTTACTATTTTAATTAACATTCCTGGTTTATTGTCCTGGCAGGTGATATGTGCATATCGTATAATAGGATGGATATGAATTGTATTTATTATGGCAAAAAATATACACATATTATAAAATATTTGGGGGGGGGAATTAATAAATATACATAAGTAATACTATTTTTATTCGGATGTACGTATTTATACAGCACAATTAAATCATGGATCTATTCTGTAATTGACCATTATCTTTGGTTCTACATAATAAACCCATTTAATAGTCTATATTCACTATGGTTTATGCTCCACTGTTGTTATGGCAACCATTTCACTTCATTATATGGAAGTGATAAGGTCACTACCTCACAATACAGTACAGAATGTGACAACATAGTGGAAATGTCTAGCAATGAAGAGAGAAAAATGATTTTAAGGAACTATATTTAAGATTTAAAGTACTGATGAAGCACTGAGCAAAATGCACATTGCATGTACTAGCTCTCTTATGGTATTGTTTTAAACATTAACTTTAATACATTGTATACTATTTATTCATAGAATACTGGAGAATCTATTTTTGTATGTTGTATATAAAGAAGTTGAAATTCGGACACTGATACATGTATACTGACTTCTTCATATTACGTTGTATGCCATCTGACCTATTAATTAACCTTATAATTTTTTCTAACATTTAAATGGTTATTGCAAGAATCATAACAACAGCATTGCATTATTGGTTTAAATAATATTCTGCACCCTGTCTCTCTGTCCAAGGTGATACAACTGCAGCATTTGCAAAAACCATTGAAGTTATCACCCTGCAACCTGGAGTAGGCATGTCTTTTTAATGTACTGTTACCCTGACTAGGTATATACAAATAGCAGTTGTGATACAGCTGCTATCAGTTTATTGACCAGTTCCACTCATCCTGCATAATTAGCGGAATTGCCAACCCCCTACTGAGCAAAGGATTATTGGATAAGATTAAACACTATAGATCAGAATGAGGGATTCCTGCTTGCTACAGCCTTTTTACTTTAACCCCTTAAGGACCAAACTTCTGGAATAAAAGGGAATCATGACATGTCACACGTCATGTGTCCTTAAGGGGTTAAGAGCATGTCCTCTTTTTTTCCATTTTACAAATAGTGCAGATTTGACTAGAAATTGACACGTCTATAAATTAGCCTTGTTACACCCCCTCTCCCCTTCCAGTTTTCAACCAGTTACATCCTGGTTGATTAGCTCAGTGGAGCTAAACTCAAGAGGCAGACAGAGGCAGACAGTACCTGCCATGCAAAGACTTCTTAATGAGCTGCATTGGACATCTGTGATTGGACAGCCATAGAAAGTCTGGACTGGGTTAGAAGGGGATGGTTTGCAAAGGCTTTAGACAAGAGATCTGCAGGTTTTGCAGGTTGTTTTTAGACATTGTGTTTTTAAAGATTATTAAATGCATGCATGTCTCAATATCCATTAAACAGGGATTTTTTATTTGGGCAGTGGAGTGTCCCTTAAAGTGTTACATATGAGATATTTTTAACTGTTTAATGCACTCGTGAAAGTGCTTTTGTTGCCCCTTTAAGCTGCATTCTTACATTCAAATTATGCATATTTATATAGAGATTCATTATATTTAGATGTAAAAGGCTGCTGTGCTGCTTCATACTGAGAATGTGTGCTTCCAGGAACCAAAAAGAATCATACATGCAGGGATCTGCAACGTGTGTGCAACAGACAAACGGTAGCACTGCAAATGCTTGTGAAATGCATAGTGGATACCCCACAATGTGCAGCCAGTCTGATCATAAAGACAGTCTGTATATCTACTCACTAAACTGGGAATTGTGAAATATTACAAACTCCAGATTTTACCCCAAAGTAGAAAAGGTGAAAAAATTCTCCAACTCATATTTTTCAGGCTCAGGTGTTATGGCCTAAAAGTTTCCTTCCTTCCGAGTTTAGTGATTAGCTCCAAGAGACTGTCATCACCGATCTGTGTACAGACTACAGCAGAGATAACTAGCACATTCATAACAATTACTTTACAAAAACGGATAGATCTGTTCTAGTGCACGTGTTCCATAGTGTAATCCACTGGAATTGAAGACAGATTGTATTCAAGTTCCTGTGTCCTCTGGGTAACTACGCCATGTTCTTCTTGTACAGCGGCAGCCCATCCTTCCCTACATTTTCCTCAGCCCCATATCTGTGAAATTGTCGTAGTCTGTCTACCAATGTTCAGCCTAAACAGTTCTTCATTACATCTTAAGATTAGTCTTTTCCATAACCATACTACATCTCCCATAATGCTCTTGCACCCATAATGCTGGCAAAGCATCAGGAGAAATGTCGTCCACAGCATCTTGAGTGTCAAAGGATGCCTACACCTGAACTAAAATATTGCTGAGCAGGCCGCTAGCCTCTTCTAGCCCCTGGTCGCTTAATGGTCAGCCATTCATGTCATAGTTCTGTGAGGACTTAGTTCCGATGTTCTAGATGTACTAACTGTACTGTCACACACATTGCTCATGCCTGGTCCAACCCTGTTTAAATTTGTGCCACAGTCACATCTCAAAGTAAAGTGGGTAATTCCCTAGGTGCTATCGAATCTAGCATATAGTCGGCTAATCCTTCCTGAAAGGCTGTCACTAGGGATTCATTATTCCAGACTACCTCTGATGCTAGAGTTCTGAATTCAATAGCAAAATTCGCTACAGACCTATTTCCTTGTTTGATCCTCATCAAGGATTTACCTGCAGAACTAACTCTGCCTGGCATGTCAAATATCCTCTTCAAAGCTGAGATGAACTCAGCATAGATATATGATACAGAGGCACTAGACTCCCATATAGGATTAGCCCAAGCCAATGCTCTATCCGACAAGTGGTTGATCAAAAATGCTATTTTTGACCTGTCGTTGGGATAGGAACGTGGGTTCATAACCAAATGGATGTCTATTTGGTTAAGAAATCCACAACATAACATAGGATCCCCACTATAGCGTTGTGGGGGTGTCATGTGGACTGTATGTGCTGGTACACCAGAAACGGGTTTAGGAGCAGTAACTACAGGAGTAGCAGCATTAGAAGCTATTAAAAGAGCTTAGTGGTGTACTAGCAAAACCATTAACAGATTTATTTAACCAATCATTGTTAACAGGAGTAGTCCCAGAAGATTGGAAGTTAGCAAATGTTGTGCCCATTCACAAGAAAGGTAATAGGGAGGAGTCGGACAACTATAGGCCAGTAAGCCTTACTCCAGTAGTGGGGAAAGTGATGGAAACCATGCTAAAGGATAGGATTGTAGAACATCTAAAAACACATGGATTTCAAGATCAGAGACAACATGGGTTTACTTCAGGGAGATCATGCCAAACTAATCTTATTGATTTTTTTGATTAGGTAACTAAAATTATAGATCAGGGTGGTGCAGTAGACATTGCTTACCTAGATTTCAGTAAGGCTTTTGACACTGTTGCACATAGAAGGCTTATCAATAAATTGCAATCTTTAAGTTTGGATTCCAATATTGTTAAATGGGTAAGGCAGTGGCTGAGTGACAGGCAACAGAGGGTTATAGTCAATGGAGTATATTCGAAAGCTTGGGCTTGTCACCAGTAAAGTGGTTTCGCCGATCAAAGATTTTCTTTCTCCAAAACACCAGTTGAAGAAGCCAGATCGGCGAAACGCGTCCTGGGGATCTTGTGAGAAAAGAGACTCATACATTGGACTTTTTAACCCACGAGTGGTATTTTATGTATAGATATATTTTATATTATTACTCTTTTTTTTTCATGTGATACAATAAATTTCTTAATATTTTTCATACCACTTGTGGCATCTCCTGCTATTTTTACAAAGAAGGTTTGTAGTCCTTAACTACATACGCCCTAAGACCAGAGCCGATGTGGAAGGCTCTGGGTTTGTAAGTACAAATTTTATTTGTTTTACATCACCACTGGAACCTACAATACTGCACCATAGATGTCTGTGTTTTAATTTAGAGAAACCAGCAACAAAGGAACGACTGCCAAGAAGGGATAGGGTCGCCTTTACAGACCCTACAGGCGATCACAGTGAGCTATAATCGTTAGCTCCTGAAAGTGTGAGTGGGCATATTTCCCCTTCTTTTATACACCACGTACTTATATTTATGGTATACACTATGTGTGGTTATTTTGCCTTTTGTTTTTAAGGTACAGCATACCTCAATTAGGACTCATGTAAGGAAAAGGCAAAGAATGGTCAGGGACAAGCCGAGGTCGAGGGAACGAGAGAGCAGGTAAGCGAGAGACAAGCCGAGTCAAAAGGATAAGAGAAGTAAGCAGGGTCGAAAATACAAAGCCGAATTGATAACCAAAGACACAAGAGAGATAAGAGCACTGAGTGACCAGACAAGCTAGAACCACGACAGGGCAATGAATCATTGAAACTCCAACTCTTTTATACCTTGGTTCTTTAATTGTGTACCACGCCCCCAAAATGTCCTGATTTGCGGTTTCTGGCGGTTCGTGACGTGATTGACGTCATGACGTCGGCTACTGAGTGCCGCGTCATATAAGGAGGCGGGGTTAGCGTGGCCGGCGTGTAAACAGCCTGAGAGACCGAATCGATCGGGTGTACCAACCCCTTTCTGAGGAGTCACGTCGAGGTGTCTAACCTCCTCTGAGGTAGACACCACAGGTACCATGACAAAAGGTAGGCAGACAATGTAATAGAGCAGCAGGAAATGCTAGCAGAATTCTTGGTTGTATAGGGAGAGGTATTAGCAGTAGAAAGAGGGAAGTGCTCATGCCATTGTACAGAACACTGGTGAGACCTCACTTGGAGTACTGTACACAGTACTGGAGACCATATCTTCAGAAGGATATTGATACCTTAGAGAGAGTTCAAAGAAGGGCTACTAAACTGGTTCATGGATTGCAGGATAAAACTTACCAGGAAAGGTTTAACGATCTTAACATGTATAGCTTGGAGGAAAGACGAGACAGGGGGGATATGATAGAAACATTTAAATACATAAAGGGAATCAACACAGTAAAGCAGGAGACTATATTTAAAAGAAGAAAAACTACCACAACAAGAGGACATAGTCTTAAATTAGAGGGACAAAGGTTTAAAAATAATATCAGGAAGTATTACTTTACTGAGAGGGTAGTGGATGCATGGAATAGCCTTCCAGCTGAAGTGGTAGAGGTTAACACAGTAAAGGAGTTTAAGCATGCGTGGGATAGGCATAAGGCTATCCTAACTATAAGATAAGGCCAGGGACTAATGAAAGTATTTAGAAAACTGGGCAGATTAGATGGGCCGAATGGTTCTTATCTGCCGTCACATTCTATGTTTCTATGTTTCTATGTCCTGTGCGTCTGGCTGCAAATGTACAGTACGCACTAAGATAGTCTGCAAGGCCTGGGCGAATTGATCTATGCAGTGATCAATTCTGTCCATTCTTGCGCCACAAATGGCCAACTGTTGTGATACGTCTGTAGGTTCCATAATGGCTGTGTTGTAATGTCAGGATATGCTGGAACCTAAACACACAGACAGAATCACTAAAAGAGAATCCGTATACCGGTCCTTAGAATGGCCGGGTTAACGAGCAAGTGGAGTTGGTAACAAGCAGAGGTCAAATAGAGTAGAGAAGACAGGAATACCGTATAATGGAGCCGAGGTCAAAAGGAGTATAGAAGACAGGATAAACATAAAGAGCCAGAAATATATCACCAGTATATCATGAAAGGAACGTGCTATTGGGCTGCCAAAAACCACAACAGGAATGGGAGAGGCAAGTGTAAATAGGCATCTCTTAATTTTGATTGGTCCATTTCCACTTGGAATTGACCACTATTCGTGGAAGGTACTTGACTTTCCTAATCTAACCTCTGACATCATTTCTGTGCGCAGAATTCGGCCTACCGAATTCTGCATTCAGTTCAGCGAACGCCAAATTCGGCAGTTTGTTCAGTCACACATATATACACGCTGCACGCTTGACAGAATGCCGGAGGGGATCGCGGCACTCTGAGCCATGTAGACAGGAAAGCAGGCAGAATGCCTGACAATAATTCATATTTTGCCCATTATACCATCTTTTTGGTGTCTGCAGTTTAAGCAAAACACTTCGACAAAATGTATATATTTAGTTATACTCTTGGTTGGATTCAATCTACTTGTGCAAGGTTTATGATTGTTTTAAGTTTTCATAAACCATCAGTCTCCTTATCTATAATTTCCACATCATTTATATAACCAAATCTATTTAGTAAGAATATGATAATATTTGTATATGTAATATTTTTGGAATACGGACATTTTTCATAGTTATGACGGGATCAACCTCTGATGAGCTGATCTAGCGAAACGTGCGCCAGGGGTGTTTGGGGCATTGCTGTGTCCACTATACTGCTTGCGGTTTTCTCTGACATCTTAGAATTACATTTTCTATTTATTCTGTTCCTTTGGCATCTTTTTTCTTATTGGCATTATACTCATTTTAGGAGCGAGTGGATTGTCATTTTATTTCAAACCAGGGTCATTTTAGGGGTAAGGGGTGCCCTCGAAAGCACTATAGGGACAGTTATTTTATTAACCCCTCTCCCTTTCTCCCCTTTACCCACCCTGTTCTATATTTGGTAGAACTATAGGAATTTTTACCTTTAGTGTCAGACTTTCCATCCTACAGTTATTTAAACTTCTTTAACTTCAGAAGCTGATCGATACTTTTGTTACCTTTCGGTTATATTCCTATAGCTACTGTTATACATAGTTGCCAATAGAGCCAGTATTTTATTGGTGGCCACCTAGCCACTGCCAGTACTTATAATTAATCTGTTGTCAGTTGATATCCTGTTATCATACAGTCCATTTATTATATGATTTATCGTTCTACATCTAATCGCTTTTTAGGGACACTTACAATTTCCCCAGCAGTGTGGACCAGCCTCTGTTTATTTTAAGTTTATGTTGTGTGTATGTGCACATAGTACTATTATTTTTGTATTGTAGTGGGTCTTTTGTTATATAAGACTTTCTAGTGATTTATACTTTCATTAAAAGTTAAGTTTTATTTTTATATATATATACTTGTTCCCAGTATTCCATTGCTTATATATATATTGTATCCTCCATTTCTTTTCTTTTTCGGGATCTACATCAGCACCCAGACAATCATCATTTCAGTCCTGATTCTTGTCAATTTGCATTCTCCACTTGGTGTTGTACATTTCCGTTATGTCTTACAGGATGGCGGGATCTACAGTATATTATCCCTGCACTGATATTGAACTGGTTTCCAGACAAATTTATAGCAAAGTTAGAAATGAATGGCGTTCTTACCTCCTCCACTGCTCGGGTTTATTGAATGCCGTAGGGCATATTATTCAGCAGAACCAAGCAGTGTATTAAATAAAAGTGAAGATTAGCCTGGACAATGAACATAAAAGGAAGCTGTATGAAACTGAAATAAATAACTATTAATGATAATCCGCCCACCGTGGGTTACTAAAGCGTGGCACAAAAAAAAAATCTATAAGGATATAAATTCCTACCTTTGGCAGAATTAATATAGCATCTAATTACTTCTGTTCCTTGTATAAGTATAACTGTGATTCTCTGAGAATGCTCTGCTGTCTTCTGTGTGTTTGGTTACAATGAAACCACATGAAAGGGTATTTTAAGTTAAAAAAAAAAAAAAAAACACAACCAAAAGACAAATGATCGTAGTACATGTAACCAGCTGTAAAAAAAAAAAATAAATAAAAAAAAAAAAACATACAAGTCGTGATATCAATTTAATAGTTTAAGTAGCAAAATTAAAATAATTAATTAAAAAAAGACACTCAAAAAGGAATAATTCACTAAACACAAAATCACACGTAGGCAACCTTCGGAACGTCAGATGTTGTGGGGGGACATCTCCCTTGTTGCTTCGCCAGTATTATGGCTGTAAAGCATTATGGGAGATGTAGTCCACAACAACTGGAGTGCCAAAGGTTGCCTACCACTCCTCTAAACTGTAGTGATCTGTGACTTTAGCGGAGTTGGAGAATATTCCCAAATATGCTTCTTTGACCTAAATTTTGCAATCCAGTTTCAATTCATTACATTTCGGTGTTTAGTGAATAAACCCTTTAATTCAAATAAAACACAGGCCATTTTAAGTTGTAATTTTACTTGTGCACGGTTTATAATTTTTGTTTTTAAATATTTGTCTAAAATATTTGCCATTTCTAAATGATCAGTAAATCAGGATTTCAGCTTTTCTTTTGTAGGGCACTAGAGGGCACTAATTTTGTTATAACAAAAAGGAGCCGCATGTAACTTTAAAGAGACACACGTTTTGGGTTTTTTAAAGACACACTTACGTTTCTAAAATTTGCATTGTCTTCTACCAATGGGGGCTTTCTTAGGTTACTGGAGCAGGTGGGATGCGGCTCTACCTTAGGCCTGTAATTGGGGGGCAAATAGCTAAGAGGAACTTGGTGAGAGGCCTATTTATCCCGGAACCATGTGCAGCGGGAGAGAGGGGTTAGCATAGAGCACTCAGCTCTTCTAGTACCCAGTAGTCTAAGATATCCTGGTTACTATTGCTTGGCCAGCTAGTTATGCTTTTAGGATTTGGCAGCTATTTTTGTTGTATCATAAAACAAAAATATATGTTATGGCAATAAGGAATGCAAGAAACTCTACTTAGCAAAGAGACTCCGGAAGATGTTATAAACAAATTGACCTATTGTGCTATATGTAACCGGATACATCGTAACTTTAAAGCTAAATAACATTTTCTAAATTAAGAGACAGTAACCTCAATTGTAAACAAATTTAGTAAATTAGTAAACAACCATATATGTGTTTGTTTGTTTTTTGCCATTGTAGTTATATTACCAGTAGACACTAAACACTAAAAGCATAACTAGCTGGCAAAGCAGTAGTAACCAGTATATATTACACTACCGGGGACTACAAGAGCTGAGGGCGGCAAGTATGTGAGTAGATTCAGAGCTTAGCAAAATTCCACACAGTTCCATTCATGGAAATCTGAGGAACTGACCTGACTCCGCTAAGGAAGGCTATCAGTGAAGTGATGTAAAAACTAGAATAATATATTACACGGGTATTTACTATTATTATGATGATTATTATTGACATTTATATAGCACCAACCTATACCACAGCGCTAAAGTATGAATTTTAAATTTAAATTCACTTTAAATTCACTTCCTGACAATTCACACTATAGCACAGTGATGGCGAACCTATGGCACGCGTGCCACAGCTGGCATGCCGAATTCTCTCTGTGGGCATGCAGCCATAGGTCGCCAGTAGTATTCACCGCAAGGCTAACAAGGCATTTGCCTTGTGCGCCACTGCCTTGTTTGCCTCATGTGCTGGGGGGGCCCAAGAGCTGTCCGACTGGCCACCTTTGGGCACCCCCCGAGGCAGGCGGCAGCTTGATTTGTGGGCTTGCAGCGAGGGAGTGCTGTAGCCTGAGCTCTTACTGCTTAGGTCCCTTGTGTGCCGCTTAGTGATGCAGGGAGCTGGAAAATGGACTTCAGACCCTACATCACTAAGCGGCAGGCAAGGGAGCTGAGCAGGAAAATCAGAGCTCTCTCGCCACCTACTCTGCCAGTTTGTCCCCTGCCTGTCCAGCAGCAAAAGCAGCCCATGCAGCCCCAGGTGAGGAATCAACTCCAGTTCTCCCACGGAGGCTGGGTGGAGTTAATTTAAAATTTGAAAAATTTATAATAACAGTAATTTGTGAGTGTTGGGGGAAATGTTTATGAGTGTGTGTCTCTCGGTTAATGTGTGTGTGTCTGTCAGTCACTCTGTGTATGTCTGTCAGTATGTCTCTGTGAGTGTATGTGTGTGTCAGTGAGTGAGTGTGTGTCTGTGTGTCTGTCAGTGTGTGTGTCTGTGAGTGTATCTTTGAGTGACACTCACAGATACACAGACATTCACAGATACACAGACACTCACATATATACACTGACACACACAGGTACACATTCAGTGTGTATAATTGTCGTGTTTAATTGCCGCGTTGGCACTTTGAGGAAAAAAAGTTTTGTTTTATTGCATAAAGGACAACTAAAGGCAATGAAATGATCTAGGTGTCGTGGTCCTTTAATTTTAACCCTGCAATGTAAGGTATTGACTATTAGTACACATGGCAATGCTAACATTGCAGGGTTAAATATGTTATTAGTTGCTGTCTACTACACAACTACTAGAGGCTCTTCTGCTGTGAGAACCGAGTCAAACTCCATTAAAGCACTGGACTAGAGCCAGGCATAGGCAACCTTCGGCACTCCAGATGTTGTGGACTATATCCCCCATAATGCTTTTACACCCATAATGCTGGCAAAGCATCATGGGAGGTGTAGTCCAAAACATCTGGAGTGCAGAAGGTTGCCTATGCCTGGACTAGACTCTTAGAAGCATAAATGCTGATGTTATTAGAAGCAGATGGAACTGCTGCAGGGACTTAAACTCTCTGGGCAGGGAGAAAAAGATAAGTAAAATATATATATAATTTTTAAGTTTTATTTAGATTGAGGGGGCTGGAGACTGAATCTAAATAAAGAGTGGTACACTATAGCATTAGGAATACAGGTTTATATTCACTAATGCTGTAGTGTCCCTTTAATTGCAGGGCCGCCATCAGGGGGTGACAACCATGACGGTTGTCACGGGCCCGGCGGTCCTCGGGGGCCCGGACTGCTTTGGCAGTCCAGGGCTCACAATTACACTCTGCACATATATATCGCTATATATATATGTGCAGCCGCGGGCCCCCCGGCTCCCTGTATTTGCAGAGGGGCCCAGCGGACTGCAGGAGCACTTTCCAGCATTTCCCTGTCTCTAACTCCCGCGAGACGTGCGGCCGTTAGAGCGTTGCCATGGGTTACCATGGCAACGCTCCGCGCGACGTGCGCACCCCATCTCGCGGGAGTTAGAGACAGGGAAATGCTGGAAAGTGCTCCTGCAGTCCGCTGGGCCCCTATGCAAATACAGGGAGCCGGGGAGGGGGGCCCACAATGGCACCGGACCGGACCACCAGGGATAATAGAATCTTCCCCCCTCCCTGAACCAGGTAAGAAACAGGGAGGGGGGAATAACTTTCATTACATTACATACATACCCTACTAAACACACACACACACACACACACTGCTTCCATTACACTAACACACACTCTGCATTCATTACACTGACACACACACTGCATCCACTACACTGACACACACACTGCATTCACTACACTAACACACACTGCATCCACAACACTAACACACACTGCATTCACTACACTGACACACACACTGCATTCACTACACTAATACACACTCTGCATTCACTACACTGACACACACTGCATTCACTACACTGACACACTCTGCATTCACTACAATAACACACACTGCATTCACTACAATAACACACACTGCATTCACTACACTGACACATTCTGCATCCACTACACTAGCACACATACTGCATCCACTACACTAACACACACACTGCATCCACTACACTAACACACATAGTGCATCCACTACACTAACACACACACTGCATTCACTACACTAACACACACTGCATTCACTACACTAACACACACACTCTGCATTCACTACACTAACACACACTGCATTCACTGCACTAACACACACTCTGCATTCACTACACTAACACACACTCTGCATTCACTGCACTAACACAAACACTGCATTCATTACACTAACACACACTGTATTCATTACACTAACACACACACTGTATTCACTGCACTAACACACACTGCATTCATTACACTAACACACACACTGCATTCACTGCACTGACACATTCTGCATTCACTACACTAACACACACACTGCATCCACTACACTAACACACACACTGCATCCACTACACTAACACACACACTGCATTCACTACATCCACTAAACTAACACACTGTATTCACTACACTAACACACACTGCATTCACTACACTAACACACACACTGTATTCACTACACTAACACACACTGCATCCACTACACTAACACACACACTGCATTCACTTCACTAACACACACACTGCATTCACTACACTAACACACACACTGCATTCACTACACTAACACACACACTGCATTCACTACACTAACACACACACTGCATCCATTACACTAACACACACACTGTATTCATTACACTAACACACACTGTATTCACTGCACTAACACACACTGCATTCATTACACTAACACACACACTGCATTCACTGCACTGACACATTCTGCATTCACTACACTAACACACACACTGTATCCACTACACTAACACACACACTGCATCCACTACATCCACTAAACTAACACACTGTATTCACTACACTAACACACACTGCATCCACTACACTAACACACACACTGCATCCACTACACTAACACACACACTGCATTCACTACATCCACTAAACTAACACACTGTATTCACTACACTAACACACACTGCATTCACTACACTAACACACACACTGTATTCACTACACTAACACACACACTGTATTCACTACACTAACACACACTGCATCCACTACACTAACACACACACTGCATTCACTTCACTAACACACACACTGCATTCACTACACTAACACACACTCTGCATTCATTACACTAACACACACTCTGCATCCACTACACTAACACACACTGCATCCACTACACTAACACACACACTGCATTCACTACACTAACACGCACACTGCATCCACTACACTAACACACACACACTGCATTCACTACACTAACACACAAACTGCATTCACTACACTAACACACACACTGCATCCACTACACTAACACACACACTGCATCCACTACACTAACACACACACACTGCATTCACTACACTAACACACACACTGCATCCACTACACTAACACACACACTGCATCCACTACATCCACTAAACTAACACACTGTATTCACTACACTAACACACACTGCATCCACTACACTAACACACACACTGCATCCACTACACTAACACACACACTGCATTCACTACATCCACTAAACTAACACACTGTATTCACTACACTAACACACACTGCATTCACTACACTAACACACACACTGTATTCACTACACTAACACACACTGCATCCACTACACTAACACACATACTGCATTCACTTCACTAACACACACTGCATTCACTACACTAACACACACTCTGCATCCACTACACTAACACACACTCTGCATCCACTACACTAACACACACTGCATCCACTACACTAACACACACATACTGTATTCACTACACTGACACACACTCTGCATCCACTACACTAACACACACAATGCATCCACTACACTAACACACACACTGCATTCATTACACTGACACACACACTCTGCATTCACTACACTGACACACACACTCTGCATTTATTACATTAACACACACTCTGCATTCACTACACTGACACACACTCTGCATTAACTATACACACAGCATCCACTACACAAACATCCTGTATTCACAGTACACACACTACATCCACCACACATTTAAATATTCTGCATTCACTATACAGAGACACTGCATCTGATACACACACTACATCCACTACATCCACTAAACACATTGCATCTAGTACACACAAAAACTACATCCACTACACAAACACACACTACATCCACTACACACACTGCATCCGCTACACAAACACACACTCTGCATTCACTGCACAAACAGTATCTAATACACACAAACACTACATCCATTACACACATTCTAATTCACTTCCACTATACACACCACATTCAGACCTGCATCATTGTCTGCGGACTAGGTAAGAGTCCTGTGGGCGGACTCGTGGGCGGGCCAGGGGGATGGGGTGGGGGGGGGGGCAGACCTTGTGCTTTGTCAGGGGCCCCAAAATTTCTGGTTGGCGGCCCTGTTTAATTGTATATAGTTTAATTTTCAAAAGAGAATTAGCTTTATCTTAAATCTATTGGAAGTCACAAAAGAATATGGGCAAAAAGTCATCCCTGCCACGGCAAAAAATTAAATAAAAACACACTAAACCTGTAGGTATATTTAGAAAATGGTATGATTGTATCTACTAGTATGGACCCAATTAATCCATAATTATTTCCTTTAGGTTTCCTAGGAATATATTGGATCGACTGCTTCTGCTTCACAACCTGTCACCTAAATGTCTTCCCAAGTATCACCAAAAAAAGTTATTGCTTATACTTTAAAAAGACACTACAGTCACCAAAACAACTTTATCTTAATGAAGCAGTTCTAGTGTATAGATCACGCCCCTGCAGTCTCACTGCTCAATTCTCTGCCATTTAGGAGGTAAATCACTTTGTTTATGCAGCCCTTATGCAGCCCTAAGCACACCTCCCTGCATGTGACTTGCACAGCCTTCCTAAACACTTCCTGTAAAGAGTCATATAATGTTTACACTTCCTTTATTGCAAATTCTATTTAATTTAGATTTTTTTAAATCTCCTGCCATGTTAATACCTTGCTAGACCCTGCAGGACACTCTTGTGTGTAATTAATGTTCAATTTACAGAGCAGGAGATAAAAACTTTTAAAGTAAGTTACATCTGATTAAAAATTAAACAATTTTACCTGGCCCACGGCACGGGGGAACCCGGCCGGAATCGAATGATGCCGCACTCGACGCCCGGGACGACCGGGCACCGCTACGCAAACTGAGGCCTACCAAGAGAGGCGGAGGAGAAGGACGGCCGCCTTCCCTCTGAATACAGCCAGCAACACACGAGGACACACACCCCGCCCCCTATGGACCGGCGGGGGATATCCCGGTCCCCGCCAGGCGGTGAACCTCGAGCCCTACACCTCCCGACCATGCCCGGGACTCTTTCAAGCAAGGCGGGCTTTAGGGCCTCCAAAATGGCGGACGAGAGCGACCTAGCAAAACGAAATGAGCAACCACTACCTAGTCTGGGCACAGACATAGCTGAGAGAGATTCAATCGATATACTCTTTGAAGATTTTGGGGCTAAATTGATGGCCCTCTTACAGCCAACTGGGCTAAGCAAAACAGAGCTTATGAGACGCACGGATCACGCAGAGGGGAGACCTGGGAACCTCCTACGAGAAGACTTGGCACCCCTAACTACAAAGCCCCGAACTCGAGGCCCCACCGCACTGAGGGCACCAGGGGTAAAACCCCAGGGAGGCCAGCCACACCAGTGGAGGGTGGCAAACCGTAAGAATCGGAGGTGGAAAAACAACACCCTTCGCACCATCCCAACAGGCAAAACTCTGAGCCGTAGCGGAGGGCCCCCAAAGAAGCCAGGTACCAAGACAGGGGATGGGTTGACTGGCCACTAAAGCGCAGCATGGACATTTCAGTCACCATCGCGCTTCTCTCCCACAGACTGATTTGCACCAATCCACGCCTGGACTAACTAGGCTACACGGCCCACTTACTAGACCTTTTAGCAACCCTGATAATACCCAGTGGCCATGGCGCTCTACCCAATCTGAACAGCGGAGCATACTGTTGTCTTCATTATAATTTTTCTTTATTGTCTGCATGATAATAGTGGAACTCCAGAAATTCCAATACTGGACTCCAAAGAGACTCTCATTGCTTTAACATTCTTGAAGTCACTCTCCCTGGCTATCGGGACACTACCTGTCGGGTATAGGCTGAACTGACTCCGCAACATGTCAGCCACATGGACTAGGGCTATATATGCTCTCCAGCTCCTTCGCACCAGTGATATTCTCCCATATGTTTGTTTTCTTTCCTTATGTTTTTCTTTGAGATCCATATTGTTTACCTTACTATTCAGGCACCACCGAACAGCTTTAGGCCTACTTAGACATGGTGGCTCAGATAGGAAAAGTTAACTCATTCCCTGTTTTTATCGACTACGCCTGACTTGATATGCTTAGGTACTGTTTTACCAAGTTTTACTAAGGCTTTAACACTGCTTAGTTAATATCGATGCAATAACGCTAACACACTGCAGCTACAGACTACAGTACCTTCTAAGATTAAGTGTAGCCTGCTTAGACCAAGCCTGAAGTATGAGAAGCTTAGTTTAATCTATATTCATGTTTATCTAAGCGATATAACTTTCAAGTCACCCTCAAAACCTTAAAATTGTACATGCTCCTACAAATGTAAACACTTAAAACTATACTGTACAAACTGCAGTGAAGCTACTTATAACTCCAAACTATGCTTGTTATTTAATGCTCCTATTGATAGATCTGACAACACACTCGGTGAATGATATTGGAGCTCCACAAACTTAAACGTTCTAATAATATAAAATTGTGCAGATCCTCTATATGCCATGTTTGACCATGTATGATGTTATAATGCTCGTGACTGCTATTGTGGCAACACGACCAGCTTGTAAAACCTTGCACACAAAAATAAACAATAAAAAAAAAAAAAAAATTAACAATTTTGTTTTCATGCAGGCTGTGCCAGTCAGGGCAGGTGTGACTAAGGCCATATAAACAGAAACAAAAGTGATTTAACTCCTAAATAGCCATGAACCTTCAGGGGCATGATCTATACACAAAATCTGTTTTATTACGCTAAAGTTGTTTTGGTGACTATAGTGTCCCTTTAACTTATAATGGATAATTAGCTGATCTCTAATTTATTGTTTCCAACTTAGTAGGTGGGAAGAAACAAAAACAGCACTGTTCGGGTACTTCCGAATGTCCGAATTGCCGAAGTGCCGAATTGGCGAGGTCCCGAAGTTCCGAAATTACCGAATTTCCGAAGTGTCGAAGTGCCGAAGTACAGTATTGCCTAAGTACTAATATACTTACCCAGTGAAAGAAGAAGAATGTTACATTGTATACAATTTTAAATAAAAAGTATACAAACATAGCCAGGATTCAGCTGTAAGCATTTGCAACACTTACAACAATCAAGTAACATACATTCATATAAAATGTAAGTTACTTGGCCAGTCAAAGTAATGACAGGAATGAATAAGTAGATAACTCCCTAATTCCCACGGTATTAGGGAGCTATCTACTAAAAGGCTGAAAGACCTGAATTGGAAGATTACTTAGTATTAGTATTAGTAAATTATGCCCCTACTCGCTATACCGTGAGTAGGGGCATATCTATTAAACGTTTTTTTTGTTTTTTTTTAATTGCGTCGGTTATTATGGATTTTTATTTGGCCTTTTTTGGGGCTGAAAACAGAAAATTTTAGAAGAAAGAAAACATCGAATGGTAAGTTTATTTTTACAGGTACTTAGTTAAATGGTCCCCCCTCATTATTTTTAGGGTGAGGGGGGTAGGTAGGAGCCAGGGGGGAGGACATTAGGTCCCCCCCCTTATGCTTGTTTAGGGCCCCCACCCACCGCTCAGGGGTGGGGGCCAGGGGGGAGGACAATAGGTCTCCACCCATTTGTATTTAGGGCCCCACCCGCCGGTCAGGGGTGGGGGCCAGAGGGGAGGACAATAGGCCCCCCCTTATTCTTGTTTTGGGCCCTCACCCACCGCTCAGGGGTGGGGGCCAGGGGGAGGACAATAGGTCCCCCCCAGTTTGTATTTAGGGCCCCCACCCGCCGCTAAGGGGTGGGGGCCAAGGTGGAGGACTTTAGGTCCCTCCCTTATTCTTGTTTAGGGCCCCCACCGCTCGGGGGGGAGGACATTAGGTCCCCCCCCGTTATTCTTGTTAAGGGCCCCCACCCACTGCTCAGGGGTGGGGGCCGGTGGGGTCCTCCCCCCTTTTTTTACTTTAGGGCTCCCACCCGCTCAGGGAGGGGGGACCCTTTTTTATTTTATTTTTATTTATTTTTAACGGTGAGCAGCCACAGGCTGCTCACTGTTTACTAGACATGCCCCTACTCGCAGTATAGCGAGTAGGGTCATAATTTACTAATACTAAGTAATCTTTACCTAGTATTAGTAAATTTGGCCGAAAGACCAATTTAGGTCTTTCAGCCTTTTGGTAGATAGCTGCCTAATACCGTGGGAATTAGGGAGTTATCTACCAAGCGGCTGCAACAAAAGTCCTGAAATGCCGGAGTTCCGAAGTTGCCGAAGTTCCGAAGTTGCCGAAGTTCAGAAGTGTCTAAGATCCGAAGTGCCGAAGTTCCAAAATGGCGAAGTTCTGGAGTGCCGAAGTGTTCAAGTGCCGAAGTTCCGAAGTTGCCGAAGTGCCGAATTGCCGATGTCCCGAATTTCGGAATGCCGAACAAAAATGAATATTTTCCCCATGCACATGCCTAATACTCAGATTAATGTATTTAAACTACAATAAATGTATTCAGAAATCAGTCTATGTAAATAAGATACGTTCTTGTTCTAAATGACATTTTAGTTGCATAAATTGTTATTAGCAGATAACATAATATTTCCTAAAATGAAAGTGTCATTCTTTGTCCATTTGAAATGTTGTAAGGTATGGTGATTGCATGTATTATTTCTTCCACTCTATTATAGGAGTCTTAGGATAAAAATAATGTGCCCAAAAAAATATTTTACATAGAGAGTAAATCCCATTGGCCTGCATAAGATTGTTGATTCAGCACATAGCACTATAACTTAGTGCAAATTAAAAGAGAATGATGCATCTCAAAATGAAGCAAAGCCTGCAAAGGCAGTCCACAAGCGGAACACCCCACACTACCCATCAGCGTACACCCCTCCTGCAGTCCTCATCAATCCACAAAATCCGGCCAAGCGCCATAGTCCCTCAATCTAGTACTACTTTATTCCTGCCTTCTATGGCATAGAGCTATTATAGAAGAAGCAGATGGGGTTAGGTAAGAAGCCATAGATTTCCACGTTTTGCTCTCATTAATGCGATCTATGACACTCATCAGAGTGGGAGGATCATGTGACTTCCATGCCCTGGCTTGGCATATCTGAGCCACGATTAATATATGTAGAAATAAACCATGTAACTCTGCAGGGATCTTGGTTGGGACTAGCAGAAGCAGAAAATAGTCAGGCGAAATGGGAACTTGAACCTCTCCTACTGACTGTAGCAGCACTATTCCGTGTAGCTGTACTTCGGAGCATGTCCAGCAGATGTGAAATAATGTGTCTTTGTCCCCTTCAGACCTTCAACAAATGAGAGACGCCTTTGGGTATATTTTATGTAGCCAAGATGGAGGGAGATACCTATCTTACCAATAGTTTGTAATGCATTTCTACATGATTGGTCCATTTTGTTAATTCACAAAGAGAATGAAACACTGTCAGCCAACTCTACTATGGGTAATGGCGGCCAATGACCACCTCCGACCACCTCCCACCTCTAAGAGAGGCTTAGGGGCACTCTGCTTGGGTGTAAGTGAGGCAGAGTAGCACTAAGATAACAGTTTTGCCTTGGTGGGAGAAAATATTTCAGATAGCAAGGAGGAAAAGTCATGGACCTCAGCTGAGGTAGGCTCAGGGCCATCTTTAATATTAAATGGACCATGGGCAAGCATTAGCTTGGGCCCCCTGGACCCTGTCCCCCTTCTCCTGCTCACTGGCATGCAATCACACCCTACACCCCATCACAGTGATGACACTAAAGTAGAGAGGGCCCTGGTGAAAGAATTTCTTGTGCCTCTTATCACAAGGGTAGCCAAAAGGTAGATCCCCATCTGCCGTGCAGCTCTAACAATGCTTTGACAGCTGGGACTCTACATTTTCCCATGCTTGCAGGATTGTATTTAACACTGATCAGTGTTTGTGTGTTTGAATGTAAGCATGTTTTTGTATACAGTATGTTTGTGTGAATGTAGGATTATGTTTGTTTGTGGTGTTGGTGTTTGAATGCAAGCATGGTTTTATGAGTAGTGTTAATTTTGAATGCAAGGTTGTGTTTATATGTAATTTTGGTGTTTACCACAGAGGTTTTTTTGAATGAAGGAGTGTGCTTGTATAAAGTGTTGAAGGTTAAATGCAGGGGTGTATTCGTGTGTCGTGTTAGTGTTTGAATGCTAAATTGTATGCACATATACAGATACACTGCCCCACAAACACACACACTCTCTAAAAACATGCTGACACACACTGACTACATACAGATAGGCACTCTGAGACAAACACGCACAGATATACAATGACAGCAAACAGATACTCAGACACCTATGCTGACAGACATACTGACACACACAGACACATACACTGAGAGATACTGACACACACAGATACACTCTGACACACACATACTGACAAACACACTGACAGACAGACACATTGACAGACACACTGACAGATACACTGACTGACACACACACACACACACACATATATATATATACTGACAGATGCACTCAGACACACACACACTTACAGACATACTGACATACATTGACAGACATACTGACTCACACACATCAACAGACAGACATACTGACACAGACACACACTGATAGCCATATGGACACATACACTGACAGACACAGACAGATATACTGACACATACACTGACAGACACATAAACTGACCCACACACAGACAGACATACAGACTCTCTGTGGGAGGAAGTGACTCGTGGCAGTCACTTCCTCCCAGTCGGATGCCGAACAGAAAGGGAACCGGTCGCACTGTTTAAGCAGCACAGTGTCCAACCGGGCCCCTTCTGACCAGTGGTGTATCCTGGTTTTGTGCTGCCCTAGGCAGGACAAAACTCAGGCGCCCCCCCTCCCCCCGCGCCACCCCCACCCAACCTTTCCCCCCGCCCCGCATTCTAAATACACACACACACATTCACTGACAGATACGCATACACTAGCTAACAGAAACACACACTCGCTAACAGAAACACTCACACTCACTAACAGACAAACACACTCACTAACAGACACACACTAACAGACACACACTCACTCACTAGCAGACACAAACTAGCAGACACACACACTCACTAACATACACACTCACAGGCAAACACACACTAACAGACACACACACTAACAGACACACACACTAACAGACACACACACTAACAGACACAGACACACACACACTAACAGACACACACACACTAACAGACACACACAATAACACACACACACACTAACAGACACAGACACACACTAACAGACACAGACACACACTCACCCACCCACATTAACACATTTTTTTTAAATTTATTTTTAACACATTTTTTTTAATTTATTTTTAACACATTTTTTTAAATTTATTTTTAACACATTTTTTTTTTTAATTTAACACCTCCCCCCAGCCTCCTTACCTTTGGGAATGCTGGGAGGGGGGGTGTCTCTTCCTCCCTGGTGGTCCAGTGGCTGCTGGGCGATCGGGCGGCACTGCCTGGCGGGCGGGCTGCCGGCCGACGAGGGAGCACTTCCCCTGAGCTGTCTGCTCAGCTCCCTCGTGCGCCTCAGAGTGAGGCTGGGAGCCGGAATATGACATCATATTCCGGCTCCGCCTCCCAGCCTCACTCTGCGGCAGGCGAGGGAGCTGAGCAGACAGTTCAGGGGAAGTGCTCCCTCGCCGGCCGCCCGCCCGCCCGCCAGGCAGTGCCGCCCGATCGCCCAGCAGCCCGCCGGCATGTCTGTTAGCCGCAAGGCTAACAAGACATTTGCCTTGGGCATTTGGGGGTGGCTTTTTTTGCCGCCCCCTGGAAAATGCCGCCCAAGGCAAATGCCTTGTTTGCCTTGCGGCTAATACGCCCCTGCTTCTGACACATATCCACCGAGTGGTCCTTAGTGCATAGACCACCTGGTGGGCCTCCTTCCTTTGTGTGCAGCTGCACTGCCAGGTCCATGGGGCTCAAATACATTGCGGGCAGCTGCTCTGGAGCCCAACAGGAGTAACTGAGCCCGCCCGCGTAAAAAGACGGCCCTGGGTAGGCTTAAACATTGGTAAAAAAATGTAATTGAGTCACTCCCACAACGTGATCTGCCAGTTTTAGTCTGCACATTAGGACACTCAGTTTACGACCATCATTAATAGCAATACATTTGCGTGCCTAATTCTACCATACAGCCATATGAGGTCATTTAACCCCTTAAGGACACATGACATGTGTGACATGTCATGATTCCCTTTTATTCCAGAAGTTTGGTCCTTAAGGGATTAAACAGGCTGAAAATAAAAAGTATCAGTGAACAGATTAAAGAAAACAGATTTCTGTTTGTCTATGTCTGTTGATCCAGTATTCCTTTGTGGTATCACAAAGGCCTGGGAGACTAAGAAGTTTTTTTCATATTTAACTCAACCTATTCTCCTCACTGATAAAGATCAGAGCTAAATATCCATGGGTGTGTCTGAGATTCTACTGCAAGCATGTCAAACTCAAAGGCTAGCACGGGCCATATAAACAAGGCTTAAAGGGAAACTCCAGTGCCAGGAAAACGATCCGTTTTCCTGGCACTGGAGGGTCCCTCTCCCTCCCACCCCCCAATCCGCAGTTGCTGAAGGGGTGAAAACCCCTTCAGTGACTTACCAGAGGCAGCAACAGGTCCCACGTCGCTGCTTCCTCCTCCCCCGCCGCTCCTCCCTCTGCTTACGTCGGCCGGTGGGCGAGACTGATCTCGCCCGCCGGCCGAGGAGACCTAATGCGCATGCGCGGCATTAGCGCACCCCATAGGAAAGCATTGAAAATTAATTTCAATGCTTCCCTATGGGGAATAGAGCAACGCTGGAGGTCCTCACACAGCGTGAGGACGTCCAGCGATGCTCTAGCACAGAAAACCTGTGCTATGAAGCAGGAAGTTCCCTCTAGTGGCTGTCTAATAGACAGCCACTAGGGGAGGACTTAACCCTGCAAGGTAATTATTGCAGTTTAAAAAAAACTGCAATAATTACAGTTGCAGGGTTAAGGGTAGTGGGAGTTGGCACCCAGACCACTCCAATGAGCAGAAGTGGTCTGGGTGCCTGGAGTGTCCCTTTAAGTATATGTGGGCCGCAAAAAAAAAACAAAACCTTACATTTTCATAGAAACTTAGAAAAGCATCCCCCTCCGCAGTCCCCAACCTCTGTACTAAATCCCAGTCTCCCTCTATACTAAATCCCAGCAACCCCCTCTATACTAAACGCCAGCCCTTGTATAAAAATAAAAAAAAACAATATTAGCCAACAAGCAAACTCCACTCACATTGCCGCTGCCAGTATGCAACTCCTGAGTACAGCCTCTGGTAAACCCCAAATGGCCCCGTCCGTATCCTGTGCCAAACGGATCCTCCTGCTATGCCTTGAAAACCTGTGAAGGTGGAGCACGTTAACGTCTAGTCAGAATGTGACGTGGCGTTGCATGCCTCCATGCACCTTGAGGTCCTTCACTGTCCAGCCGCGGCCATCGCAACACTGACCAACACACACACACTCGCACATTTACACATTCTTGCACACACTTACAAGTCATTTTATTTATTGCTCCCTTCCTTTAGGAGCTGGTATGGGGCCTCTCCCTGATGTTCTCTCGGGGGCTCAGTCTTCCTGCTCCCTCATGCATGCAGTTTAGTGATGCCAGGTGTCGGAATGACATCATATTCCAGTACCCGGCATCACTAGAGAGGGTGCGCACGAGCAGCAGGCAGACTGAGCTCCCTCGCTGCCTCCATAGACGTCTCCTCCCCGGCCGGGTAATTTTGTCAGAGTAGGCACCTGCTCTCCCCACAACTCTGCTTTATTAAGCATGTCAAACTCGCAGCTCGCAGGGCCGCAAAAGGTTCATTGTGGGCCGCATGCAGCCCATGAGTTTGACATGCTTGTTATAGAGTGCAACCTCTTTGATCTGAATCTATTGTAGCAAAGATTCCAAACCCACCTTCATTAAGATGGACGACTACCCACTGTACTGAACTACCAAAAATAATTTAATGGAACATTGCAAGTACCAAAACCACTCCCAGGAGTGCCCCGGTGCCTTCACACTGTAGGTAGTAAACCATTTATGAACCGTTTAAAAGTGTACCTGTTGTCCTCTGGGCACCGACCACCTCCTCCTCCTCCAGAGCCAGAAGCTACTTCTAATTCCTGCATTGACTGAAAGCATTCTTAAAGGGACACTCGCGGCACCCAGACCACTTCTGCCCATTGGAGTGGTCTGGGTGCCAACTCCCACTACTCCTAACCCTGCAACTGTAATTATTGCAGTTTTTTTATAAACTGCAATAATTACATTGCAGGGTTAACTCCACCTCTAGTGGCTGTCTACTAGACAGCCTCTAGAGGGAACTTCCTGATTTCTAGCAAGGATTTTCCTTGCTAGAGCGTCACTGGACGTCCTCACCCTATGTGATTGAAAATTGAAAATCTTTTTCAATGCTTTCCTATGGGGAGCGCTAATGCGCATGCGTGGCATTGCCGCGCTTGCGCTTTAGGTCTCCTCGGCCTGTGGGCGGGATCAGTCTCGCACACCGGCCGACGGAATCAGAAGGAGGAGCGGCACGGAGGAGGAGACAGCGACGAGGGACATCGGCGCTGCCTCAGGTAAGTGACTGAAGGGGTTTTCAGCTGTGACAAAACAAAACACAAAAACCCCGACACCAGAAACAGAACACAATCAAATCTACTACTGGGAAGGAGGGATCCCTCAACTTGTCTGCACTGACTGGTAAGGCACCTCCTCCCTTCCCCCTTTTTATCTCCTGGTCCCCATTTGCAACCATGTATCTACCCAGGGAACACCCCCCAACACTGGGCATCAGTCATGCTCTGCCTTCCATATTTTCCAGGGAAAAATCTTCTATCATTTTTACATTTTATGTCCAAGCCACAACTTGGATGTACAGTCTAAGCGACCCTATCTGATGAAGGCGGCTCCCTGGAGCACTGTGTATTAAAGAGAAACTCTTACCTTTAAGCTGATAAGAGTTCCACTATTAGTCTCCCTAGAAAATGTTATTGAAGTATTAATGGATTGAGTTATGCTGTGAAATTAAATATAAAACACACATGTTCACAGAATGTCTGCATAAAAATTCTCACCCTGCATTCTATGGCATGGAAAAGACACAACGGGTTAGGGGGGAGGGAAAGAGACAAGTAGGTCTAAAGGAAAAATGGGTGTAAGAGACACAAGGGAAAGAGTAAGAGACACAGGGGAAGGAGTAAGTGACACAAGAGGGGTCAGAGTCACAATGTGGGTAAAAGACACAAAAGAGAAGTAAGACACAAAAAGGGGACAAGAGACACCAATGGGGCAAAAATGGTAAGACAATCAAAATGAAGATATACACTAAAGGGGGTAAGGCATTCAAAGGGAGTAAATGATAAATGAGGAGTAATGTACTACACAAACGTGCCCCCCACATTGTAAGTAGTAAAACCATTGTAAAGCTGTATGATCTCTTACATGGGGTTCACCATGCTCCACTCCCCATCTCTACTTCAGCTGGAAGCTCTCTTTCTGTAGTAATCCTGGCAGTCTAAAACCTTTGCAAGTCCTCTCTTTCTAACCCCACTCAGACCAGACCTTCTGTGGCTGTCCAATAAAAGACTTCCCAATACAGCTCAAAGAGAAATTTTTGCAAGGCATGTGCTTTGGGCAATGGTTGCTTTTGATGACTTTAGCTTTACTGAGCTAACTAAACCAGGATGTAACAGAACCTGTTATGTGATTCACAGCCAGGGGGGGTGTAACCAGGTTACATAGGCGTGCGCAGCCTATTGCATTAGGGTGTGCACCCTAAAGCACAAACACACGCCGCATGTATATGTATATGTATATATATATATATATATATACACACACACACATATATACATACACTGCTGTGTGTGTGTGTGTGTGTGCTGTGTGAGGGTGGTGTGTGTAAGGGTGCTGCTGTGTGTGTGTGTATGTGTGAGGGTGCTGGTAGTGTGCTATGTGGGTGAGGGTGTTTGTGTGTGTGTGTGTGTGTGTGTGTGTGTGTGTGTGTGTGAGGGTGCTGTGTGTGGGTGTCGTGTATTTCTGAGGGTGCTATTTCTGTGTGTGTGTTTGCGAGGGTGTTGTTAGTGTGCTGTGTGTGAGGGTGTTGTGTGTTTGTAAAGGTGCTGTGTGTGTTTGTGAGGGTGCGGTTAGTGTACTGTGTGTGTGAGGATGCTGTATGTGTACTGTATGTGTGTGTGAGGGTGCTGTGTGTGTGCTGTTTGTGTGAGAGTGCTGTATGTCTGTAGGTGCTTTTTGTGTGTGGGTGCTGTATGTGTGTGTGTGTGTGCTGTATGTTTGGACAGATTGTGGAGGTGGGGGCAGATTAGTAAATATCCCCCCTCCCTTCTTACCTTATGTAGGGAGGGGGGATCCTTGCTGCCATGTGCCATCCCTGGTGGTCCAGTGGAGAGTGAACGGGGCTAGAGTTAACTCTCGTGAGATCTGAGCGTTGCCGCGGCAACGCTCAGATCTCGCCAGAGGAACCTGGCGGAGCTGCTGTCTAGAGCTCCCCGGGTCCTCTCCTGCCTCCCTTCATGCTGCTGTGGGCCGGTGAGGTAGATCTTTGATCTCCCCGCCGGCCCATGGAGGCTTAGAGCAGAGCCGACACTCAGCGCCGGTTCTGCGTGAGCTGACAGGGGTGAATAAAGTCCTGGGGAATAAAGTGTGGGAACCAAGATTCCCACCCCCCCAAAAAAATAATATACACTCCAGTGTGTGTATGTATATATATATATATATATATATATATATATATACACATACACACACACTGACACGCATACTCAAACACACACACATACACTCACAGACACACACACACTCATACATTCATAGACACACACATTCACAGACACACTCATACATTCACAGACACACATACACATTCACATACACTGACACACATACACATTCACAGACACACATTCACAGACACACATTCACAGATACACATACACACATTCACAGACACACATTCACAGACACACACACACACACACATTCACATACACACACACAGACAAAGACACACACACACACACACACAAACAGACACACACACAGACACACACAGACACACACACAAACACAGTCACAGACACACAGACACACACATTCACACACACACAAATGATTATTTTTTTAATTAAAAAAATGTCCACCCAGCCTCCCTACCTGGAGTGCTGGCGTGGACTTGTCCCTGGGGTCCAGTGGGTCGGGCGGCTCTCTCAATATCAGCCGCGGCGAGGGAGCTGTGAGCTCTCTGCTCCCTCTCGCCGCGTGGGCTGTCTGCTGTAGCTGGGAGCCGGAATATGATGTCATATTCCGGCTGCCAGCATCAGCAAGCAGCGCGCGGCGAGAGGGAGCAGAGAGCTCACAGCTCCCTCGCTGCGGCTGATATTGAGAGAGCCGACCGGGGGGGGGGTCCATAACCTCTTGTCCCCCCCCCCTCCCTCCCATCCATGACAGGGGGGACATGGGGGAGGAAGGGGGGCGCTGAGTGCCTGCAGGAACAGCGTTCCTCCGTTCCTGCAGGACTCAATCCATAGGCGTGCCGCGGGGATTAGGGTGTGCCCAGGCACACCCGGCACACCCCGTGCGCAGCCTATGCCAGGTTAATTTCTAAAAGTGCCAATTTCTATTGAAATCTGCACGGATTGTAAAATGAAAAAAGTATATACACTGGTCACACAACAGGAAGTGTTTTATGGGTCTTGACTGCCCCATTAACTCAGGAAAGCAAATGTGAGTACCCGGTGCATGGGTTTCACCAGATAAGGCTCATTCTCTATTTTATTTTATTTTTTTTGTCATTGCTACAGTGTTGCTACTTTGACTAAATCCCATATTCCTATGTTGTGGATGTGCCCTAAGACCATCTTTTACTCTAATACCTTTGGTAGATCCATTAATATTAACCCATGAACCTTTCTGCTTTCCCATCCTATTCCGGGGCTCACCACAGTTCAACAAAAACTGTTGAATAGAATTACCCTTGCAGCCCGGAGGGTTCTAGTTGCCACATGGCTTAAACATTTGTCAGTGGTTATAGCAAAAATTAAGGATAAAGTTTGGGATACTTTGTCAGAATGTTGGGGAAATGCTGTATCTTAAGGTTCCCATGGCAGAAATGCTGTTTTTCCCAATTGTGTTACCCTGCACCCTCTTCCTTTTTTTGTCACTCTTATCAAGTTCTTTCCCTGGTTGTATGTGTCTTGTAGAAGGCACAAGGCACTTTCTTGTTATACAAGTAGAAAACTCTGGTTCATGACTAGATCTACAGATCCATTACGTACCTTGTACAGACATATCTAAAGCGGCTTAACTGACTATGCTATTACCTTTATGGTATTGTATGCTTACGCTGTCACGAATTAACAAATAATTTTTAAAAATCAGAAAAGCTATGCACAACTAATAGCTAACTTTTAGTTATCTTTCGGCTTGTTCATTAACTCATTCATTTAAATATTGAGTTGAGAATACATTGATGGTGCCTTGCCATCTTATAATTAGGGTAAGAAGATGCTTTTTATTTATTTATGTGACTTTATCTTGTATGAATAACCCGTCCATGGTACTTACTAACCCTGGTTCCAACTCATAACTGCGACTGGGAAAAAGTTAATAAAAAATAGCCCTGTATATTATTCACAAAATGTATTAAAATACTAGAATTGGGAAAACACTTTTAACAGTGAAATTGTTTTTGTCCAATTCTTCATGCAGCAGTTTATCAAAAAGTAAAACAAAAACAAAAAACTACCAGTGTCCTACATCAAACCATAGTGGTATATTTTTCCTTTTTCCTAGTTCAGTATTTAATTAAGTAACTTTTTATATTAGATTAGCAATAATTGATTGCACAAGTAATTAAGTAAGTTATAAGCATCTCGTACTGTTTAATTAAATGCCATAGCCTCGAGTTATTTTTTGGCATTCAGCAGCAACTCTAAATTATATGTAAATACCCAATGTCGCAAAGTTTGCCTATCAAAGATGTTCCCATTTTGTAAATGCTGCAGGCAAGGAAACTGACTTTTTTGCAGAAAAGCATTTTCGTTCTACCTGGCTATGTCCCCATGTATTTTAATCGATTTCCAGATGATCAAACCCCTGAGAATCTAAGAATGTAATCATGATTGCACTTTTACCCAAAGGGATAAATCAACCCAATAACATCCTATTATACAGATCACCCAAGTGCAAATTGTTGTGTTGTTCCTATTAATTAACCTACACCTACTAGAACGTTACTTATAAAATAAGTGTATATTTTTCATACAGTAAGTGTATATGAACATATCTCAACGTATCACTCACACATTGCATAACATAGTCATGATATAGACCATTTCTTTAAAAAAAAAATCTTCAAAAGCACCTACCCAATAGCCTAGCCTTCAAGAGCACCAACCCAACAGCCTGGTATTGTCTAGCATTGATATAACTATTGTGTAAGGGATGGAACGTGTTCTGAGCTGCCCCTTAATATTTTATGACTCAGTCTCTTTTTTTAGTTGCGACCTTCCTCTGAGAAACACACTTTACTTATAGGTGGAATTGAGAATGCCACAGCTGAAGATACTTTTCACATAGCTCTGATGTCGGAAGAATACTGCCATGTTTATCTTTTTTTCCGTTCTCCTTTCCTTATGCCCACTGTATCTATGTGATTATACTTGCCTCTTGCCACTCGCCTATAATATATTTATTATCTTTCTGTCCTCAAGTCAGATCTCAATATCTGGGCACCACCATTTTGTTCCATCCAAGTGGCTAGAAATATGCATGTTAATCAAAAAAGTATAAGGTTTTTGAAAGATTATTGCTCCAGTTAGGATCCTAGACATTCCACACCAATTTATAAAGGCATAACCAATCCTAACTCAAATTTAAGATATTGAACACCAATTTAATGGTGGAGGAGTCCTGTTAGATCAGAGTACAGATATCGGCCTTGTCCAGGGCCATAAAAGTGCTTAAGAAGGCAATGCTTGCTCATGCAAATCAAGCAAATAAGTGAGCCGATTTAAACGTGCTGTGACCTTTCATGGGATAGGCAACACGGTCCTCTAGGATAACAGGTAGAGGACAACAGTCTCTTATTATTATTTTATTATTTATATAGCGCCAACAAATTCCGTAGCGCTGTACAATGGGTGGACTAACAGACACATAATTGAGATCAGACCACTGGACGTACAGGAACAGAGGGGGTTGAGGGCCCTGCTCGATGAGCTTACATGCTAGAGGGAGTGGGGTATAGTGACACAAAGGGTTAAAGTAGGGGAATTAAATAGTTTGTTAGAGAAGGGTTTATTGAGTGCTTGGTAGGTCATTTTTGACAGTTGCAGGAAAGGAATCATGGGGTGGGGGATGAGAAACCTGCTGACAGTCTTATACAAAAAGTGTGGATTATTTACATTGTGCAGTTTGCTCATAAATGCAGCAAAAAAGAAAAGAAAATCTACAAACAAAATCGTAGCTCAAATTTGAGCACTTACTGAACATATACAAATAATGTCCCTTACTAAACCAGGGTAATAATCTAACAAACCCGCAAAATAAGCATACGGCACACCAACCTTTAGCACTTTTACAAGAGTGCTGCTCCGCACAGACCTGCTCCCAGCAGGTCAGATTGTATCTCCTCTCTTTCTGCTCTGAGGCCTGCTAATTAAAGCCTCAGCAGTTGCTAATTCGGGCAGGTGAAGGAGTACAGACTATGGAGGATTCTGGGTCCTAGATACCTTCCATCTATTACCCTCCCCTAGACTCTGTCAATCCATCATTAAAAAAAATGGACTTGGCAACGTTTCCACTTGGCACCGTATTAACCAGTACCATTCTTTTTTTTTTTTTTTGTCAATCTTTCTTTTGGTGCGCATATTAGTAGAAACATACAAACTCGCAATGCCACGACAGCATAGTCAAGCTATTCAATGTCGTACGTGGTAATATAAAGACAAGGCTGGTGGAAAATATGCGCACTTTTAAGAAAAGTAAGGAAAAATTATTTGAAAACAAGTATAACTGCAGTGTCTAGCTGATTAGTTGAATAAGCATGTGTCATCGATGTTAAACCATGTTGGAGATCATGTCAGTATACATTCTCATTGCAGTTAGCATCATGGTTAAAGGGACACTATAGACACCAAAACAATTTTAGCTTAATGAATCAATGGTGTACAGATCATGCCCCCGAAGTCTCAGTGCTCAATTCTCTGCCATTTAGGACTTAAATCACATTATTTATGCAACCTTAGTCATACCTCACTGCATGTGACTTACACAGCCTTTCTAAGCACTTCCTGTAAATAGACATCTAATGTTTACACTTCCTTTATCACAAATTCTGTTTAATTTAGAATTTCTTATCTCCTGCTCTGTTAGTAGCTTGCCAGACTCTGCTGTATGTTGCAGGAGCCTCCTGTATGTAGTTAAAGTTCAATTATCAGAGCAGGAGATGAACACTTTTACAGTAAGTTACATGTGATTGAAAATGAAACCATTTTGGTTTCATGCAGGCCGTGTTAGTCACAGCCAGGGGAGGTGTGGCTAGGGCTGCATAAACAGAAACAAAGGTGACTTAACTCCTAAATTGCAATGATTTGAGCAGTGAAACTTCAGAGGCATGATCTAGACACCAAAACTTCTTCATTCAGATACAATTGTTTTGGTGACTATATTGTCCCTTTAAGCCATAAAGATTAATTTCTAAAGCTGGCTAGGTACATGTGTCTAGGAGCTTGTCATAGTCCAAACTGTGGGTTGGGAACATCTTACGTGAAAGTAGTGAACAATACTGTCTGTATAGGGCATATGCTAGACTAACTCATCTAGGCAGGAAAAGCCTAAAAGACACTGCATTTAGTAGAATAACTAAAGATAAAGCTAAAACCGCTGTACATGCATAAAAGACGTGCTGCAAATCAAGCGAAACCAAACAAGGAATGTAGACCACTGATTGCCCACACAGTAGAACAATACTGCACAGCTTAAGGTAAACCCTGTGTAGATTATCCATGCTACAGCTGCACTACATCAGTTATTCATATAAAATAAAAATAATGTGAAAACTCAAAGCTAAATGAATGCACACATAGAGAATTAATGGCATGGGAATGAGCAGAGCGTAGCTGTAAGTCGAGTCCAACCTCAACCGGCGCCTGTAGAAACAGCTATGGAGCGGTGTCAAGCAGGTGTAAAGATCGGCCTCCCTCCAGCCTCAGGCCATTATGAGAGCTCGCATCTCCGTTCCACGGACTCGGGAGCTCATGCGTGAGTCCAAATCCTTCCCAGGACAGGAATAGCAGAAGCTCTGGATGTTTCTTTGCCACCTTTGGCATGGGCTTCGGCCTCTGTGGTTGATG